>NC_142084.1:25071113-25373662 GCF_054644295.1 Miniopterus natalensis
ATGTCCACAGTAGAGGCAAAGAGGAGAAACGTGTCCCAAAGCCACGAATCAAGTGCCCCTTCTGTAATCGGCCCCTTGGCGCACATGCAGAGCACTGAAGCAAGGAGAAGGTGGTGCGAGCATTCAAAGGTTAACTTGGAGGAGGAGTGGGGTTATTGGAAGTTAATGCTCAACACATTTCTGAAGGCTGTGTTAATTTAAAATCAGAAAAATACTGCTTTAGAGAAGCCCGCTCTTGGATGATGAAATATGTCTTAATTTAACACAGTTCTCAGTTCATGAAAGATGCTCACAGTCAAAGCTTGGCTACATTGAGAAATGCATAGAAAATAACAAAATGTCCTGGCACTGGCCTGTGTGGCTCAGTTGGTTGGGCATCGGGCCATGCACCAAAGGGTTGCTGATTCGATTCCTGGTCAGGGCACATGCCCTGGTTGCAACTCCATCCCCAGTGGGGGGCATACAGGAGGCAGCCGATCCATGTTTGTCTCTCACATCGATTTTTCTCTCTCCCCTCTCACCTTCCTCTCTCTAAAAATCAATAAAAAGATGTGTTTTTTGAATGTCCTATGATGCCTCAACCAGAAAAAGTGACTCAGGGCCATTAACAAGACTTGGCCAGGATCCCTTGACTAGGTTTCCGCAGCCAGGGCAGGGGTGTCTGAGTGGGGAGCAGCAGAGCTGGCCTGAGGCTGGGGTGGTGCGTGTGTAGATAAAGCCCTTTAGTTCATGGTGTTGGTGGCGTTTGCCTAAATAACAAATTCGGCTTCCTCTGGAGCTGAGATTCAGAAGCGACTGGTAAGGAATAGCAGGGTAGCCGGCTCTCCCAGACGCCACAAATAGCAATGTGAGGGAAGGAAGCACGCTGTGAGCTGTGACTAGAGAAGCGTGTGAAACCCAGAAGGGTTTGCTTTGCAGCTGGTTTTTGCAGAATGTTCCCCAATGAAGTGGTTTGGCCAAATCTGTGAATTTCAAACTGTTCCCTCAAGACGCCTCAGGGAGAGGAGAGAACCCTGTCTGATCTGAAGCTGAGCTTCCTCTGCTTATGCCATCTCATATTTGATACTTGATGTGAAGGAATGTGGCAGCCATCTGAACCCCCAGATCCACTTTCAAGGTTCTTTTTGGCCATACCTTCTGGAATGTGGCAGAAGGATGAATAGTTCCCATGGCCATGGTCCTAGAGCTAGGCACTGCCTTGGGCCTCCTCAGAAGCAAAAGCATTTTATCTCCTTGTACCAAACTGGCCTTTTACTTATGCACGTTCAGACAGTCTCGTGAACTGAGCTGGTTGGATCGCTTACGGTGGCTGAGCAGCACTGAGGTGGGAGCACAAAGCAGACTATTTCCGAGGTGGCTCCATTGTTTCCATTGCCTAAAGCATGTGCTTTTCTATTTTCCAACATCTCATCTTACATGTTAAGTGTCATGGTGGTGACTTGGTGTTTTCCTAATCAGACCTTTCTTACAGATTGTTTGCTGCAAAGCTTAGTGATCCAAAGCACTGACGCAGGGATCAGATAGATATAAGCTGAAGTCCTGGCCCTGATATGTAACAGCTATAGGAACTCTGGGCCTCTGTGGGAAATGATGTGGGAGATGGTTTCCCTACCTATGAAATGGAACTATTTCTACCTAACTATGAATGTTGCTTCGTTTAATTGTAAGTGTCCAACAATCCTGGAATGTAATCAATATGTTTGGGCCATTGCTCCCTGAAATGGGCACATAATACTAGTCTACTCCAGACTTATAAAATGCCATATGTCTTCTATCTTGAAGATGTAGGATATAGCTTCTCATTAAACCCAAATCTCAGATTCCCACTGATAATCCTCTTGAAACTGGTTATTACAGCAACTAGAAAACTCTTTTGAGATGATTTTTTAAAGAGGGTCATAATTAATGGCAATGATTTACCTTTTGGTCAAAAAGCAACTCTTTTCTTTTTATGGGGCACAATTTGAGATTACTTAAAAATAGATGAGAGGATATTGACATAGTTAAGCTCTGGCCTGAGCTTCCAGGGCTGAAGTTGTCCTGCAGTACATTTCTCCTCTTTCTGATATTCTGGCTTCTGATGTGTTGATGGAGGTAAATCTGCCTCCAGCTTGAACTTTTAATTGAATTAATCTAAAATCTGAGATTGTTCTAAGCTAATGTCTGTGAGGTGCTTCTCCTGCTAAATATACAGCAACTGAAGGACTATGGATGTCACAGAGGCCCCTCTACTCTGCATGGGGGGGTGGGGATTGGGGAAGTGGCCACCATGACCTTGTCAGCAGAATGGTTGAAAACGTCCTTAATGTCCTTTGAACCGTTCTGTCACTCTCCACTTCTCCCGTTGGAGCTGTCCTGGGGGTTGTCAGAGGGGTTGGTCAATTCCAGGAAGTCATTTGCGTTTTCCATTTGCAGATGTGCAGACAAGTTGTATGCTATTCTTGCCCAAGCTCCCAAAGAGACTAATGCTTTAAAACGGGCAAAGTCACCACAACAAAGCCTCAGTCAACATGTTCTCCTGTCTTGCTGTGGATGGCTGGTAGTGCTTTGGTCTTGAGACTTGTCCCTGGCCTAGTAGCTGGCCGTTACCTAGTAGCTGGCTGTTTCAGTAGAGCCTCTGAAACTGTTCTGTTGTTCTGTCTCCAGTTCCATTCTTTCTCCTGGTCTTTGGCTGGTTCTCTTGGGCCCTAATATGAGTATCACCAAGACACAGTCCTTGTGTTGCTCTCCCATAGAGTTCATTTCTTCTTAAGACGTCAGTCTTGGCTTTCTACCCACTTATGGAATTCTTCAAGTTGTCTACATTATCCTTCCAAATTGGTATGTCTAAATTAGTCCTTCCTGCCAAAATTATTCTCAGCTGTTACACACTCAAGAATAGAGTCAATAGACTCGGGTCTTCTTTGTCTAGCTTTCTCTTTTCTATAGTGTTGTCTTGCCCGTCCTGTATACTTGGAAACAGATATTCATTACACACTTTTAAGAAATGTCATTCCCTGCAGCCTTGTAGAAAGTTCAAACTGGCCTGATTTTAATAACCTTCTCTAATTGAGGGTCAATACCCTTTGTGACCTTATCACCCACCACCTTCATCCAACAAATATTTAAGTACCTACTTACTATATATCATGCATTGTGAAGGGCCTGAAAAATTGTACATAAGACACACATGGTCCTGTTGTCATTGGGAGTAGTGGGGAGGAAGACGCACAATAAACAAGAAAATATTGTGTGGTGGTGAAGAGCTATGGAGAAAATAAAACAGACTGAGAAGGTACTTAGATTCTTGGATGGGAAAGAGTTGTTGGAGAGGGAGTGGGTTGGGGACAGCTCACTCAAGGCATCACCAGGAGTTTAGGTTTTCTTTTAAGATCAATGGGCAGCCAGTAGAGGGTTTTTAAGTGGGAGAAATTACATGATCAGATTCTTGTCTTTAAAAGATCACATGGTTTCTATGTAGGAATGGATTAGAATAAAGCAATGGTAGAAGCAGGAAGGATCATTGGGAGGCAATTGCCATAGTATGAGTGAAAGATAGTGGTGGCAGTCTGCTAAAGAATTAAAAGGAGTGGGTTACATTTGAGACTGTCCTGACCCAAAAAACTGGTGGCCTGGGTGTGGGAAGAGAGGGCCATGCTCCTATCATAGCCTGGCTGGATTCCTTACTGTCCTACACATACAATCTGTGTAGGACTCCTTGGACACAGCCACATGGAAGGGTTCAGCGCTTTATTTCTAGCCTACCCTAGCTATCAAGGGCCCAACTCAAGCCAAACTGCCTCTAAAAGGTGTCCCTTCCATCTATTGGTCCCCTCTGAGCTCCCACAGTGCTCATCACCTGGTGTAGTGATGCCTATGGGAGAGGACTTCCTGAGTCTCTCCATTCCACTGTGAGCCTTTAAGGGCTTAGAACCTGGGTGGCTTTAACATAGTAACCCACACACTGGACACTGAAAATCTCTTTGTAACTGTTCTACCTACAGGTGGTTTACTTCTTCCAGTCAATATGCCAACTTTAGAAGCTCCAGAAGAGAGGCTGAGGAAGTTTAAGTACCGAGGCAAAGATGCATCTGTAAGTATGAGGCAAGAGCTTCACTCTCTCAAGGACTAGTGCAGTAAAACTACATGGTTGAAATGCATCAAATATAGAGCGGAGGGTGGGGAAAGGGAGTGACAAAGCAAATACAGCAAAATGTTCATTGTGGGTAGGTGCGTGGGTGCTCACCAAATAATTCTTTCAACTTTTCTCTGTTTGAAATTTTCATAATAAAATATCAAGGGTGAGGAGGGCAAAAGCTCAAGGACTTAGGAGACAGGCAACTGTGGACTCAAATCAAGGTTCCCATGTGATCTTAGGACTATTTCAGTTTTTTCATCTATAAAAAACAGGGTTGATACCTCCCTCTCAGGGACTGGATAACAGTGTCAAATGCCTGGCATATAGATGCTGCAGCCACTCATGTCAAGTAGGCTTACCAAGGAGCTAAAATGTTTGGAATACAGTATAGCCAACAAGCATGCCTTATAGAAATAAGACTTGGAAATGAAAAGTCCAGACTGTTCTTCTAACTGCTGGGCTGAGCATGAGGGCCTGGGGTGGGGCGCCTGAGCTGTGTGTGGATTCTAACTCTCATTCAGTTTCTCTGGGCTCAATTTTCTGGCTCTAGCTCTGTGTCCTACATCTATGTAGTTTTATGTAGTAGATCACACACATCTATGTAGTGTGATATCTATGTGATATCACACAAAGTTGGGTACACCTTGGGAATCCGAAAGACAGCTGAGGATGGGAGAAGCCACTTGGTTAGGGTACTATCACTCTTACACCCTTTCCAACAAGCATGGCTATCTGGCTTCCAAGGCCAGTGTAGATTAAAGGAAACCAATTAGAACAAAGGAATTGAACCCTCTGTGTGAAGAGCAGCAGGAAGGGCCAGGAGATGAGAGAAGGGAGAAAACACAGGGAGGGGCCACTTAGTGATGGGGCAACAGTGCAATTGGCTCGGTGGGCCCAAAGGTGTTCCTGCCTTGCCATCTAACATCACAGTGACCCTATCCAGCAAGAATTACATGGCTTGTTTAAGGAACCAGAAGTGTCTAATACATGTAAATTTTCTTAAATCAAGAAAGTCTTCAACCTAAAACTCCTCCATCCATATAGGTTAGATCATTTCTCCAGGATTCTCAATACTATAAAGTCTGAGTTTTCCTTGATATGAGAAAAGGGTTGTTTTTATTTTAAATTTTAATCTTCCTCAGTCTGGTGTCCAAGTAAAACTCTTGGGACTGGATTAAGATTTGAATGACCTAGAGAGTGATTCCCTAACAGTGGGAATGATCAGGGACATCTGGGCCTGAGCAGCCCATTCATAGCCCAACTGGATCCCCATAGTTGGAAGGCCCAGGCCTGCGCTTCAGGAACTAATCAGCACCAGTGAAGATGTCTCAGTGCAACAGGACACTTTGCTCAGATGTCTCTACTGCTGAGAATCCTGGTCTGCTGAAGGCATATGTGATCTTCCTTTACTTTGGGAGGAAGACTGACTATTCTTCTAGATATGGTGTAAGAAAGCAGAGGAGGTCAACAGAGCTGGGACTATTTACTAGCTGTGTGATTTTAATTCTTCCAGCCTGTCAAATCTGTAAAGTGAAATCAGATGCTTTAAGTGTGTTCTAAAGGCTAATTTAACAGCCTAACTTCCCAGCTCTAAGTGCACCAACTTTCTTTCCCTCACTAGATGAGGCGACAGCAGCGGATAGCAGTGAGCCTGCAGCTCCGAAAGGCCAAGAAAGATGAGCAGGTCTTAAAGAGAAGAAATATCACCAACCTCTGCCCTGACCCAGCTTCTGAAGAAGGGACCAAAGGGGTATGTTGGGAATGTGGTGTTTAGAGCAGTTGTGTGTAAAATATAACCTTGGTAAATTTCTCTGGCTTGAAATGTTTCATTCAGAACTTGCAAGCTCTAATCGAGGGTCTTGAAAGAAAGGGGTGGAGAGATTATGTTTAGAGCTAAACTGGGATCATCAGAAAGCTAAGGGTCATTATCATTGTGGCTGTGAGTCTGGGATCTGGGTTCTAGTGGGGGGGAAGTACTGCTTCTAATTGAAAATTCACTTGCTGCCACTCAGCCAGAAACAGGGAATGAGGGGCCATGAAGGTTACCTCTCAGCAGAGGCATCTAGTTACTCAACACGTAGTCTTGCCCAGGACTTGAATGCTGCCTTCTGTCTTCCCTTCTCCATCCACCCTAACCTCGCTCGATAGAAATCCTGGGTTGACTTCCAGGCCAATACTAGTTTTTGTGGTCTTTTCCAGAATGCCCTGACCAGGAGGTTTCCCTTCTTAGAACTCCAATAGCATCAGATCTACGTGCCTTTGTATCTACGAGCCTTTTGTGATCGGACACTGTGTGTCATCACTGCACTCTGCTCTTAGAGGCAGAGAGTGGCTCGATCCAGGCAAGGGGATTTGTTGATGTGTTACCAGCCATCGAACAGAGGGACTGTAGCCATTCTCTGAACTGCTATAGGACTCTAAACTGTACCTCTAGTTAGCTTCATTCTTCTAGAATAGTCCCTGAGAGTCCCCCACTCCAAGAAAGATGAATCTATGAAAGGAAAGAGTTGTTTTCCTTTTTATCCTATATTGCTATGCCTTTTTTTAAAAACTAAAATATAATTCATGTACCACAGAATTCACCTTTTTAAAGCATATAATCAGTGTTTTTGAGTATATTCACAAAGTTGTACAACCATCACCACTAGCTAACTTCAGAACATATTCATCACTGCAAATAGAAACCCCATGCCCGGTAAGCAGTCACTCAGTCCTCCTTCCCCCTACTTTCTGATAACTATGAATCTACGTTCTGTCTCTGAATTTACCTATTCTGGATATTTTATATAAATGGAATCATATAATATGTGGCCTTCCATGCCTGGCTTCTTTTACTTCGCATAATATTTTCAAGGTTCAGCCATGTTGTAGCAGGTGTCAGTCCTTCATACCTTTTATGGCTGAATAATATTTCGTTGTATGGATATACCACAATTGGTTTATCCATTTATTAGTTGATGGACAGTTGGGCTGTTTCTACATTCTGGCTGTTGTGAATAGTGCTGCTATAAACATTTGTGTACAAGTTTTTATGGGAATATGTTTTCAGTTCCCTTGGGTACATACCCAAGGGTTCTATGGTAACTCTATGTTTAACTCTTTGAGGATCTGCCTGTGGTAGGCTGAATAATGTCCTCCCACAAATGTCTCCATCTCCTAATCCCAGAACCTATGGCTGTTACCTAATATGATGAAAGGGACTTTGTAGACATGATTAAGTTAAGGATCTTGAGATGGGGAGATTATCCTTGATTATCTGATGGGCCCAATGTAATCACATCAATCATTATAATAAGGATGAAGGACAAGTCAGAGCAGAAGGTTATTTGATGACAGGAGTAGAGATTAGTGTGCTGTGCTTTGAAGGAGGAACCGGTCACAAGCCAAGGAACACAGCAGCCCTACTAGAAGCTGAAAAGGGCAAGAAAACAGATTCTCCCCTCAGAGCCTCCTGGAGGAACCAGCCCTGCCAACACCACAACTTTAATCCAGTGACACGGATTATGAGCTTCTGACCTCCAGAACTGTGAGAGAATAAGTTTGTGTTGTTTTAAGCCTCCAAATATGCAGCAATCGGAAATATGCTGGAAAACTGTTTTCCCAAGTATCTGCACCATTGTACATTCTGATATTCTAACCAACACTTGGTATTGTCCATTTTGGGACGATAGCCGTCTAGAGCATGCGAAGGGCTATATTGTTCTGATTTTGATATGTTTTTCTAATGACTAATGAGCATTTTTTCATGTGCTTATTGGCTGTTTGTTTATTTTCTTTGGAAAAATGTCTATCCAAACTCTTTGCTCATTTTTAAAATTAAGGAATTCGTCTTTTTATTCTTGAATTGTAAAAGTTCTTTGTGTATTCTGGATAATAGACCCTCACCAGGTATATGATTTGCAAATATTTTCTCCTATTCTATGGGTCACCTTTTCACTTTTTTGATAGAATCCTTGAAGCATAAAAGTTATTAATTTTGAAGCAGTCCAATTTATCTACTTTTTTTAAAGGAACTTTTAAAAAATATGTTTTTATTGATTTTTAGAGAGAGGAAGGGAGAGGGATAGAGAGAAAGAGAAACATCAATGAGAGAGAAACATCACTGATCAGCTGCCTCCTGCACACCCCCTACTGGGGATTGAGCCCAAAACCTGGACATGTGCCCTGACTGGGACAATGCTCAACCGCTAGGCAACACTGGCCAGATCAATTTATCTACTTTTTGCTTTGCCTGCATGTGCTTTAGGTATCATATTTAAGATCCCATTGCCTAATCCAAGGTCATGAAGACTTATCCTTTGTTTTTTTCCTAAGAGTTTTGTGGTTTTAACTCTTATATTTAGGTCATTGGTCCATTTTGAATTAATTTTTGTAAATGGCATAAGTACATTACGATGGGTCTAATTTCATTGTTTTGCATGTGCATATCCAGTTGTCCCTTCACCATTTGTTGAAAAGACTATTCTCTCCCCATTGAATGTTCCTAACAGCATGTTAAACATTGATTGCCCATAAATGCAATGGTTTATTTGTGGTCTCGGAATTCTATTCCATTGATTTACATGTTTATCCTTTCGTCAGAACAACACAGACTTGATTAATGCAGCTTTGTAGTAGATTTTTGAAATTGGGAAATGTGAGTCTTCCAACTTTGTTTTTCTTCTTTAAGATTATTTTGGCTTTTCCAGATCCAGATTTTAGAACCAATTTGTCCATTTTTTCAATAAACTCAGCTCAGCTTTCAATGGAGATTGCATTGAATCTATAGATCAATTTGTGGAGTATTGCCATCTTAACAATGTTAAGTCTTCCAATTCATAAGCATGAGATAGTTTTACATTTATTTAGGTCCTCTTTAAATTTATTTACAATTTTCAGCATATGTGTTATATGTTTGTTAAATTTAAAGTTATTCTCCAATTTTTTATTCTTTTGTTTTTTATTGATTAGAGAGAGAGAGAGAAAACATTGATTTGTTGTTCCACTTATTTATGCATTCATTGGTTGATTCTTGTATGTGTCCTGACTGGGGATCAAACCCTCAACCATGACCTATCAGGATGACACTCTAACCCACTGAGCTACCCAGCCAGGGCCCCAAATATTATTTTATTCTCTTTGATGCTTTTGTAAATAAAATTGTTTTTTAATCTTAATTTTGGACTGTTTATTGATATTATATAGAAATACTATTGATTTTCATATGTTAATTTTGCTACCTAGCTAAACCTTGTTTGTTCTAAATTTTTTTGTGTGTAGGATTTTCTACATCCAAGATGAAGTCATCTGCAAATAGAGATGGTTTTATTTCTTCCTTTCTAATACGGTTGCCTTTTATTTCTTTTTCTTGCCTAGTAACCCTGTCTAAAACTTTCAATACTAGAATAAAAGTAATAAGAGTGGACATCCTTGTCTTGTTTCTGATCTTAGAGGGAAAGTTTTCCATCTTTTACTGTTAAGTAAGATGCTAGCTGTGGGTTTTTTGTAGATGTTTTTATCCAGTTTAAGGAGGTTCCCTTTTATTCCTAGTTTGTTGAAATTTTTTTTTTAATCACGGAAGGTTGCTGAATTTTGTCAAATGCTTTCTATGCATTGTTGAGATGATCATGTGATTCCCCCCCCCATATTCTATTAATATAGTATACTATATTGATTTTCTTATGTTGAGTCACTCTTACATTCCTGAGTTAAATCCCAATTGGTCATGATATGTAATCCTGTTTATATATTGGTGCATTTTGTTTCCTAGAATTTGTTCAGGATATTTGCATATATATTCATGAGAGATATGGTCTGCACTTTTTCTTGTAATGTCTTTGTCTGGTTTGGTATCAAGGTAATGCTAGACTCATAGAATGAGCTAGAAAGTTCCTTCATCTTCTATTTTTTTGGAAGAGTTTATGGATTGCTTTTAATTCCTCTTTAAATGTTTAGGAAAATTCACCAGTGAAGCCGGTCTGGGCCTAGGCCTCTCTTTGTGGATTTTTTTTTTTTTCATTAATGGTTCATTTGTTACAGGTCTATTAAGATTTTCTATTTCTTCTTGAGTCACTTTTGGTAGTTTATGTATTCCTAGGAATCTGTCCCTTATTTGATAACTTCATTTGTTGTCATACTTTGTTCATCTAGTCTCTAATCTTTTTTCATTTCTGTAAGTTTAGTAGTAAACTAAAATTTCATTCCTGGTTTTAATCACTTGAGTCTTCTCTTTTTCTCTTGCTCAGTCCAGCTGCAGATTTGTTTTTGCTGATCTTTTGCACCAACTTTTGGTTTCATTGCCCACCCATTTTTCTATTCTTTATTTCATTTCTTTCCTCTCTAGTATTTAATATTTTCTTTCTTCTGCTAGTTTTGGGTTTAGTTTGCTCTTATTTTTCTAGTTGTTTTATTCTCACCTGAGTATATATTTTATTGATTTATTATTATTATTATTATTTTTTTAGAGAGAGCAGTTTGGAGAGAGAGAGAGAAACATCAATCGGTTGCCTCCCGTACACACCCCAACAGGGATCAAACCCACAAACTCTGGTGCCCTGACTGGGAATCAAACCCACCACCTTTTTCCTGTGTACAGGACAATGCTCCAACCACCTGAGTCACATGGGCCAGGGCTCTACTTTTTTTTAAGGTATAAAGTTAGATTATGAATTTGAGATCTTTCTACTTTTTTAATGTATGGATTTATGGCTATATGCTTCCCGCTAAACTCCACTTTAGCTGTATCTTATCAGGTTTTTATGTTGTGTTTGTTTCATTCATCTCAAAGCATTTTCTAATTTCTCTTGTGATTTCTTCTTTGTGTCTTTTAACATCTACAAATTTGTGAATTTCCCAAGTTTTCTTCTATTATTGGTTTCTAATTTTATTCCCTTGTGGTTGGAGAACATACTTTGCATGATTGTGGTCCTTATAAACTTGTCGACATGTTTTATGTCACGTGGTCTATCATGGAGAGCATTCCATGTGCCCTTGAAGAGAACATGTATTTTGCTATTCCTTACTGTAGATGTCTGTTAGGTCTGGCTGATTTGTAGTGCTGTTCAAGTCTTCTATGAAGTTGTTGACATTCTACAGTGGTACCTCGGTTTTCTAATGTAATCTGTTCCGGAAGACCCTTCGAGTTGTGAAACGTTAAAAGCCTGAGGGATCAGCAGCCAACAGCTGGGCCGCAGGATCTTGCCCTCAGCGGAAGCCGTGTGGCATGTTCAACTTCCGAGGCATGTTGGAGAACCGAAGCATTTATTTCCCGGTTTACGGTGTTTGTAAACTGAAATGTTCGTCAGCAGAGACGTTCGAAAACCGAGGTACCATTGTATATAGTTGTTCCATCTATTATTGAGTGTAGGGTTTGATGTTTCCAACTGTCTATGTTGGATTCTCTATTTCTCTCTTTGATTCTGTCAGTTTTTGCTGCATGTATTTTGGGGGTTGTTAATAGGTGCATATATGTTTATAATTATGTTTTTGATGGATGAATTGACTTATAAAATGTCATTGTCTTGAGTAACAACTTTTGTCTTAAAGTTTATTTTATCTACTAGTAATATACCCACTCCAGCTCTCTTTGGTTATATTGTTTTCAATTCTTTTATTGTCAACCCATTTTTGCCTTTTAATCTAAAATGTGTTTCTTGCCCGCCCGGGCGTGGCTCAGCGTTTGAGCGTCGACCTAGGATCCAGGAGATTGAGGTTCGATTCCTGGTCAGGGCACATGCCCGGGTTGCGGGCTCGATCCCCAATGATTCTCTCATCATGGGTGTTTCTATCTCTCTCTCCCTCTCCTTTCCTCTCTCTGAAATCAATAAAGATATATATTTTAAAAAAATTAAAATGTGTCTCTTGTAGACAGCTTACAGTTGGATCATGATTTTTATATCCATTCTGTCAATCCTTGCTTTTTATTGAGAATGTTTAATGTATTTACGTGTGCAACTGATAAAAATAGGATTTCTGTCTGCCATTTTGCTATTATCTATGTCTTATGTTTTTTGTGCCTCTATTTCTTCATTACTGTCCTCTTTTGTGCTAAATAGTTTAATATTTTAATTTCTGTTTCTTTTGCTTTATTTTTTAAATTAATTTTTTAGTTTTTTTCCTGGGGTTACTTAACATCTTAACTTATAACAATCTAGTTTGGAGTAATATTAACCTAATTTTAATAGTATACAAAATTTACTCCTATATAGCTTCATTCCCTCCCACTTCCTTTTAGTCTTATTGTCATACAAGTTATCTCTTTATACATTGTGTGCCCATAAATATAGATTTATAAATATTGCTTTATGCAGTTGTCTTTAAATCATGTAAAAATGTTATAATGAAAAACATTAGTATTTTTGTCTTTTTACTTACTAATATATATCTTTACTGGTGTTCTTGATTTCTTAAATATAATTTTAATTATTGTCTACTTTTTAGTACCTGAAGAACTCTTTTTATACAGAGGATTTGCTAACAACATATTCTCTCTGTTTTTGTTTATCTGGGTATGTCTTAATTTCCTCTTCATTATAGTTTGTTGGATATAGAATGCTTGCTTAACAGTCTTTCAGCATTTAAGATATGTCACTCTGCTGCTTTGTGCTTTTTAGTGGTAAATCAACTCTTAATTGTTCTGAGGGCTGGTGCATGATGAGTTGCTTCTCTTTTGATGATTGTAAGATGCTCTCTTTGTTTTTTGCTTTCAACAATTTGATTATATGTCTATGTGTGGATCTCTTGGGTTTTTCCTATTTGGGATTCATGAAACTACTCAAAGGTGTAGATTATTTTTTAATCAAATTTGGGAAGTTTTTGGAAATCATTGCTTCAAATATACTTTCTGCCCTTTTCTCTCCTTTTCATCCTTTTATGCATCACATACTGGTATGCTTGATGGTGTCCCACAGAGCCATAAGGACCTGTTAATGTTCATGTTTATTCTTTTTTATTTATCATCCTCAGACTGATCTTAACTGACCTGTCTTCAAGCTTAGTGATTGTTTATTCAAATCTCCCCATGAGCCCCTTAGTGAATCTTTTATTTCAGTTCTTGTTCTTTCCAATTTCAGAATTTCTAGTTGGTTCTTATGTATAATTTCTATCTCTTCATCAATATTCTCTATTTAGTGAGGCATCATTCTCATACTTTCCTTAGTTCTTCAGGCATGGGTTTTTTTGTTTGTGTGTGTGTGTGTGTGTGTGTGTTTCAGGCATGGTTTTTTAACTCCTTTGAACATATTTAAAGTCTTTGTCTAGTAAGTTCAATATTTGGGCTCCTCGGGGACAGTTTCTATTGATTTTTTTTTCATGTGTACATGCCATATTTTGCATGTCTTGCTATTTCTTTGGCAATGGTCACTTTCAATAATATAATGTGGCAGCTTTGGGCATCAGATGCCCTTTTGCCCATGTTTTTTTGTTGTTGCTGATTGTTTGCTTATTCAATGACTTCTGAACTAACTTTGTAAAGTCTGTTTTCTTTTATGTGTGGTCACTGAGTTCTCTGCTTAGTTAGCTCAGTGACCAGCTAATGATTGAACAGATTTCCTTAAATACTTGGAACCGAAAATTCCCCAGTCTTTGCCAAGGAGTTCGGTGTGCATGTTGGGGCATGCCTTCAATACTCCACCAGGCAGTTGACAACCCTGCCTTAAACCTCCGCTTCCTGCTTGCACAGAGCCTCAAAGTCAGCTGGAGATGAGGGCTCAGGAACTTCTCCGTTTTTTGTAAGCATGTGCACAGCCTATACATGCACATGGCCTTCTAGGTTTTCAAGACTATGTCAGAGCTTTCAAAGCCCCAATGAACATCTCATCCCCCAGATTTTCCTTTTAAGTCTTTTGGTTAGTCTATTGTTTGCCCCCAACTCTTATTCAACACCTCTCTTTCTAAAAGCAACTGTGAAGTTAAACAAATTCCTCTAATTACTTAAAATAAATGCCCCCGGGGGGGGGGGACACTTTTGCACTGAGTAATATCTGAGTCAAATAAAATACAGAAAACCTTACAAATGGGATCTCCCAGGAAACTACCAGACAGGTCAAATAATTTATGGGAATAAGACTTTTGAAAAGCACTAACACATTCTGCCTCCTCCAGTGGCTACTGAGTTGTTGGTTTCCAGGGCTAGCACTGAGCTGGGAATAGCTGGGAATAGGGCAAAGCACAATGCCACAGTACTCACTGGCTGAGATCTAGACTTTTTCTTGCATAAACTCTTTTAAGCTTAAGTAAAACAAATTGCTGCAAGCCTTTGGTCAGTTTCTAGAGTTCTGAAAAAGTTGATTCTGACTATTGTCAGTTTTCTTGTTGCTTTTATTGAGAAGAGAATTTTTGGAGGTCTTTACTCTCTCATTTTTGCTGACATCCACTGGCATGTTCTTACTGCAAGTTGTAAAAAGGTTCTGGGGATCCAAGCGATGATAGGAATCACCTCTCCCCCAGAGCATGAGGAGCATCCCAGAGATGTGTGAGACCTATGAGACCAGCAAATATTCCTCTCTCCCTTAATACAGACCAGCGTGCAGATTGAGACATATTCTTCATGCCAGCCTGTTCTAATCAGATAGATGGATAGACTAGATGACCTTCACAGTTCCTTTTAGCAGAGACTCTGACCTGAATGTGTGTCTCCTTGCAGGTCAGCCTCACACTGGAAGAAATAATCAATGGTGTGAATGCCTCAGATCCAGACCTATGTTTCCAGGCCACCCAGGCAGCCAGGTATCACCAGACTGCTGCTGTTTACAGGTTCATAGTTAGAAATGAGCTCCAATGGCCCATTTGGTTTCTTGGCAGTGGCAAAATGCCCACAAAATATAAGAAAAGGCGAGTCCATCCAAAAGTGAGACTCAGTATCTCCTCTACACTGTCCTTGAGAACAACTTACGATATACAAGTGTTGTCAGAGATGAATTGCTTAATTTAAATTGGCCTCTACAGGAGTCTTCGTGATAGATAATACCTGAAGGGAAAGTGTTGCTTCATCACTGCAAAGTGCTATAGGCTGAACTCTAGGATATTAAGTGGCTCTGGCCCAGCTATTTGTCTCATGTGATAGTTAGGAATGCCAGGAACATCTATAAAGGAGGTTCTTAATACCTGCTTCATGAGACTTGGTTTTTTTCTTTTTCTCTTTCATTGCAAAGGAAAATACTGTCCCGGGAAAAGAACCCTCCTCTAAAACTGATCGTTGAAGCAGGGCTCATTCCCAGGCTGGTGGAGTTCCTGAAGTCATCGCTTCATCCCTGCCTGCAGTTCGAGGCGGCCTGGGCTCTGACCAACATCGCTTCAGGAACATCCGAGCAGACTCGAGCTGTTGTGGAAGGGGGCGCCATCCAGCCCTTGGTGGAGCTCCTGTCTTCCCCCCACATGACTGTGTGTGAGCAGGCGGTGTGGGCCCTTGGTAACATAGCAGGTGAGACTCCATTCGGGGGGCTGAGAAGATAGTGGGCCAGGCACATGGCATGATATAGGAGTCCTTTGGGTAGTATTGTAGACATGACACTTGAAGTATAAATGCCTAGAAATGCTGAAGAAAGTACAACAGGCTTTTCCAAAATTCAGAGTCAAGTTCAGGGGCCATAAATTGAAGCTATAACCAGATAATGCAGTATGTCCTGAGCTACAGGTCACCTAGGGACATTTGCCAATACCAAGCCTTATGCCCTTAGGTCTTAATGGCTACAGGAAAAAAGGACAAGCTTTTGGCTTATGCAGTATTGGGGGTTTTGACAGCTGCACTACCTCCAGAGAAAGTTGCCAAGGGAACATACAAAACAGTGTTTTCTTAGCTTGGGGTAAAAGTCTCCCCTGAAAACACAATCCTAAGACTGGCCTTATAGGTTTGAGATGATGCTGTATTACCTGTGGGGTCCAGGAAAGCAAAAGCTGGGGACTTAGTGCTGCAGGGCTGGGAGGTCCCTGATTCTTGGCTGAATATAAATATAATGCTCTCTGGGGGAAACTAACTCAACTGGGTCCCTCAGGATTTTGACAAAGTAAGATCAGCCAAATATTAGCAATTTCAAGTCCAGAGAATCAACAACCCACAATGGCTGGCTGAGTCAGCAGAAACAGTGTGATTAGACCCCCAAGGACGTCAGATATTGGGATTAGCAAGCACAGAATATAAAATGAGTCTGCTTTTGAAATGCCTGCAGAAGTAAAGCACCTATTGCAGAGACTTTGTCTCTCATTTTGAGTGGTTCAGTAAGGAACAGGCAAAATTGGGTTGTATGATATAACTTATGCCTTGCCTGATGGTTGAAGAATTACAAACTGAAACTTGAAGGGCCTAGAAATATGGTGTTCTAGTCAAAGTCACTGATAGCCGATGCCTAACACCTATCCATCTCCCAGACTTTGTTCTGATGAGTTGCTTCTAGAAGTTACTCGCCTGTGCCAGTCTTCTGTGAAAACAGTTTGGTCTGCAGTGGCCTTCATCTTCCTGAGAACCATGCTGTAAAATGCTATTAGCATTTAGAAAGCACTGCCTGGGCCCAGTTCGCTGGCTCCTTTATGGGTCCACAGACTACTAATGGCAGTTGCTGCTGTGTGGGGCCTGCTTTCACACCAGGCCTATCCACCCAGCCGACATGTTCAAGACTCAGGATCAAGTTCATGACTACACTCTCTACTTGCCCAACCCCAGGAATGCGTTTTGGCCTCTCAGCCTTTGCACAGACTTTTAAAAATTGGTCACCTATCCCAGGATTCTCTTTGTTCCCTCTTTGAATGTCCTGTTCTTACCTATTTGTAGGTGACGGCCCAGAATTCAGAGACTTTGTTATCTCAAGCAATGCCATCCCACACCTACTGGCCTTGATTTCATCAACCATACCAGTGAGTGTCTAAATTAGAAAACCTAGCTGGTAACAAGTTCCAAAGCTGGGAAATTGAGGAAGTATTTCCAAATCAATGCTAGGTCATGTGGTCACCGTCTGGCCCCATATGACGGCAATTATAAAGAAGGCCTAGAACTGAATATCACTTTGGGTAGAAATTGATCCAAATTTGTCCTCAGAAGGCAGTAGTGCTGACCTTTCTTTTGAAAGCATTGGAAGAGGTTTGTTAAGATTATTTGCCGCTTACAATCCTGCAAAATTAGATGACTAAACTCTACCATTCAAGGGGCATAAACAAAATCGGCTCACTGGTCCTGTTCCTAGGTAATAAGGTTTAGGTTTAAAGATTAGATGTGATTAATGTGGCACCCAGGCTGGGTGGCTCAGTTGATTGGCAAGTCGTCCCATGCACCAAAAAGGTTGTGGGTTCTATTCCTGGTCAGGGCACAGACCTAGGTTGCATGTTCAATCCCCTATCAGGGCACGTACTCGAGGCAACAGATCAGGGTTTCTCTCTCACATTGATGTTTCTCTCCCTCACCCTCTCCCTTTCCCTCTTCCTTCCTCCCTCTCTAAAATCAATAAACATTTCCTTGGGTGAGGATTTTAAAAAAAAATTCGATTGATGTGGCAACAATAGAGGACTCCATGGATTAGAAATTAAATTCGGATTCTACCTTTGCCTCAAACAAAAATGAAGAGAAACCCTGGCTAGTATGGCTTAGTTGGTTGGGTGTCATGCCGCGCACTGAAGGGTTGCTGATTCGATTCCTAGTCAGGGCACATGCCCGGGTTTCAGGCTCGATCCTGGTGGGGGTGTGGAGGAGGCAGCCAATGGATGTTCTGCTCTCATGTTGATGTTGCGCTCTCTCCCCCCCCTTCCTCCCTTCCTCTCTCTCTAAAAATCAATTTAAAAATCTTTTTTAAAAATGAAGAGAAAATAGCTTCCAAAAGCCAAGGAAATATACACCCAGCCCTCAAGACGGGAGAAAACCTGACATGGTTGAATCAGTGAAAGGCTGGCATGACCAAGGGAGTTTGCAAGGAGAAAGCAGTGTAATATAAAAGGTAGGGCAAGGCACTTGGACGTCCTGGTGGCAAAAGGGAGCCTTTGGAGGATTTCAAGACAGGAAGTTAACTGGTCTGATCTTTCAGAAAGACCCTCCTGGCTGCTTGCTGAGGATTGTAGCACAGGGAGATGGTGAAGCAGATGGACCTGGGATGCTGCTGTGCTAGACATGAATGTGAGACAGAAAGAAGCAAGGGTGCCCCAGGTTGTGGCTTAGGTTCTTTTAGATGACTATCCTCCTAGAGAAATGGGAAAGATGGAGGGAGAAAGGATGAGAGTCTTAGTTGTACATATGAAGTTGAAGTGAGTGAGAGGCACTGTTGCAGCAACATCAAGTAGGTGGATATGTAGGTCTAGGTACTTGCGCACACATATGCCATCCAGCAGGGCAAGATCAACTAGAGCAGGGGTCAGCTGCTTGCTTTTGTAAATAAAGTTTTATTGGAGTATAGCCATGCCCAAATCTTTATGTATTTATATACATAATTGTCTGTGACTCTTGTAGTGTTACAAGGACAGCGTTGAATAGTTGTAACAGAGACCCTGTGGGCTCATAGAACTGAAAATATTTCCTGTCTTTACTGCCTGGCCCTTTACAGAAAAGTTTGCCCATCCCTGACTAGGTTCTAGGAGCTCTGACATTCATAAGCCAGGCAGAGCCTGCCAAGAAGATTGAGGAGAAACATCCCATACAGCAATAAAAAAAAAAACAGGCTTGGTGTCACAGATGCCAAGATGAGAACAGCTGGCAGCTAAATATGACCAAGAGGGACAGTACAGAAAGCAGCTGTGGGATTAGTGACTTGGAAGAAGCTGATTTCATCACTAACCACAAAGAAGTAGGTCAGAAACCAGACTAGGGAGGGTAGAAGCACAGATTGGGAGCTACAAGGTAGATAGTGAAATACAGATGCCTCCTTGAGGATAGACTCTGGAAAACAGAAGCGGGGTGATGGCTGCAGAGGTGTCAAGGGTAAGGGTTGAAGGTCACACAGTGTGTGTTTCTATACCAGCGGGAGTGATCCAGGAGAGAGGAGTGATCCTGGGCACAGAGTCTTTACAGGTGAAAAGTGATGGAATTCAGAGGCAAGGTAGGAAGACTAATCCTCGAAAAGAAGATCAGAAATGTGGCTATGACATTTTGGTTATAGACTAGTGGAAAGAACAAGGAACCCCTGCTTTACCTTTGTTTGGCCAATGAAAAATGAAATTAGGTCATCAGCTGAGTTGAGGGGAAGGACATTTTGAAGAATATAAGGAAATCATCTAACATTTGAATGGGCAGCATAAAGCTCATTCTCTGCGTCCCTAGTATACCAGGTGTCCCAAAAAATGTACACACACGTTAAGAGCTGATAGCTCAATTCTGAAAATGAAATGTATTTTAATAAACATTTCTTTATAATTATTCAAAGTGTGTGTATGCATGTTTTGGGGACATCCTATGTATACACTACTACCTAGAACAAATTTCTTTTTGTAGCTCAAATTCTTTGGCTCATGCTAGTCAATAATATTGATCAATGATGGCAAGGATGCACTGGCCTTTGCATTTTTTCTTCTTTGCACCTGATGCTAGAAGAAGTCTTTTTTTTTTTTTTTTAATTATTTATTTGAGAGAGAAGAAGGGGAGGGCGAGAGAGAAACATCAATTTGTTGTTCACTGATTTATGCGTTCACGGGTTGATTCTAGAAGCAGCCTCTTGTTACAGATCACATTTCTGCGGAACATCACGTGGACCCTGTCCAACCTGTGCAGAAACAAGAACCCGTACCCCTGCCGAAGGGCCGTGAAGCAGATGCTGCCGGTGCTCTTGCACCTCCTGCAGCACCAGGACAGCGAGGTGCTCTCTGACGCCTGCTGGGCCCTGTCCTACCTCACCGAGGGCTCCAATGAGCGCATCGGCCAAGTGGTTGACATCGGGGTGCTGCCCAGGCTGGTTCAGCTCATGACCAGTTCCGAACTCAATGTCCTGGTAAGTGCCCCAGGTCTTGTCTGTCTCTGGGCCTTCCGATTAGAGCTGTGAGTCATATTTACTTTAGCAAGTTCTGTTCTTTCCCCACCCCCTGGTTTCCACACTCCGTTCTCAACCTTTACCTAGAACAAAGATTATTGTCTGCATTTCCTTGGTTTCTGCTACTCTAGCCAAACACTTGAATCTATCTTGATCCAAAATCCTAGTGGGTATTAAGTAACGTACTTTTTCTTAATCAGATAACTGGAAATTATAGAGAGCACCAAATTAGAATTGCCTATAATCCCTTCACCCAGTGAACTATCCTTTTGTGGCCTTTCCTTCTAGTGGTCTATGTGTGTAGACGTTAACAAACTGGCTGACAGTGTGTGTGTGTGTGTGTGTGTGTGTGTGTGTGTGTGTGTGTGTGTGTGTAATGTAAAGCCCATGCAACATTTGAATTTCTTACTCAAGTATAAAAAAAAATTCCATCTTATCCTCTCCCCAGTTTGTTCTCTAAGACTACTTCAGATATAGGAGAAAAGCAAGTAAAACCAATACCAAATACTTTGCTATGTTATGAAACATGTCACTTACATAATATACTTCTTGAAAATGTCTTGTAAAATGTGGGTGCCCCTTTTGATTTCTATGCCTAATACTATGTATTATGCAGCCTTAGTGATCATCTGTTCTGAGATTAGCATAATATTCCTCAGCTGTCAAGGTGAGTTTGAGGAGAGTGCTGGTAGCCTGGAAGTGCGAAGAGAGTATCTATAAGAAGTTGCTTATCCTGGGGGGTTTGGGGGCAAATTGCCAGGCCCTGCAAGGCTGTGCTTGGCCTATAGCACCACTACTACTTCTCACATGAGTGGCAGATGCCCAGTATAATAGGCTAGGAAAATTCTAGAACTGTTATCTCTCACTAAAGTCTGTAGGAACCAAAATAAATCCAAAATCAACCCACCAAGGACAGTTGTCTGGAGTCCAATCGTAGACCCATCCTGGAACCCTTCAGAATTGTTGAGAGGGGGTTTGTGAATATATTTTTAAAATGCCATTGGGATCTCATTAGCTCCAATAATATATACAACAGAAACTTGACTCTGGTGCTAAATATAAATTCAATAGATATTGTTACATTATAAACACTACAATCAATTTAGCCGTTTTCCCAATGTAAGGATATAAAAGGGAGAACATCATTTCTTTTTTTCTGATTGGGTTTTTTTGTTTGTTTTAAATATATCTTTATTGATTTCAGAGAGGAAGGAGAGGGAGGGAGGGAGAGAGAGATAGAAACCTCAATGATGAGAGAGTCATTGATCAGCTGCCTCGAGCCCGCAACCCGGGCATGTGCCCTGACCGGGAATCGAACCCCGATCTCCTGGATCCTAGGTCGATGCTCAACCGCTGAGCCACGCCTGCGGGCGGGAACATCATTTCCTGATAAATGTATCCCCTTCACCTCTATCCTGCTTCATTCTCTGCTGGGAAGCTGGCAAGCACCTTCAAGCTATATAAACAGGCGCCAATGTGCTGAATTAATAAGGGTCATGGATCTCGTCATTGGTCACAGGCTTCCAGAGAGCCATCGGCATAGCACGCCTAACGTCTAGGAGGGCACAGATCTTGTATGATTGTCGCCTTCCACTGTGACGCATTTGCAGTACTTGATTACACTTCTAGCCTTGTTCTTGCAGACGCCCTCTCTCCGCACTGTGGGGAACATCGTCACGGGAACCGATGACCAGACCCAGGTGGCCATTGACGCGGGCATACTGACAGTGCTGCCCCAGCTCCTGCTGCACCCCAAGTCCTCCATCCAGAAGGAGTCAGCCTGGGCCCTGAGCAATGTGGCTGCGGGGCCGCACCAACACATCCAGCAGCTGATTGCTTGCAACATTCTGCCTCCCTTGGTGGCTCTGCTAAGGAATGTAAGTGGCACACTCAGTGTCTATGACAAAAGGCTACTTTCCAGCTGGCCCTGTGTTGAACTCCTTCAGGAACTCACACACATGCTCAGAAGCAAATTAATTGAGACCACAACAAAACTATGACACATTAGTATCCCGGCTCCACTGCCCCCCAGAAAAGGAAGGGGCATCCTGTTTGGACAACCCATGGACAATTTAGATGACTGAACAAGCATTGTTCAGTGAAAAGGTGGCCTCACAGCTCGAATATCCAGAAAAATCTTGAGCCGGTAAATAGTGTTAAAACAACGTGCCATCCACTTTTTACTTGCCAAAAGAGGAGGGAGGTTTTGTTTTGTTTTGTTTTGTTTTGTTTTGGAAGGAAAACCGTATCCGGTTATACTGATATTATACACTGAAGAATGGTGGCCTTTTCAGAATCAAATCACATTGATAAAAGTGATAATATATACAGAAAATCCAAATATAAAAGTAGATATACAACAAAGCTTCCTCTTTCCTCCTGATTTCCACTTCCCTTCTCCAGGACAATCACTATTATTAGCATTTCTTTTCACCACCTTCTCCTGAATGAGCTATGTTTTTCTGTTTAGGTGTTTCTGCTCTGAGGTTGGATGGTGGATTCTCAGGTTTTCATTAAGTATGAGAAACTAGGCCAGGTGTGCAACCCAAATTATAGCATCTTCCAAGCTATTAGACACTTCCTAACCTGTGTTCTACTGTGAGTCTGTCTGTACTCTAGTAAGAAACATCTAGCCATGAATCAAGAAGTAATCTTGTTTCAAACTGCCTTCTGAACTAAACTTGCTTGGAGCCATAAGCTGTTTGTTTTTTTATTTTTGTTTTAAACTGTGGTCACAGTTTTCCCCAGCCACAAAATGGGAATAACTTCTTCTGCCCAGGGACAGTAGGATCCATAATCATTTACTCCCATATCTCTGGAAAAATGCCTTTTATAAATGTAAGGGATGCATTGAGTGATATTTCAATGGCCTTCCTCTGTAACCTCTGGGCTGTCTCCGTCACCAAGATCACATTTGTGTGCTTAACTTTGTAGCTATAGCACTTCTTAGCCAAAGTTTTATTAGGGCAGAAAGACTAGAAATGTAGACACAGGCCACTATAACCTAAAATTCCAAGCATAATTCCTAATCTATATTGATTACCTAGATTGGTTTGTATTGGTTCTATTTTTCCCATAGCCTGAGTTAATGAAACGAGGCTGTTTGAACTTAGAACCTCCCTCTAGAACCCCATATGAGTCTGTTTGCCTCCTTTTAGGCTTCAAGTCCCCAGGGTGTTCTATGTAAATTGCACATTTAGTCCTGGCTGTCCCCAGCCTATCTAGAAACTGAACCAAGTTAGCATTACTATATTTAAGTTCTTCAGGATCCGTACAGAATGTAAATGTTCTCTTTCTGCAGGGAGATTTTAAAGTCCAGAAAGAGGCTGTCTGGACAGTGGCTAACTTTACAACTGGGGGCACCATGGACCAGTTGATCCAGCTTGTCCACTCTGGAGTCTTGGAGCCCCTGGTGAAACTGCTCACCATCCCAGACATCAAATTTATTATCATCATCCTTGACATCATCTCTTTTCTCCTCCAGGTGAGCTGTTCTGAGCAGGTCGGTTTCTAAATAGCTGTCTCCAAACTTAAGCCATTTAATTTGGTTCTTAAAACCCAAGTAGGATTCTCTGTCTTCCCGACTCCCCTGCCTCCTCCCTCTGTGCATCCATCCTACGGATAACAGCAACGCGAGGCCTTGCAAAGAAGGTAGGTTACCTTTGTCACATGAGTGTCTTGTGCCCAGCACTGTTTTAGGTGGTCAGGACGTGGCCAGGGCAAGGTCCTTGCTCTCAGAGGATATGTAGTAGTGGGGAGGGGAACAGACACAGGGAGGGAGTTACAGATAAATATAGCAGACAAAGAGGTGGTCACTGCAGCTCAGAGTGGCGAGGGGACGGTGACCTCTTAGGTGCAGTAGTCAGGAAGAACTTCTCTGAGGAATAACCGTTGAGCAAAGCCTCAGAAGCGAGTGAGTCTTGTGGCCAGAGCAGAGGGAAGGTGGTGGGAGGGCAGGCTCGAGGCACCCAGGCGCCAGATCACAGAAGGTCTGTGAGAACTTCGACTTATCTGAGTGAGCTCAAGAAACCAACTGAAGATTTGAAGGAGGGAAAAGACGGCCACATGGGTGGCTCTTTTAGAAAGCTGAAACATCGGATATCCTGGAAGGAGCGGCAAGAATACAGACTAGAGTTCCTTTTCCATTCATCTGCATGGCTAAGAAAATAGACTACAGAGCCTTGAATTATAACTCTAGAAAAGTCTTATTTCTGAAAGAAAGGGAAGTTAAGGCACTGTTTTTTATACTATTTGTCTCAGTTCTATATGGCTGCAAACAAATTACCCCTTGGTGACTTAAACACTTATTATCTCACATAATTTATTGGGTTAGGAATCTGGGAGCAACTTAGCTAGATGGTTTTGGCTCAGTGTCTCTCATGAGGTTCAAGATGTCATTTGGGGGCTTTAGTCTCGTCTGAAAGTTTGATCGGCTTCCAGGATGGCTCACTCATGTGCCAGCCAAGTTATTCTCACCACACAAAACCTCTCCTGGGACTGCTGGGGCGTCCTTACGTGATGGCAGCCGGCTTCCTCTGGAGCAAGTAATCTAAGAAAGCCGGGTGGAAGCCCCTGTGTCTCTTATGGCCTACAAAGGAGGTCATTTCAATAACACCCAGTGGTTACACACATCTGCCCTGGTTAACGCTCACACCAACACAAGGGCACGAATACTAGGAGGCAGGGACCACCTGGGCCCATCTTGGCTATTTATATACACCTGGTATTTTATATACAACTAAGCCTTTTGAGAAGTTTCAAAGTAACATGAGGGAACTCCTTTTGAAAACTCACTTTAAGCACCCTTTTCATGTGACTGTCTTGGAAAAAACTGACCTGATTCAAGAACAGATTTGAAACACAGCCCAACTAGGCACTGAGACTTTGAGCAAATCACACAGACCGTGAGTAGAGACTTGGCGGCCAACAGCCTAAGTTGAACATAACAAATTTGTAAAAGCAAATTTGGGCTCTAGAAGTTTTACTTCACCGGCTTCATTTAAATTAAACACTTGGGATTCTTTCTCGGGAGAGTCTGGGCAAACCCGGTCTGGTGGACCGACCAGTGCAGGCCCTGGATCATCTAGAGGTGCTTGGTTCAGTAGGTTAGAAAGATCGAGACGGGAAGGAGTTCAAATAGGCAGCAGGTGTAGCTGAGGCTCTTTGAAGTAACTTTGGGGCCATTTGCTGTTAAGGGTCCAAATCCTTGGCCGGGGC
This sequence comes from Miniopterus natalensis, assembly GCF_054644295.1. NCBI lineage: Eukaryota > Metazoa > Chordata > Mammalia > Chiroptera > Miniopteridae > Miniopterus > Miniopterus natalensis. Next base: position 25,096,359 of record NC_142084.1, read on the forward strand.
TCCTGCTGCCCACGTTCCAGTTTTCTTTCTGAGGCTAACCTAGCATGTTGATTCCTGCCCTACTTTCTTCACCCAAATCCAGTCACTCACAGGACTAGAGCATATCAGGGCTTAGGCATACAGTGCAAACTGTCATCAGGTAAATAATGGGGCCCAAAAAATTCAGTTTGACCCATAGGAGGTTTTTTATTACTGCTCACGAAATAGCGAGCAGAACCCTTCCAGATATGACAGCAAAGGTTTTTCACCTTCCTCCACTTCCCCCAGATATGCTGTTTAGCTGAACTATTCCCTCTTCTCATAACATGCAGCTCTTATTCCTTCAAAACTTCATCCTCGCCATTTCCTTTTTTTTGATATGTTTTTATTGATTTCAGAGAGAAGGGAGAGGGAGAGAGAGACATCAATGATGAGAGAGACATTGATCGACTGCCTCCTGCACACGCCCTGCTGGGGATCAAGCCCGCAACCCGGGCGTGTGCCCTGACCCAAATCGAACTGTGATCTCTGGGTTCATAGGTTGACACTCAACCACTGAACCACACCGGCCAGTCCTTGCCATTCCTCCTTTTGGGAATGTCATTACCCTATGACTGAGCCCGCACAGTATTGTTCATTAAGAACTTGTGTTACTTTCCAAGCCTTCCGTGCATATCGTCTATAATTTAAACCTCTGATCATTTACTAGATTATACTTTCTACACCATAACAATTATTTACTTGTCTCTCCTGAGCGTATGAGTTGCTTACTCTAGGCCTTCTCTGAATCACATCTGTATCTCAGTTTCATGTGTGTGAGCGAATGAATAGCCCTGGGTGGTAAATCCCATGAGCAGCATTGGGTTAAATCCTCTCAAGTTATTCGTTTCCAGGGACTTCATTATTTGCCATGGTGTGGCTTTTGTTACTGAGGGTCTCCCCTCTCACCTTTCAAGGCTTTCAGGGCGTGCAGGGCCAGAACATCTGTATTTATGTGGCATTACTTGAATGTTCTATATCAAAATAATTTCTATTCATTAGAAGGGGGATATCTGCTAAACAGTGGTAGCGATGTGTTTATGGATGGCAGGCAGCATCTTCAGCAAAAGAAATACTGTATTTTTTCAATGAAGAAAAAACCTAAGTACATATAACGTAAGTATGCAAAGTGGGAGGAAGACCGTGCAAGTCTAAATGGATTTGGGACAAATGAAGCTGCAGCTGCCCATTCGGGAACCGGGAGCCTTTGGTCACTTTCTCTCCTCTTGCCCCCAGGCAGCAGCGAAGCTTTCCGAGAAGGAAAACCTGTGTCTTCTGATCGAGGAACTTGGTGGGGTTGATAGAATCAAGGCTTTGCAGTTCCACGAGAATCATCATGTTGCGCTGACTGCTCTGAGCATCATGGAGAACTACTTTCCTGAGGTAGGTGACTTCAAGTGTGAAGCCGCGTCCATACCCCCTGGTGGGCCACTTCAGCAGGTGATCAGCTGGCAGGTGCTCAGACAGGTGGCTTCTCTCGGGACTGAGCTGAGTTGCTCCCCCAGCCGTGGTGTATGGGCTGCCTGCGAGCAGCAGCTTTCTGGCTCCTGGGAACTGTCCTAATCCCTGGAAACTTCTAATAGACATTTGCCCTGTTGCCTCCGGTTTCAAATATTCCTTTTTTTTTTTTTTTCCTACTTGACTCTTTTTAGGGGAGGGCAGTAGTACAGGAAGGGATATGATATTAAAGTGGCATTTTATTGAAAAAAATGCAGACAACCAAGGCAGGCCCAGCTTTTGAAAAACCATTTTGCTGTTTACTGCATTTTTTGTCTCTTTCTATAATACAGTGTTTGGGGATGAACTCTACAAAAGCCTTTTAAGTTTTCTGCAGGAGCTGGGAATAATGATTGGATAACATTAAACATTTTTTAAAACTTTTTTTATTGTGGTAAAATATTCATAACATCAAATGTGTACCATTTTAACCATTTTTAAGTGAACATTTGGTGGGATTAAGTACATTCACATTACTGTGCAACTATCACCACTGTCCATCTCAGAACTTTTTCATTTTTCCAAACCAAACTCTATATCCATTAAATACTAACTCCCATTCCCCCTCCCCAGACCCTGGTAACCACCATTTTTACTTTCTGTCTCAGTAAATTTGACTAAGTACTTCATTTAAGTGGAATCATATAGTGTTTGTCCTTTTGTGATTGGCTTATTTCACTTAGCGTAATGTCCCAAGGCTCATCCTTGTTGTAGTATATGTCAGAATGTCTTCCCTTTTTAACACCAAAGAACATTCCAGTGTATGGATATATCACATTTTGTTTATCCATTAGCCTATCAATGGACACTTGGGTTGTTTTACTTTTGGGCTATTGTGAATACTGTTGTTATGAGCTTGGGAGTGCAAATATCTATTCAAGTTCCTGCTACCAAGTCTGTTGGGTATAAACCCAGAAGTGGAATTGCTGGATCATTTGGTAATTCTATTTTTAATTTTTTATGAACCACCTACTGTTATCAATAGTGGATACACAATTTACATTCCTACCAGCAGGGCACAAGGGTTCCCATTTCTCAGCATCTTCACCAGTACTTATTTCTCTTTATTTTTATCATAGGCATTCTAATGTTTGCGAAGTAGTATCTAAGTGTGGTTTTGATTTGCATTTTTGGTAGATATTTTTCATGTAAGGAAGGTGACCTCAAAGTTTGTATGTGGCCAGATCAACATGGGAGCTCGAGATTTATAGAGTGAGTGATACTGTTAGGTGTCAAACTTGATTCATCAGCAAAACCCAGAACCATACAATAAATGTGACCAAGGTGGTGGTTGGTGCTAACCAGAGGCAGCTAATCTTGGTTTGGAACCAAGAGGATGCTCTCAAAGCAGAGAAGACCCAGAGCAGTGACTAGCATACTTTGAATGTAAAGCTCTTATGAAAACCTTATAATTAGGAGACTTGTCCCTTAAATAGGGTTTGTATCCATAGGACTCGTCTAAGGGCTCCAGGTGAAAAACTTCTGATCTAGAAGTGACAGCTACACCCACTGTATCCTTCCAGTAAGGCTAGTATTCTATGTATCAAAAAGCATTTAAAAATAAGCCAGGCACAAAATGACAAATGCTGTATGATTCCACTTACGTGAGGGACCTAGAGTAGTCAAACTCATAGAGACAGAAAGTGGAGTGTTGGTTTCCAGGGGCTGAGAGGGCGAGGGGAAAGGGAGTTGCTTGATGAGTACAGAGTTTGGGTTCGGAAAGATGAAAAGGTTCTGCAGATGCATGGTGGTGGTTGCACAGCAATGAGAATGCGCTTAACGCTGCTGAACATGTCCACTTACAAATGATCAAAGATGTTAAATTTTCTGGTATGTATCTTTTATCACACACACCAAAAAACTGCATTTAAGATCCATCTCAAGAAATATTTCAATACTTCCCTCTTCCAAATTCTCCTCTAAGGAAGCCTCGAGGCTAATTTAGAGCAAATTCTAATCCACAGAAGATGTTAAGGAGTCAGTTGGGTGGTAATGATGTGTTGAGAGCCTGGAGGTATAATAGTGTCTCTTCTCCCCTGAAGGAAGAAGAAAATTACACAATATTACGATCCTTGGACCAAGATCATGAATTCTTAAAGCAGTTAACATAGAAATGCCAAAGCTCCACAACTTCTAAACCAGGGACTACACCCTGAAGGATAACTTCTTTAAGAAGCAGCACTCGTATATTTTGGTGTAACACGGGTCTAAAGCTTTTAAAATTGAATGTTAATAAAATTTTTCACACTTTCACCTCTATCAAAGAATGCCGTTAAACCACTTGTGTTTGAAAGCCATGTGGAATTCATCTCCTAAGAATATGTGGTTTAATGGTTACCTTTAAGGGTCTTAAAGTAAGATCTTCAAAGCTGAGTAGAATGGTCTATTAGCTATCTAGACAAACTTTGACTTGTAGATTTGGTTTAGCCAGTATTTCTTAAACATGTGGGTACCCTTCCTTTTTCACTTTTATGTAACACCTATTATTACCAGACCCAAACTGGGTCCAATTACTCAGTAGTTGCCAGCCAAAAGACAACTCCGAGAAGATTTTATGAGAAGGAACTTTGTTGCAAGCCAGCATGCGAAGAACACAACTGGGGGTTGCTCTCAGAGCAGTGTGTCCCCAAACAAAGGACTGGATTTGTCTTTATTCAGGGAAATCATTCATGAATCAAGGTAAGCTTCATCATCACATGTATGGGTGGGGACGTTCCCTCACCTGCACAGTTAGCAAACATGCCTATACGTACATCGCATGTTCAAAAATGGTGGAAAATCTCTACCCCTGGGAGATTTTAGTAGTATAATGAGAAAAGTCCATGAAGAGGTCAATAAAGGGTCCTTCAGGCGGCTTCAGCCAGACCCAGGCAGTTTGAGCCAGATTAGCCCTTTGGTTGTGTGAATCATCCCAGGCATCTGCCTGAAAAGACAGGCCTGGCAATTGTCAAAGGAAAGGATGGCAAAGGTATGGAAGAAAGTGTGTGTGTGCATATACATAGATTAGGTTACACTAGTAATATAGAACTTGTTTCAGGGAAAGCTGTATGGGCCATCAAAAGGAGGAGAAAAGGAGAGAGGCTGGGATGAGAAGGACCTAGGCCTTGATAATGGATGTGGGGCATGTTTAAAGGAGGGTTGGATTTGATTCATGTAATTTGAGTAGATATTCAAGTTATATAAAGCATCCATCACACCAAAATGTCATGCCCAAAGCATGTCTTCGCTGGTTCTTGATAAGTGAGGAGGAAAGATGTGCGGGTATCCATCTAAAACACTGCTGGAAAACAGTTCATGTCTCAAACTTCTCGATCAGTGGTAAGAACAAGTCTACAACTGAGTGGACATTGGGCCTTCCAATCGGTATTCTCATCTCCTTTTCGGGTGACTGCCTGCCCACTGCTGAGGGCTGCATTGGTGAGATGGGATCCTCAATGTGTTCTGCTTTCCACATGGAAATGAGGGGACCTGGGAGAGTCCTTTCAACTCCCTCTTTAGTTCATCAGCTCAGGACATTCTAGTTTGGCACATCTTTTGCCAAGAAAAATCTTATTCTGCAATGGCTTTGCATCTTAGACCCAGGGACTGAACAGAAGAAACAAATAGTTGGCGCATGTTCACTTACTCCAGTGGCAGGGCCTTATGTTCAGTGAAGGGGACACTGTCAGTGGCTGCTTGCTTTCTGCTCCTCTAAGGCCTTCCTACAGGTCCTATACTCTCTCCTATATTTTTCCAATACATTTTCTTGCTTAAGTAGCCAGAGCTAGTCTCTGTTGCTTGCAGCTAAAGAATCAACAGATACACATGAAGGGTGAAAAATTAAAGCATAAGTAGTTATTTAAATCCAAAAGAGCTATTAATCCCATTCTGTCAAGACATTGTATAGAATCTGAACTTTAAAAACACAGTGTAAATTATATATATAAATTTATATATATAAATTATATATAAAATATGTTGCCACATAGTATATATATAATGTTTATACATATTATTTATAAATACATTTTAAAAAATTAAAAACAAAACTAAGAATGGAAAAAAATTATCCTACCAGTCCAAAACAACTATTGCATGTTTTCATTTTCCCTTCCAGGTTAAGTCAATATACATGCTTTTATTTATCTGATTCTTTTTCAACATTTTAAAACATCACTTTCTCCCCTATCAATAGACTGAAGCACAGGGGAAAGCAGAAGGTAAGGTGGTTTACAACAATACTTTTTTGAGAGAGAAAAAAATTTTTTTAATTAAAAAGTTTGAAACCCCATTGAGGTTAATCATTGTTGCTCAAATGGTCTGCCCCTGTAGTCTCAAAATACTGTTAGCCTCTTTTCTCCTCTCAGTCAACTATTTTTATTTTTTACTAAAATTGCATAACAAAAGAGTATTTATAGTTTAAAGTTACTGATACTAACTTGCCTAGCAAGGTTTTAAAGAAAGGAACTACTTGCCTATTGTACGTGGTTTGAATGCAAAGAGATGGTGTTAGTCACCTGGCTGGGTGCCCACGTGCTTGGACTCAGCATGTTGGGATGACTGGCAGAACAACAAAGAGTGGAAAGAAGGCGTAACTGGCTGTATGTTGGCTTTATGATGTAAAAGCTGAATTGGAACAACTCTGACCCTCTTGCATTTATTCCACATTTGTCATGAGCCATAGAAGAAATGCAATTCTCTTAGTTAACCACACACAGTCCATAATTTACTGTCTATTTTCCTGAAACATGGAGTGACTGTTTAATGATAATAGCATGTGATACTTTAGTCTTTGTTCCTTTTCTAAATAGTTGATGCCAGGCAAAGTCATATAATTCCTCTGTAACCTAAATGCCTCATCAGTCAGTTCTTTTCATTCCTTTTAGCTTCCCATTTTCTTCTGTAAATTAGGAGGATTAGGTTTGAAAATTAATAGTTATATAATGTTTTAGCTTCTATGAGACTCAACAACCCTGAAAAGCAGATGAGCCAAAAATGGTCATCAATTTCCAAGTAAAGAACCTGGTGATCACAAGCTTATTCAACTTGTTCTGAATCTTTTAGTAAGTGGTTTAGCAGGGACCCCAGTGAATTAGTTACCTGCTACATAATAAATTTCCTCAAAACTAAACAGCTTTAAAAAATACTGCATAGTTTCTGTGAGCCAGAATCTGGAGACAGCTGAGCTGGTGGTTCTGGTTCAAAGTCTCTCAGAGTGCATTCAAGCTTCTACTGGAACTGCAGTTTCATCTGAAGGCTCAACTGGGGGATGATATGCTTCTAAAGTCACTTATGTGGTAGATAGTAGATTTCAGTTTCTCTGTGGCTGTCGGCTGGAGACTAGTTTCCTACCACGTGGGTGCCTCCGAAGGCTGCCTGAATCTCCTAACCTCAGGGTAGCTCACTTCTCCCAAAGCAAGTGATTTGAGCATGTGTGGGGGGGAGAAAAAGCATGCCCAAGACAGAAGCTACAGCATTTTATAACCTAATGTCAGAAGTGATAGGCCATCACTCCTGCCATATGCTATTGGTTACACAAACTAACCCTGGTAGAATGTCAGAGGCGCTACACAGGATGTGAAGACTAGGAGACAGGGATCATTGGCAGCCAGCTTAGAGGCTGACTACCACATCCTGCCACTCTACCATGTGCTCACAATTTTTAAAAATCATTTAGATGATAGCCTAGGGTCAGTGAATCTCAACAAAGAAATAGAAGAGAGAAAGAATCAAATGGGCACAGCCAGGCATAGCTCAGCATTTGAACATCAACCTAGGATCCAGAAGAGCCCTGTTGGATTCCCATTCAGGGCACGTGCCTGGGTTGTGGGCATGCAGAAGGCCCCCACTCATCATTGATGTTTCTCTCTCTCCCTCTCCCTTCCTCTCTCTGAAATCAAAGATTTTTTTTTAAAAGAATCAAATGGAAAGTTTAGAACTGAAAAATACAATAACTGAAATCAAAACTTTACTGAATGGGCTCAACAGCAGAATGGAGTAGAGAGAGGAAAGAATCAGTGAACTTGAAAATAGAACAATGGAAAGAAACAATTAAACATAGATCCAACTACCAATTCACAGGAAATACAGAAGACAGGAAAATGTTAATCAACACTTCGGAGATGCATCAGAAAAATCCAAACTGAGAAATTCTCTCCTCATCTAATACATTCTGATTTAAAAATTACACGCGGGGGAAGCTATGAATTGAGACAGAAAAGACATATCGACTATCCAGATAGTGTGTACTTTATTTGTATTCTGATTGCAACAAACAAATGTAAAAATAAAACATGTGACATTTATGAGATAATTGGAAATTTGAACATTGAATGGAGGTTTGATAATAAAGAATTGTTTGTTTTTGTTAGGTTTTATAATCAAGGTTATGTTAATATGTCTCTTTAAAAGGTATGTACTGAATGATTGCAGATGAAATGATGTTTGGCATTTGTTTCAAAGTAATATAGGATAAGGGAAGTGGAAGAGATAGGTATACATATGGGTCAAAACTAACAATGTAAAAAAAACAACAAAAAAAAACTAACAATGTGATGATGGCTGGAGATGTGCCCATGAAGCGTTATTACACAATTTTTTTTTTCTTCTGTGGATGTTTGAAGCTCTCCATAATTAAAAGGTAAAAAGAAGTCATATCAGTGTACTCCATGAAGCTGATCATCTACCCTTTCAGCCAGCAGTGAACTGGAAGTTCATTTTTGCAGTTGGAGGGAAAAAAGGTCTCTGTACTGGAATACACTGGGCAAGGGTGAAAGCAGATTTATCATGCTGAATGCAGGGGGATTAAGTAAATTACATAAGGAATGGTGAGCTCCCCTCATCCCACACCCCACTGGGTAAATGGAAAGCTGCCAGACAGGTTTTTATCCCCAGGCAGGAGACTAGAAGACCTTTATCTGGGAAGTTTGACCATCCCAAGACCTAAAGACACTGGCATGGTGGGTTCCACAAGGAAACAACGCAGCCAGATTACCCCAGGCTCACAGACCTTCTGATCAGCCCTTTGGAACCTCACTCTTAAATGTACAAACCCACAACTGCCTAGTATTTGAGGGAGGCCTCTGACATAATAGAGATAAAAGCAAATCTCTATTTGCTTGGCTGGTGGAGGATTTGGAAGAAAAGCCATGCAAGGAAAAGAGAATTAAAGAACAACCTAGCATACTTAAGAGAAGATTTTGCTTCCATGAAGCAAAAATAGAATACTTTTTTTTTAAGTTCAAGAACAAAAAGGACTTGAAACTTTTATTTATTTTTAACATTTTTATTGATTTCAGAGAGAGGAAGGGAGAGGGAGACAGAAACATCAATGATGAGAGAGTCAGTGATCAGCTACAGCCTGCAACCCAGGCATGTGCCCTGACCAGGAATCGAACCCTGATCTCCTGGATCCTAGGTTGACACTCAACCACTGAGTCACGACCAGCTGGGCGAAAATTTTAAATGTAATAGTGGAAACGAACAACTCCACAGTAGGGTTGGACAATGAAGTTGGGGAGATCTCCCATAAAGTAGAGCAAAATAACAGATTTTTTTAAAAAGATGAAATTATTCAGGGTGGGACAAAAGTAGGTTTACAGTTGTGAGTACATGAAACAGAGTTTATTCTTGTACTGATTAATTATTGTATTATTTTCCATACACACACTGTAAACCTATTTTTGCTCCCCTATATAAATCTTGGAGTCCAAGAGTTCCAAACTCTGAATAGAGGCATTCCAGAAGTAGAGAATGAAAAAAAAGTGAGGAACGAAAACAAATAATTTGGGAGCATTTCCCAAAGCAGTAGAAAACATTTCCAAATTTAAAAGATGCAATGAGTGGCCCAGAAAAATGGATCAAAATTAACCTATGCCAAAGCACATAATTGCCAGATTTCAAAATTCTGGTGAAAAGAGCGTACAAATTTCCAGAGAGTAAAAACAAGTCACAAGAGATCAAGAATCAGAATGACTTTCTTTATACTTAGCTGCCAGTCAAGAAATGTTTTATCACATACATAGGGCACCCAGTTAGCTAATCTATTCATGGGAGAATCCTAATGGGAATACATAGATGTGTATATGCAGGAAACCTGAACCAATTGTCCAGAAAAACTAACCCAGGCTCCCATTCTTAAAAATGCATGATCAGGCATAAGAAGAAAACCAGCCCAATAAAAGAGAAAGGCCAAGATAAAACAACTATCCCCAGAAGAAGCAAACATAATTCAGAGAAGCTAGGGGAATTAGCCCTCTATATTCTCAACAGATTTGAGAACCTAGATACTGCAGCCATAATACAAGAAGATGCTAAGAAACGGGAATGATCTCAGACACTAAATGACTGTCAGGAAAAAATAAGAAAGAAAAGAGTTTGAAGGTAAAGGTAAGGACATCTTTCAGAATGCAGACCAGCAAGTTACAGCGAGAAAAAGTTGGGAGAAAAATAAGAGGATAAATTCAGAAGGTCCACCATGTGAGTACCTAGAGTTCCCAAAAAGACAAAAGAGAAAACACGGGGAAAGACATTAACAAACAATAAATGAAAATTTATCAGAATCAAAGGAATCTCTAGGCTGAAGGGTTCACTAAATGCCAGTGACTAAATGAGTAAAAGATTAATACCTACATCCAGTGCTGTGAAATTCATAATGCCAAGAATAAACATATGATCCTAAAAATTTCCAGGAAAAATAAGTTACCTACAAAAGAATGAGATCAGATTGACATTAGATTTTCTTTGAGGATACTGAATGCTAGAGGATAATGGAACAATGTCTCTAAAGTTCTGAGGGAAAATTACTTAGAACTGATAATAGCTATACAAGGTATAATATGGTTTCAGATACAAATTCAGAATGATTCCTTTTCAAGTACTTTCTAAGTAAGCTACTTGAGAATGTTCTCCATAAAAAATGGATGAAAACAATCTACCCCCCACCAAAAAGAGAGAAAAAGAGACATAAGATACAAGAAATGGTGGGACCAACCCTTAAGACCAATGAAAAGCAGTCCCAAGATAAGAGTTGTGCAGTGAAGCTGGAAAGCTGTTTATTCCATATTAGAACAGAAAGGCAGGGAGCCCAAGGTAGAATATCCTCAACAAGAGGAATGAAATAGATCTAAATAACAGAATAACGGAATCCGGATCATGTTAATGGCACGGTGAAGAAAACCTGTCTGTTTCTCCCATCAATAAGAAGAAAGTAAGGCAACTAGAAGCAACAGGGGGGGAAATTATGTAAGAAACTCATGGCCAAATATGAAGCAAACCAAAGTGTGGTATGATTTTTATTTTTTTTTCAATTACAGTTTACATTCAATATTATTTTGCATTAGTTCCAGGTATACAGCATAGTGGGTAGATAATCATATACTTTACAAAGTGTTCCCCTGATATTTCCAGTACCCAAATAACACCATACCTAGTTATTACAATATCATTGACTCTATTTCCTTTGCTGTCCCTGGTATGATGTTGGTCTTGATTCTAAAACAATCAACTCATGGAACCAACAGACAAAATGGGGAAGTGACCCTGCATGCAGAAGAGAATGGGAATGTCTTCATCCTTGACATTGTCAAAGTTCAGCTGAGAAAGATGAAGGTGGGAGTGTAGAGAAGTGGAGCTGAAGGTAGGGGACCAATGTCTTCATCTAATATGGAGGGGTCACAAGTTACAGTCTGACAGAAGAGCAAACACAGGTTCAAAAAAATTATTTAAAAGTACAAACAGAAGGCCCTGGCTTATGTGGTTCAGTAGTTACCGCATCAGCTCATGCACCAAAGGTTCACAGGTTCGATTCCTGGTCAAGAGCACGCCGTACCTGGGTTGCAGGTTCCATCCCCTGCCCCAGTCAGGGCTCCTGAGGGGGGAAACCAATCGATCTCTCTCTCCATTCCCTCTCCCCCCTCCTTCCCACTGTCTCTCTAAAAACAAACAAAAAAACAAACAAAAAACCAGAAGAACTAAAAATAACTACAAAAATGGAGGCACAAGAAGGGAAGTGTTAGCTACCCAACTCCTCATCTTTCACAAGGGGAGCCAATAGATAATGTCTTAAATTGATGAATCAAGAAATACCAGTGTATATATACTATTATATGTAAGAATATTATATATCTGGTAGTATATGTATAGAAAAATCTCTGGGAGCCTCTTCACTTAACTACTGGCCTCTGGCTGGGAGGTTCAATAGAGGGGAGTAAAATTTTGTCATCAACAGTTTTTTAGTAATACTTAAAACTATAAATTGTGTCATCTCGTGACATATTGCATGAATGTGGATTTGAGTCCTAAATTCCTGAAGCATAACTACATACCATGAAAGTCTGACAAATGACTTGGGAGTCACCAGCAATAAAAGGGAGTTTCAGTGTGTGAGTCTCCCCCACAAAGGCAACACCTTTTCACTCCATCTGGATGAATCATAAGCGGGAAAATACTCCGTATTCCTGATCTGCTTGCCGTTGAGAAATGTGATTGTTTAGAAAACCCTTAAAGTGGTGCTTGTTTTTTAGGGCGGGGCATAATCATAGCATTTAACAGTTGTTAAAAATTACGGGAACTTTTATTATATATAAAGTTCTGGTCACCATCTATGCATTCAGTTGAGTAAATACGTGAAGGAAACCAAAGTCCCTCTCTGGAAGCTTGCAGGTTTAGATACAAATTCCTCTAGATTAAGAACAATAATTTATATGACACTTTTACAAAGTATTTTCAAGTAGACATCGTCTTCCATATCAGGGATACCTGTAATAACAGTTTGATGTTGATATTAAATCTATTTTATAGATGAAGAAAGTGAAGCTCAGAGATTCAAGGGTATCACACATGATCACATAGCCAGCAAACAGGGGAGTATTCCAGCTCATTCTGCTGGTGCCACATCTGCTCCAGGTTGTATCCCTAATGCAGTGACTGCCAGGGGATTCATTGCTCTGGGTTTATACTGGTTCTTATATGCCTTGGACTTTTGGTTCCCTATGCATTTTGAGGGAAGGAAACAAATGACTGTTGAACAGTTGATAACATGTCTCTAGTTTTGAGGAAAGGTGGGGAAAGTAACATTTGGGTGATCAGGAAATCAGAATCCAGCCCAGCTGGCGCGGCTCAGTAGTTGAGTGTTGACCTATGAACCAAGAGGTCATCGTTCAATTCCTGGTCACAGCACATGCCTGGGTTGCAGCTCGACCCCCAGTAGGGGACGTGCAGGAGGCAGCTGATCAATGACTTTCATCATTGTTTCTATCTCTCCCTCTCCCTTCCTCTCTCTGAAATCAATAAAAATTAAAAAACAAAAAAACAAAAAACAAAACACAGAATCCAAAGGAAGCTTGAGAGCAGTTTTTATGGGACTTCTCTAGAAGGATTTCTAAGAAGTACACCCACCCTAATAACCCTGGTATACGGAGACCCAGGCTTTCTCCCTGCCCACGGCCATAAATCCAGCTTCCTACATATAGTTTCTCTTCCCCAGGAATTTTCTAATCTGAGTGACCTAAGGTCAAGGCGGCAACTCTCTTTTGAACTTCTAGGCCAACTCTCCCTGATAAGAAGAGAAATAGCTCTTTGGCAAAACAACCTAGTGCCACCCAAATACCATATTCCAGGCAACTGGTAGGCTCATAACTTTCCTGAGTGATTCATTGTTGGCACCAATCTCTTGACACCCCCTTCGCCTCCCACTTATATAGGAATCATTTTGCAGAGGATTGCATCCAGGGAGTGGAAACTCCTTCAGGGGAAGGATGAGTTGCTCCATGGGTTCCATGAAACATCTCTAATGAATGTTCCCTTTTTCCAAGGGAAGCATTCTCCTAAAACCAGACCATTGTTATCAAAATGTTTCATTCAGATGCAATGTGGTTTATTAGGATAACAACTAACATTCAAGTCTCTTAATTTTTATCAATGAGTTGAGAATCCAACATACTTCATAAATTCAACTGTAGTAAGTACAGTCTTTCTTTGCAGCTAATACTTTCTTTCGTGAAAATAAAACATTTCCCATTTGATCAAGGACTCTCACTTATTAGAGACATGGTAGCCCTGTCCTGTGCTCAGTTAAGACATCATCCACTTTGCTCTTGAGAAAATTGCAACATCTAAATTTATTATTCCTCTAAGTGACAACCTAAGATGAAAACTCACAGCAGAAATAGATGTAGCTTATCAAGAAAACTGCTCAACCCTTTTAAAAAGCAAAGGTTGGGGGGCTGCTTTATGAGATATAAAGTTACTAACCCTATATCCCAAGTATATTTAAACAGGTGATGCCCCAGAATTACTCACTGCTCATTTTTTAACCTCTTTAGGAATTTGCTGCTTAAGATATGGGGCAAAAATGCTCAGCAAGCAGTCACCTTCCACACGCTTCCAGGCGAAGCAGTTGAACCTTTCCCTTTGTTCACTGACACCAATAGCATATTGGTGTCCACGAGGAAGGGATGCTTTCAGTCTGGCTCTCCTGCATCATTTATGCATCGTTTTAATGATTTGCTTATGTGCTGATCCCCGCTACTAGATGTGAGCCACAGAATGCAGGGACCATATCTAAGTGACTTTTAAAATTCTTTGCCAGACAACCCCATTCAAAAATGGGCAAAGGACTTGAATAGACTTTTCTCCAAAGAAGCTACACAAATGGCCAACAAGCACATGAAAAGATGCTAAATGTCATTAGTCATTAAGGAAATACAAATAAAAACTACAATGAGTTAGCACTTCAAGCCCACTAAAGTGGATACTGGAAAAAAAACACACACACAAAACCCCCGAGAAAACAAGTGATGGCACGAATGTGAAGAAATGCAAACCCCTGTGCAAGCACTGTGGGTGGGGAGCTAAGATGGTGCAGCTGCTACGGAAAAGAGTATGGATGGGCCTCAGAAATTAAAAATAAAATTACCATATGACCCAGCAATTCCACTTCTGGGTATATACCCAAAAGAAATGAAAGCAGGGTCTCGAAGAGATATTTGTACACCTATGTTCATAACAGCATTATTCATAGTAGCTAAAAGGTAGAAGTACCCCAAGTGTCTATTGACAGATGAGTAAGCAAAGTGTGTCCTATCTGTGCAATTCAGCCTTTTTAAAGGAAGGAAATTCTGACACATTTTATAGTGTAGATGAACCTTGAGGACACTATGTTAGGTGAAATAGGCCAGTCGTGAAAAGAAAGCTATTATATGATTCCACTTATGTAAGACAGCTCACATAGGCAGATTCACAGAGACAGAATGGTGGTTGCCAGGGCCTGGGGGGGAAGGGAGGAATGGGGGGTTATTGTTTAATGGGCACAGGGTTTCAGTTTTACAAGATCAAAAGAGTTTGGAGACAGACGACAGTCAGGTTATGTAGCACAATATTATGGATGTATTTAATACCACTGACTTTATACTTAAAAGTGGTTAAGATGGTCAGTTTTATATTTATGTGTATTTTGCCACAATAAAACAATTGGAAAAAAGAAAACTGACAGAGGTCATATCCAAACTACATAAAGAATGTCTACATGCTCAGCCAGCGTGGCTCAGCGGCTGAGCATCGACCTAGGATCCAGGAGATCGCGGTTCGATTCCCGGTCAGGGCACAGGCCCGGGTTGCGGGCTCGATCCCCAGCAGGGGGCGTGCAGGAGGCAGCTGATCAATGACTCTCATCATTGATGTTTCTCTCTCTCTCTCTCTCCCTCTCTCTGAAATTAATAAAGATATATTTAAAAAGAAAAAAGCCTATAAATCAGTAAGAGAGGCAGAAAATCCCATAGAAAAATGGATAAAAAAACAAACCCCAAAACCTCTGATTTGCACTTCATGAAAGGGATTCCAAATAGCCAAAGAAATACTCTAGTGATAATCAGGAAATGCATTTTAACATAATGTTTATAATTAGCCCCAAATTGGAACAATCCAAATGTCCGTGAATGGATACATAAATGGACATGTTGTTACACAATAGAATACTATACAAACAGTAAAAATAAATGAACTATAGCCACAACCCCAAAATATGGATGAATCTCAGAAACGTAATGTTGAATAATAATTTTAAAAGACACAAATGCAAAATAGTACATACTGTATGGTTCCATTAATAGAAAATTCAAAAACAGGCCAAAGAAAACTGTATGCTTAGGGACTCATACTTAATAGATGACACTATGAATAAAAGCAAAAACATAATTACAATAAGTCAGGAGAGTCCTGGGGAGGAGGCTGGCAGAGATTGGGATCAGGAGGGTCGATGCAGGTGTCTTCTGGGGCCTGGCAAAGTTTTATTTCCTTACCTCGAGGTGAATGCACAGGAGTTTTGCTTTTCTGTAAACGTGTCACATTTCACAATAAAAATATTTTAATAGCAAATAAAAATTCCTTGAACATTAGCACATTAATAAACATTTGCTTAATACTCTACAGTTCCATAAAGAGGAAAAGTGAACTTATAAATTGGTGCATCCAAATGACAAAACTGTGTTTTCTAAGATATGGTTCCTGGGAAGAAAAAATTAAAGTCTTAAAGCTGTTTTGAGGCCTAAGCCCCATTCATCTGGGAAGATCCTGGGCAGATAAGAGGTGGATACAGTCTGGAGAGACAGACAGACGGACCAAGTGTTAGCTTTCTGCGCACCACACCGCTGTGGCAGGCACCAAGAAACGGATGAGCCTGTATCCTGGAAAATCTTTATCATGTTCACTAAGTAGGAGTAGAAACTAATAATTATATAGCAGCCCTTTCTCACACAAACCAGAACCCCAAATTAACTTAATTTGTTTATAGCCATGCCTTTAAGTAATGAGGTACAGCTCCCACCCCCTTCTGTACTAAGGGAATCTTTGTCACTTTCATCTGCACTTGTTTCTATTTTTGCGCAATCAGGGTAAGATAAGAGTCTTGCCGGGTCTCAGCAGAAAGATGAATTTAATTTAAACACTGGGCAGAATGCATAGAGCATGACTTGATTACTGGTCTAGCCCATCTGTAGGACTGGGGAATTGGGTCACCTCCTCACCAGCAGAAAGTGTGGTTAATATTTGCCACAGATGGGCACTTGCTGCAGCTTTTTTGATAATTCATGCAAGAATGTGTGATTCATGAATTTTCCAGTTTGTTTTAAATCACAGACTTCCTTCAGCCTTTCCCCTCGTTAGCTGGCTCCATCTTCATATTCAAGTCCCTGGGGAACCAAAAACTGAACTGTAAATTATTGGTATCAGTTTAATCAAATTATAGGAGATGTTCATCAGCTTCCCTCCTTCCCTGTCACATCCCTGAGACAGACATTCATCCTTTTGGGGGGCTGTTCAGTTCTCTTCCTATTAGGGAGAAAGCCCTACTATGTGTGGTTTGGGCAGGAGACAGGACCCCAGTTTCCAACGACACAAATAAAAAGGGCTTCATCTTTCCTTCTTGCTGTCCCCAGGCAGTCAGGGCATGAGGCCTGGACTACACTCAGCCAATTGGGAACTCCTCTCAGAGCTTACAATCTTAGGAGAGTGACTCCAAAGTGACGGGACAGATGGCATTAATTCCTAGGAGAGCAGAGGTGGCCTCTTGGCCATATTGTTTCTGATTTAAAAAAAAAGTCTGCTCTTTGGCTGTTCAAATGCGTTGCTCACTGGCCCCTTCTCTGTCATAAAATCTAGCAAGGATTCTACGATCCACTGAAGTTCTTCTAATATATTCCATTTGTGCCTAAGTTACCTAGAGTTGTTTTTAACATCCTGGCCAAAATATCTTTGCTTTGTGTTTTGTACATCCCGACTCTTTTCCCTTAGTTAGGACAATGGAAAGGTAACTGTATGCCTTCTACAGTGGTTCTCAAGCACAAGCATGGATCAGAATCACCTGATGGGCATGTTCAACACAGATTGTTGGGCCCATCTCCTGAATTTCTGATGCACTAAATCTGGGTGGTAATTGAAAATCTGCATTCCTAACCAGGTGACACTGCTGCTCTCGTGATCACCATTCCAAGAACCATTGGCCTAGGATATAGTAGAGCTTTCTCCAATGCTGTCCAAAAACTACCAAAAATATTTAGCCAGTAAACAATTCAAGGTCTCACTTGGAATTTTCTTTGGTTTGTTGATTTCCTTGGTTATTGTTGCTTATATATTATAGATGAGGTATAACAAATTTGGAGATATTTTTATTTTATTTTATTGAGAGAGAGGGAGGGAGGGGAGGAGGGAGGGAGGGGGAAAGAGAGATAGAAACATCCTGCACCCCCCCACCCCCACTGGGATGGAGCCCACAACCCAGGCATGTGCCCTGACTGGAAATCAGACCAGTGACCTCTTGGTGCATGGGATGCTGCTCAGCTAACTGAGCCACACTGGCCAGACTCTCCTTCGTTTATTTACAATAAAATGGTCATGTCAGAATTTTTTTGAGTTTATTATATTCTTAATTATTTTTATTAGGTTAATAAATTTAATTGTTTAAAACACTGCTCATCTAGGTGGGAAGTATTCTCTAAACAAAATTACATTTTTAATAAATAATAGCAGTTCAGTAATTTTCTCATTTTCAATGGTGACATTAGCTGTTTCTGAACATAGACTGTGGGGTTCAGCTAGGTCTAGAATCTCTAAAGAAAGACTTTAAAAAAAAAGACTTTAAAAATAGACTATTTTTCTAGAATTGTTCCTAATTACCTGGCAGCATATATTTGAAGAAATAATCTACACCTCACATAATTCCACAGCCATAAAACACAACTACACACCTACCAGGCTGGTGTAAAGGACTAATAGTGACACCACCAAATACTGGCTGGGATGCTGAGAAACATTGCTGGTAAGAGCGTAAAATACTATAGCCACTCTGGAAAAGAGTTTGGCAGTTTCTTATAAAACTAAACGTGTAATTTCCAATATGACTCAGCAATTGCACTTTTGGGCATTTATCCCAGAGAAATGGAAAACTTATGTTCACACAAAAACCTGTACACAAATATTCATAGTAGTTTATTTGTAATAGCCAAAAACTAGAGTTAGCCCAGGTGTCCTTCAAAGGGTAAATGGTTAAGCAAACTGATACATCCATAGTATGGAATACTAGTCAGTAATAAAAAGGAACGAACCATTGATCTACATAACAACTTGGATGGTGAATTTGATACGTGTAACAACTTGCATGACTCTCTAAGGAATTATGCTGTTTCCCAAAAGATTATATTCTGTATGATTCCAAATAAATGCAACATTTTTGAATTTCCATTCAGAAATAGAGGACAGACTAGTGATTGCCAGGTCTTGGGGGTGGGGCAAAAGGTATAGTTCTAAACATGAGGGATTCGTGTGAAGTTGGGACTGTTCAGTATTTTGAGTGTGGTGGTGGATACTTGAACCGACACAGGTGTTAAAACTGTGTAGAACTTAATAAACACACACAAACACACACATCAGTACAAGTAAAACTGGGAAAATCTGAATTTTATTGGATTGTGTCAATCTCAGTATCTTGGTTGTGATATTATACTACAGTTTTGCAAATTGTTATCATTGCAAAACTGTAGTATAAAGTGGGCAAAGTGTACAAGGGATATCTCTATTATTTCTCACAATCGCATGTGAATCTACAATTATCTCAATAAAATTTCCAATTAAAATAAAACCCCAAGGAATAAACCCTACCAATGATAATACTACAGTAAGACTTGCATATTGGTAACACTAAATTTCGGTTGTAATTTAGAGGAAGATCCTAAAGGCTTCTGGGCATAAAGGAATAAATGTGCTAATTAATTATAATTTTGTACATCCAGTTGTTTAAAAAACTTGTTCAGGTGAAAAGCAAAAAAAGCCTAGATTCTAGATCTAGAAAAGACCTTAAAGGCTAATCTGATCTAGCCACTGGCCGCTGGGGCCCCAGCTCAGGTACAGCAATGTGCTCTCAAGAGGTATTTGTTACAGCCATTCATTCCCACCAGGGACAGTCTGCACAACATCCCAAACAGAGCTCACTAGAGTCACAGCACTAGTAAGTTTCAGAGCAAAGACTAGCACACACATTTTACACGTACTAATAACTACCATTTATCGAGTGCCTGATGTAATAGACTGCTAAGTCTATGTTTAGTTCAATTGAAATCCATGATTTCAGTTAAGTGAAGAATTTAAACAAATCCATGATTTATTTTTAACTTTGGGTGAGAGGCATTATCTCCATTTTACAGATGAACAAAGTGAGACTTGGAGAATTTAATTAACTTGCTCTAGTAGCAGCTGGTAATGTGATAGGGCCAGGGTAGTGTGGGTCTGTGTGGGTCCGAGCTCCCTCTTTCTAGCACACCCACTGCCTTCAAAGGGGCCTACTACTGTGCTGTCTCCTAAACAAGTATATATGGCACATTCCCAATGTTATTTGCTTGGTCATTTCCTTTAATTAGGAATTCTTAATCTAGGAGCTATGAGACCTTACAAGAACCACAGGTTGATTTCAGGGGGTCATGTACCCACTGAAATCAGATACAAAATTTGGTGTGTATTTGCACATAAGAGTTTTTCTGAGGAAAGGGTCCACTGTTTGCATCAGATTCTCCAAAGAGGTTTGAGACTCAAAAAAGAGGTAAAGAACTCTCCAGTAAGATCCAAAGAGAGATCCTTTTTCACTGACTCAGGGAAGTAATACATCTGGGGGAAAAATATCTGCCAAATCCTACATGGAAAGCAGGGTCAAAATTGCTCTTTGTAAAGTCACTGCAAAGAGGATACTTGAAGAGATTCACTGACTTTCATTTCTGTCTCAGCATAATTGTTTGACATTTCCCAACGATTTGTTCCAGATATCTTTATGACAGTATTTTTTTTTTTTTTTTTTAGCCCTGGCCAGTGTGGCTCAGTGGCTAGGGCATCAGCTTGCAAACCAAGGGGTCGTAGGTTCGATTCCCAGTGAAGGGCACATACCGGGGTTGCAGATTCCATCCCCAGCCCTTCTCACACCGATGTTCAGGATATTGATACGCCTTAAGTTCAATGTGTAAGGGCTGGCCCACAGCCTGAGCACAAAATTGTGCTTGTTGATTCTTAAGAGGGCAAGTATCTTTTATCATCTATCAATTTTTAATAGAATTGAGGTGTAAGGATGGAAGATGCAGCTCTACGTGACTGCACTTACACCGAAATACATTCATTTTCACGCCTTTGTATAAGCTGCTCCCTCTTGCTTACAGTGCCCTCCCTACCTCTTTCCCCAACAAACTTGAACTCTGCCTCTAAGTCCTACATCGGGTCTTGTATGGTTCTTCTAAGATCTCCCCGCATCTCTGCTCCCAGGCAGCGTCCTGCAGTCTGTGTGCTCGCCCTCCGTACGCATCTCCATCACTGCATCACTGTCAGCTCATGTCTGTTCCATCCAGTAAACTGAGCCCAGAGCCCTAAGTCAGAGACCTGGAGCATCAGCGCGGTTCTCTGAACCTCAGCGTCCGCATCCGTAAGCAGGTCCCCTCCGAGAATGCGGCGAGATCCCGGGCAACCGCGCGCGGGACGCGCCATCCCGCCCGCCGCGGGGCGCCGCTGCTGCAGGTGGCCAGCGGCCCCATCTCCGTACACCCGCTGCCCGTTGCGCTGGCCTCGGGCGCGGGGTTCCCCGGTGCGCTCCCTCCCGAAACAGGATCTCCCCCTCCAGGGTCCCAGGGAGGCCGGCCGGGCCGCGGAAGAAGCACGAAGACCGGCCGCGGGATTGAGACCCCCGCGCCCCCGAGGCTGGGCGGGCAACGCAGCCGCGCGGCACGCCCCGCCCCGCCCCGCCCCGACGTGCTCCGCGGGCGCGCGCACGCTCGCAGGCGCGGGGGCGCACAGCCGGGGCGCGCGCGGGGCCGGGCCGGCACGGCCGCGAGAGCGCGCGCGGCTCCGGGAGGCGGCGGCGGCGGCGGCGGAAGCGGCGAGGGCGGCAGGCGTCCGGCTCTGAGGTGGTGAAGGCGGCGGCGCCGGCGGCTCCGGGCTGGGCTGGGCTGGGAGCGAGCGAGGGTCAGGGGCGCCGGGTCGAGCGCTGGTCTCCCGGCTCGAGCATCCGCCCGCCGCCCGGACGCCTGGGCCGCGGAGTTTGTGTCCCGGCTCGGACCCCGGCGCCCAGCCCGGAGCCGTAACCTTGAGGCGGCGGCGGCGGCGGGGCCGGGCCGGGCCGGGCCGGGGGGCGGCGGCGCTGGATCCTCGGCTACCCGATCGTTGGCGGGAGATGTCGAACCCCGGGACGCGCAGGAACGGCTCCAGCATCAAGATCCGTCTGACAGGTACGGCCGGCGAGAGGCCCACACCGCCCCCACGGCGCCCACTCGCACCCCGCACGGCCCCTCGACAGTCCCGGCATTTCCCGCAGAGCGCCCTGCCGAAGTGGCCCTCCCCCACACCGGCCGTTGTCCCAGGACCTCGTCACCCCCCTCAGCGAGCGCCCCTCGCTTCTCCCTCCGGCCCCGCCCCCTCGCTTCTCCCCGGCCCCGCCCCTTCGCTTCTCACCCCCCCCCACCCCCCACCCCCCACCCCGTCCGCCTCCTCGCTTCACTTCTTCCCCCACCTGCCCCCTCGGTTCCCTCCTGCTGGCCCCGCCCCCTTGTTTCACCCCCTCCATCCTTCCCCTCCTTTTTCTTCCCGGTATCCCCTCGCTTCTCCCCTCCAGACCCCGCCTCCCGCTTCTCGTTCCCTTTCCTCCCCTCTCTTCCCTCTCCCCTTTCTCCCCTCACCTGCCCCCTCGCTTTTCCCTCCTGGCCCCGCCCCCCTCTTCTCCCCGCCTTCGCATCTTCTGGCTTCCCTATCTCCCCCCTGACCTGCGGGGTCGCTTCTCCCTCCTGTGGGCCCCCTCTGCTCACCCCTTCCCTTATCCCCTCCCCGGCTTTCCTCTCTCTACCCCACTTTGCCCCTTTGCTCCCCTCC
The DNA here is from genome assembly GCF_054644295.1 of Miniopterus natalensis. Classification (NCBI taxonomy): domain Eukaryota; kingdom Metazoa; phylum Chordata; class Mammalia; order Chiroptera; family Miniopteridae; genus Miniopterus; species Miniopterus natalensis. The sequence goes on from NC_142084.1 coordinate 25,118,736, forward strand.
TGGCCCCGCCCCTTTCTTCTCCCCTAGTTTCGCCCCCTCACTTTCTCTCCTACACTCCGCCCCTCGTTTTCTACTTAGCCCCGCCCCCGCTTATCTCCCTGCCCGGCCCCTGGCTCTCTCTCGCGGCCTCCACCCTTTCCATCAGCCTGGAATTCCTCTATCCTAATCTTGTAGCTTCTCCCGGGCCTGTTCTCCTCACTTCCCCTCCGGTCCAGGCCTCTTCAGTCTAGTCCACTTCCTTCCCCTCTCAGGCCAGGCCACTGTCTACTCTTGACTATGCTTCTTCCATTCTTTCCTTTTCTGCCTTGCACTTTACAACCCCCCCCCCCCCCAGTCCTTGAGCCCCAATTAGGTGTTGATCCTCACCACCACCACACACACAAACACACACACACTGGAGGCTTTGGCAGCTGCACTACCGCAGGCTCCTTGCTTCACTCTCATTTAGTCTTCAATGAAATGCCTCTGTCTCCTAGGTGGCTCTGTAGTGCCACCTTCAAGGGTGAGCGCAAAGCTCCGCTGCGGGCCTGCGACTGGTGGTTTGGAGGTGTGTTGATGCCAGCGGTGTGTGCTGGAGGTGCCCCTTGCTAGCGCGCCCCAGAGGTCTGGACCAGTCCGCACCCTCATCTGCCCCTTCTCACTCTCCACTGTGGAGCTGCTGCTCGTCTCCCAGTTTAACTTCATAGCTGAGGCCAGATTGTAGTGTTGCAAATACCGTTCTGCTGGGGGACTTTCCAAACTCGAATATTTCCAGCTCTGAAAAGGAAGTAAAAAGTTTAGGCTAAGCCCTGTAAGGGGGTTTTCCCCAGGATTTTTCTGTTCAGCGGCCACCCTGATGAGGACTCCAAAGTCAGAGTCCCCTTCAAAGAGACAGTGAGCATTTTGGACACTTTATGGCCGGTGCATAGCCCTAAATCATAAATCTGTGAAAATAGCAATGGGCGATTGTTTTCAAACTAAAATTTCCTTTGAAAATCCACAGTTGCATGATCCTTTTTTTTTTTGTTTCAAGAAGAGGGTTATAATTTTTTGTAGGTATAAAGATACCTGATCAGGTTATGATCAGACAGTATGACCACATCAGATGATGATTCGGACCCAAACCCAGACCCTGGTTTTGTAACGTTACAGGCATAGCGCAGGGATCCTTGCTTCTGGAGAAGCGTAATCCTTTATTTCAGGGCCGGTAGGAAACCCTTCTCACTCTACAGATGCAGCATATACATTGTTATTTTTATGGTTACATAAAAGCCACGTTTTTGACTTTGTAATGCTTGTAAAACTTTAATTACTGACAACTTTAATTTGGTTTTCATTTACAAAGTAAATCTATAATTGACATCAGATTGGTTTAAGTTTTCTTGTTAAAAGCAAAAGTAACTGATTTTGTGAGTTTTGTTAGAAATGTGATTAATGTTTTAGAATAGGTTTTAATTACAGTGTTTGTGTCAGGTGTATAATATGTATTAATCGTAATAGGCAGGTCTGGGTGTGGACTTTTTCCTTGTGAAAGGGAGGGCTTGGTTTGTCCTCCCAAATTGGTTTTTAATTCAGGAATTTAGATGTCATAGATGTAAAAATGCTTCAAAGAGTTTTCATATCATTTGATATGAAGGATCATGTGATGAGTGTTTTTTCGGAAACACTTTTTCCCATTCCCTAGTTGATATTAACGGTATGATAGAGTGTGATTATCCCTGCAGCAGGATTGAGAGTTTAGGGATGATTGTGGAAGCACATGATCCCAATTATCTTTTGAATGTTAATTTACACAGAAACGTTGGGGCTAGATATTTTGTTGGAAGATAGGCTGGGTTTTGGCCTCATCTTTAAGGTTGTCAGGGGAAGTTTGAAATATCTTTACTCTGGCAAGTAGGCTAGCCCTCTTGCAAGAGTGTATACTTTTGTTACAGGTTTCAGAGTTTATTTCCATGTGTGATACTTGAAAAAACGACTTTTAGACATGAGAGCTATTCTAACTAGTGAATACCACACAGTGTCATTCAGTGCAAAATATGAAGACATGGGCGTTGTAAAAGAGCATTTAGAACTTTGGGGTCCACAATTACATTTGGTGGTGAGTAGAACTTCGGATTTAGAATTAAAAGACTTGATTTTGGTCAGATCCACCATAAACTGCACAATATGGAACAAGGTATGTAACCTTTCTGGGTCTCAGCTTCTTCATATATAAAATGAGATTTTAACTCCATTTATAACATTACTTGGTTCTCCTTCTTACAGGATCTATCAGTTTGGTTCATTCCAAATTACCATTGGGTGCTTATGTTTTCTGTTAGGTCTCAATCCTGATATTCAGAAGTTTGTGTTAAAACACAGGGCTCGTGTTTGATTTATGCCAAGATTTACTTTTGTGTGTTGATTACATTTATGATTTCTTTTCTTTCTTCCTGTGGAAGCCCTTTTGTTTTTGAAAACTATTGGTTAGTCTGTTGAACTGCTTTGGAAATCTGGCCTAAACGTATAAGAATGTTTGAGTCTTTATATTTAAAAGAATATAATTTTCACGAATATCTTTGTGGTATTTTAGCAGGATAGTAGTTTTTAAAGGTATCGGTAGTATTGTTTGGGGCACAATATTTTCAAAATAGAGTCATCTTTGTTAGAGAGCATTATCTTGCAGGCATTTTAGAGTTCACTTGCAAATCAAACACTTGGGAAGCATTTTTACTTTAAATTCAAGCAGGATTTTCAAAAGCTTTGTTCTTATGTGGTACACAAATGAATCCCAGATACGTTATTTAGGCCACTTTGGGTAGAAGAATGGAATTTTGAGCTCTAAGGGTTGCACAGTGCTCTTCAAACAAATTAAATTATATTCTAATGTTAACCACTTAGTTGAAATACCAAATGCCTAAATTTTTTTGTGCTTTTATACCTTGAAACAAAATTTTTCTGTCTTTTGGATCGTGACTGTGTATAGTGAAGAGAGAAAAATTCTAATTCCAAGTAGAGGCGGGGAGAGAAACCTTCCTTGATAGCATATGGGAATGAAGACTATTTTTAAAGTTGTAGCACATGTGATGTAAGGCTGGCTTGCATTTTGGCATCCAGATGATGCAACTTGGAGAGAAATAGTTGTAGTAATAGATGTTAATAACTTTAATTGATCAATAACAGGTGATCTAATTGATTCGAAATAGTTATGTTTCTCTTAAGAAAGATAAAGCTGTTCAGAGTGTTGCCTTTGTCCATTTGTACCAGCAAAGGACCTCCCTTGTACAAGGCAGGCAAAACTCTTAACAGTCACTTGAATAAGGTAGAATTGCTAGCCATCAGTTTTTAGCCCTGCATTACATGTGAGTTTACATATTTTCCTCAAGTTTATGAGGTACAGTCAAGGCACTTCTTTGAGCTGAGTTGTTTAAGGATGTGGGATGGGTTAAATCAAATACTATTGTAAAACAAACTGCAGTTATACTTTAAAAGGAGTCACATTCTGTCATATACAGGACTACTATTGATTTTATTTGTGATTTGATCACATTTGTATTGTCTTAAGAAAAACCTTTCTTTAATCCATTTTTTCTTTTTAATTTTCCTGATGCAACTAACAGACTTGAGAAATGAAATATTTCATGTACTTTATTTCTATCTGTATTTTTTACAGTAGTTGTAATTTGTCAGAGTAGAATTTTTGACTGCAAGTCTATTTGTCAAAGTTCAAAACTTCTATTTTGCAATTATGACAGTGGTGTCTGGACTTGGAGTTTTCCTTCTACAAGTTTTCTCTGTTTGGTTATGTTGTCCGGTTCTGGTGTGGATCATTGAGTGAAGCGGGGAGGTTCTGGGGGCTGAGTCACTGGTCAGGAAGTATTTCCTCATGAATGCAAAAAAGAAAGACTGACCCATAATATTTCAACATCAGCTTAATGATCCAGTTAACTAGACTGGTTGTTGTGTAACACGTTTGTGGGCACTGGTTGAAAGTTAAAATAGCTGAATTATGCATTTTAGTGTGTGCTGGACGAGAGGGAAGTTCCTGAAATGGATAAAATAATTTGGTATTTTCTAGTTGAGAAACTCTAACTTTTAGGATTCTTATTTGGATCAAATTTTTGTAATTTCAAAACCATTTCAGAGGTTGAATATTTTTTAACAAATAGAGAATTAAAAATATGTGGGGTTTTTGATCACTGAACAAGTTAGATTACTGGTTGGCTTGTTGTAGGTCAGTTTTATTGACAGAAAGCCCCAAACTTCGATTGCCTTGTTGTCCACAGTACTCTGACTCTAGCTGACCAGTCCAGTCCCTAAGGCCATTCTAGTCAAAAAAGAGCTGCAGAGCTCTGTTGGAAAAACAAAAGCTCCTAGCTGTGTGGATCAGGCATATCTTTTTTAAATGTTGGAATTACTGTTGTGTCTACAGACGCAATTTATTCCATTTAGATATTTAACTAAGTGGAATGTTTCCATATTTCTGGACTAAAGGGGGAAAACCCTTTTATTGCTTTAGAACAGGCTTAAATAATGTACAACCAGTGCGGCTGGTGATACACCCCACTCTGTAATTCCAGCTGTGTTCACCTCCATTGCAGCTGAAAGGAATTCTAATTGGCTGAGGAATGTCGGCAACATCATGTATCACTGAGCATGAACCTATTATGCTGGCTGCTGGGTGATGCATTTCAGATGTTTGAAGCTCCTGAGTCAAACTTGGAGGTTGCTTTCAGGAGCCTGGAAGAGAACATTGTGAAGCTGAAGGTTGAGATGGCAGCCTACTTTCTTCTTCGTGTGTTAGGCATCTGCTAAAATCTCTAAAGGCTACAGGGCTTTCTTGTGGCTTAAACACTGGATTGGGAATCCGGAGGTCTGAATTCTAGTCACAAAAGTACCACAAAGAAAGGGACGGTGGGTGGCATTATCTTTTCATGACTCAGTTTTTCTATCTGTAACGCAATATACCTGCCTTTTTATATTGCACAAGGACTTGATATTAATTAAATAGTTTGATGAGTAGTTATGAATTATTTGTAAAGTGACACAGTGTAAATACAGAGTCCTAGATTCCTGTTATTTTTATTCCTAAAGTATCATATAAATGCTGAAGTTAATGATGTACATTAACACTGAAGAAAAGCTATAGAACCTATTGATAAACATGGAAAAATAATGCTCAAGAACAAATTGTTAAATTCTCTATGCATTCAGAAAGTTCATTAGAGAAATCGTGTTGCAAGCCAAAGCCAGCATCATCTTCACTTCTGAAATCTTGGAAACATTTCTGTTAAAATCAGGAACAATACAGGGATGTACTCTGTCACAGTTGTTATTAACTAGAGGAAGACATCAGAAAGCAGAAAGCAAGATTGCTATTATTTGCAGGTGATATGATTTTATATCTTAAATCCAAAAGAATCAGCTGAAAAACAATTATAAGCAATAAAAAAACACTTTAGTATAGTAGTTGGATAGAAAATTTCTCCATGGAAAAATAAAATGGATAAAAATCAATATGCAAAAACAAACTGGGAAAAACAATTTGCAGTCTGTCTGAAAATGAAAGTCTAGCTTCCTTAATATGTAAAGAGCTTTCAGAATCAGTGAGGAAAAGGCCAATAATCTATTTGACAAAGAATATGGACAATTCACAGAAAAGAATGAAAATGGATTTCAAATATGTGAAAAGACGCAGCCCTATTCATGCTAAACAAAACACCAAATTAAAACTAAAGGTGAAACAGTTTTTCATCTAGCAGATTGGCAGAGACCAAAGAGTTTAAATGTGTCGTGATGACCAAGGTGTAGAAAGCAGAAACCCGTTTACACTGTGGTTGAAAAGTAAATGCTACAACAGAGTAAGGAGGGCAGTTGGTATTATCAGAAAGTAAATTTCTGTGCCTTTTGAGCTAACAGTTCTGCACTTAGGAGTTTTTCTTACACATATATTCACACATTTATGTGCAGTTTTATGTGCAAAACTATTGCAGCATTGTTTGAAATTATAAAAGACTGAACACAACCTAAATATACAGTAGAGAACTAGTTAAATAAACTATGGTATATCCCCAGGGAAGAGGAGTTGTTTTAAAGAATAGGATAGTGCTTTATATTCTGATATGAGCATTCTCCAAGATAGGTTATTGAGTAGGGGAAACACCGTTCAGAAGAGTGGATATTGTACATGCCATTTGAATAATGAAGCAAAACAAAAATAAAAGTGAATTTATAGGTGTATTTGTATCATTGTAAGGATACTCTTGCAGATAACTGATTGTGATTCCCTCTGGGGCCTGAGGGTCCAGGTGAGAGACTTCTTTTCACTGCATTCCTTTTTGTATTGTTTATCTCCCTTTTCCCCTCCTCTTCTTGGGCATAGGTTTCTTTTCCACAATTAAAAATGTTAACAAAAAAGAATGGACATCTCTTAAGAGTTTCTTAGAGCCAACTAGTGCATTAACTGCCAATAGTAATTGTTTTCAAAAGTAGGTGTTCTGCTCTAGCCGGTTTGGCTCAGTGGTTAGAGGGTTGGCCTGCAGACTGAAGGGTCACAGGTTCCATTCTGCCCAAGGGCCCATATCTCGGTTGCAGGCTTGATTCCCCGCCTGGTCAGGGCACATGCAGGAGGCAACTAATTGATGTGTGTCTCTCATATTGGTGTTTCTCTCTCTCTCTCTCCCCCTCACTCCTCCCTCTCCCCCTCCCTCCCACTTTCTCTAAAAAACTCAATGGAAAAAAGATCCTCAGGTGAGGGTTAACAACAACAACAAAAAATAGGTGTTCTGAAAATTCAAAATAATTGTGCCAAATATATTTCAAATATCTAAAGTACTATCTAAGAGCATATATCCATGTTTATGTATATTGCCTCACCAGGAAGATTCCTGGGTTCTAGAGAGTAAAATACTTTGCATACTCTGTAGGTGTGAACAAACTTATTTTCCCAGAGAATGTGTTTATTCTGATTCTGAGATTCCTCCCTCACAGCTCAAAAAAAACAAAGAAATTAAAATTGTTTCAGCATGATATTAAAGTAAGCCTAAATGATTCTTTCCAGATTCAGAAATCTGGTCCTCCTTAGGCCTAGTTTATATGGTGAGCCCTTTGAAAGACTGGGATCTTGATTCTGAATAGTAGTGCTGGTTTATATCATTTATTTGGAATGTCGTTTGGGGTTATCTCCTGTTTTTTTTTCTATAAAAGTAGAAAAAGTAACTGCAGGTAATTTATTGCCTTTTTTTCTATTAGTTCATTGGGATAAAAATCTTAACTTTTACTGGATTGTATCTACATATATTACATATAAATTATAGATTTGAGAATTGCTTGCTGCCTGTTTACACACGTCAGTAATATTAATGCTTCATATCTTACATTGTTTCATAGTTTCCAAAGAGTTGTCCTATACATTTTCTCAGTTGAACCAAAATTTCAAGCCAGTCTCAAAAAGGTTTTGGGGTTTTCTTTGCATGTGGTTTTATTCCTAGGTTAAAACAAAACAAAACATGTTAGCATGCAGTTTTCTTATTTAAAAACACCTTTTACAGGAAAGAAAAAAATAGTTTCCCTTGTTCTAAATGGATAATTATTTCATGTGCAGATAAAATGCTCAGAAGCACACTTAATCTAGCTATAATAAATTTACGTGCTTTACAAAAAAAATCAATAGTCACATGCAGGAGAAGGCTCACGTTTACTCTTGGGACATTGATTTAACTCTTCTTAGGCTTTAGTGAGGATAATTCACATTCATAAAATTAGACAAGCTTTCTGGAGGTAAGGTAACCTTTTTCCCCCTCCATAATTATGCAAGGCTGTTTTCCTCCAAATATGCCTAGTAGACACTTTAAACGTAACATGTCCAAGATGGCCTTCTTGATTCCCCCCTCCCCAGAAACCTTCTTCTTCCCAGTCTTCCCTACTTCATTAGATCTACCCAGTTGCTCCAGCCAAAATCAAGACTCATTGTCATTCATATCTAATTTATCTTCAAGTTCTGTCGTTTCTATTACCACATTTTATCGGGGCTGTGTCTTCTCTTCTTGTCCATTGCCCCCATCCTAGTTCAAGCTGTAATCATCTCTTGCTGGACAGATGCTTGCCCCTTTTTATTTAAATGTTACTTGTAACCCAGGCCGTTCTGCTACAATATTATTCCTCTATTTCAAAGATGTTAAAAGATTAATTATAAAAGTCCTCATTTTGGCGGATTCTAAAGTGGAGCTGCAAAAGGTTTGCTAACATTGCCCTTTCTCCTGGCTTCTGCAGCTCCTCTACTCTGCTTTTGTGCTCACTGCCTCTAGCTTCAGCTCCAGGAGCAGTGGTGAGAATGGCCAGTTGTCTCTTTCAGGGTAGCACGGAGCTGCTTATGGTCTGATGATTTAGGGATGGCCAGTGACAAGTTTAATTGTGTACAGTGGTGGAGAGAGATCGGGAAACTAAATTGAAGAGTCAAGAATGGGAAATATATAGCAGTCTTTACAGTCCAGAGTACATGTTACATTCTCTTGTACAGGAGCAGCACATTGATTGTCTCTGGATAACTCATAATTGTATAACCCCCATAACAGTTCCCCAAGATGCTCCGACCCTAGTTGCCTCATCTTGGTAAGTGACATCATCAACCAGTCAGTTGCTCAGACAAAAAAATTGGGGTCCTCCTTGGTTCTCCTCTCTCTCGTTCTCTAGCAGGTGTCAACTCCTACCTCATATGCCATATTCTGAATCTTTTTACTTCTCTCCATCTCCATTATTACCAACCTAGTCCTAGGCAATGTCACCTCTCATTTGGATGCCTGTAATAGTTGTCTCCTAAATGGTTTTCCTGCTTCTGTATATTGAAATATCTATACATACAGAAAAGAGCAGTGTGTGGTTTGTTGATATTTTATAAATGGAATGTACCTGTGTATATCATAGATCAACGGTTCTCAACTGGGAGCAGTTTTGCCTCCCACGTGTCATTTGGCAATATCTGGAGACATTTTTGATCATTACGACTTTGTGTGTGTCCCTGGCACCTAGTGGGTAGAAGCCAGGGATGCTGCTGAACATCCCGTAATACACAGAACGGACCTCCACAACAAAGACTTACCCAGTCCAGAATGTCAGTAGTGCTGGAGAAACTCTGATCTAGATCAAGAAATAAAATGTTACTAGTACCTGAAATATCCCACAAGCTCCCTTCCCAGTTTCTACTCCCCACTCCCTGAAGATAATCACCATCCTGACTTACGCTTTCAAATTTCATGTTAGTGGAATCCTACAGTGCGCATTGTTCTGTGACTAGCTGCTTTTGCTCACCATTCTACTCGTGAGATTCACCTACGTTGTTGTGTTTGGTTGTGTATCATTCGTCCTTTTTGCAGAATAGTATTCTGTTTGAATATATGATAATCTATCCCTGTACTGGATGATAGACAATTGGGTAGTTTCTAGTTTTGGGCTGTTATGAATAGTGCGCTATGAGCATTCACGTGTGTCTTTTGGTGAGGATATGTATGCATTTCCATTGGATATATACTTAGGAGTGGAAGTGCTGAGTCACAGAGTAGGCAGATTTTCAACTTTAACAAAACTTTAACAACGCTTTACCGAAGCGGTTGTACCAGTGTACATTCCCACCAGTGAGCGGTGTGAGAGTCCCCGTGGCTCCATACGTTTGCCAGCCTTGCTGTTTTCTTTTTCATTTTAACCCTTTTAGTGGGTGTGGTATGGTATCACTTTGTGGTTTTGCTTCTACTTTCACTTTTCTCCGATCCATACCTTAAATGGCAGCCGTAGACTTTTTTTTTTTTTTAAATATATCTTTATTGATTTCAGGGTGAGGGAGAGAGAGAGATTGAAACATCAATGATGAGAGAGTCATCAGTGGTCGGCTGCCTGCTGCACGCCCCCTGCTGGGGATTGAGCCGGCAACCCGGGCATGTGCCCCCACCGGGAATCGAACTTCCATCTCCTGGATCCTAGGTCGATGCTCAACTGCTGAGCCATGCCTGGCCGGGCAACATTTTTTATTCTTAACTCTTTTTTTAGGTAGGATATAGCTTTGGTGTAAGCATTGTAACACCTAAGATTTTTTTCCTCTCCCAAGACACAATTTTCACCACCTTTCTAGGCAATATTGCCCTGTTGAGAATGAATGATCTACCCTGGTGTGTGTCAGAGTCACCCAGGAGGCTTGTTGAAACTCAGCTTGCTGGTACCCCCCTACACTCACCCCCCAGGCACTAGCAAATATGTTTTATATATAAAAAAAAAGCCTAGGTCTATATTTGGGTGTAATGTGAAAAAAATTTAAAAAGAATTTTAGTCAAAACTTTAATAACTAGTTTCTGATTTATTACTTATATAATATTTTGTCTACATACCAGGTTTTTTCCTTGAGATCTCCTGTGTAGATTCAGACTTGTTTTCTTTTCAAATAACTAGTACTATATTAAAATAATATGAACAAAGTGTTATATAGACTACTCTATCATAAACCTAAGTTCAATATGTTCGGTCCAAAGAGAAATAGTTGCATACTTTTATACACCATGTGAGTTTTACTTAGTTTTTTTATTATTGTAAAAACATTTGTTATTAGTTGTGCTTTTAGTTTTTTAATTTATTTTTAAATTGAGGTATAATTGACATATAACATTATATTAATTTCAGGTATACAGCATAATGACTTGATATTTGTATGCATTGTGAAATGGTCACCACAATATGTTTAGTTAACATCTGTCACCTTACATAGTTAAAAAATTTCTTGTGATGAGAACTTTTTTTTTAATCCTCACCCAAACACATGCTTAGAGAGAGGAAGGGGTAGAGAGAGAGAAAGAGAGAGAGAAACATAGATGTAAGAGAGAAACATGGATAGGTTGACTTCCATATGTGCCCTGACTGGGAGTTGAACCCACAGCCCAGGTATGTGCCTTGACCAGGAATCTAACCAGTAACCTTTCGGTGCAAAGGACAAGGCTCAACCAACTGAGCTCTCCATCCAGGCTTGTGATGGGAACTTTTAAGATGTACTTTGGCAACTTTCAAATATGCAGTCTATTTTTAACTTTTAAATTTAAAGTAATTATAGATTCACAGGAAGTTGCAAAGAAATGTGCAGGGAGGTCCTTGTGCCCTTCACATAGCCTCCCCCGTTGTTAACATCATGCATAACTATGGTATAATATCAAAATCAGGGACTTGACAATTGGCATTGGTACAATTCACAGGGTTTATTCAGATTTCACGAGTTACATCTGTACTTGTGTGTGTGTGTGTGTGTGTGTATAGAGTGCCCTGAAGTTTTATTTTATCACGTGTAGGTTTGTATAACCACTGCAATCAACAACTGTACTGCTACCACAAAGTTCCCTTGTGCCACCCCCACCCCCATTTCCCCCATCCTTGGGACCCCTGGCAGTCACTAATCTGTTTGCCACCTCAACATCTTTTCAAAGCATAAACCAGATCATGTCATTCCCTTCCTTAAAGTCCTCCAATGGCTTCCTGTTTAGTGTAAAATCAAATTCCTTCTGTGATTCCCCCCCCCCCCCCCCCCCCCCGTCCTGCCTCTCTGTCTTCCTCTGTGGCACTCTCTCCCTTGTCCTGTTGGAGGACACCCCTCCTGGAGGCAGCATTGTTTTAGTAGAACACTCCTTTTGGCCACATTGTGAGTTAGGGGACCTGGGGACTGGGCAATCACAGGCTGTTGTCACCAGGCTTATGGTTTCTTTGACTGTAAGACACCCAAAAAGCCTAGTCTCCATTCTCCTTGGCTTCTGGGCAAGACCAGGGGCTGAACTAAAGCCTGAAATGTTCCTAAGTCTAGAATTTGGCCCATTTTCAGAACCTTTAGTTTCCAGATGCCTGGGGTCAGGATTGTTTTGCCCACCCTACCCCACAGTCTTATCTCCTGCCCAGTCCACCACCTCCCTCCCTCTCTTCATCGTGTTCTCTCTCTCCAGTCTCTTGGATTCAGTTTGTGGCAGGAAGTGCCCCTTTCAGCACAGGCATATTTACTTCCCTTTTCTCTTTTCTCCTTACAAGTCCTTACTAAATGCTGTGAGAAGTAGGCAGAATCTTTCCTTATCTTGAACCTTTTCTACCAAGTCGTTTAATGCTCCCTGTCATCTTGGTGAGCACATCAGGCCACATGGATGGTTTCTTTCTTAGGTAATAAAGATAGTTAAATGCTCAGGCTGGGTCAGTAGGGTGGTCATTGAATTTTACCCTGCCTCCATTTTTCAGCCAATTTCACATTTTTACTTCTGTATTGTATTTATAATACCACATTTCCTGATACTGATTTACTAGTTTTTTAAAAAATAGGATGCTTTTGGATGTAATTAACAGAAAACCTAGCCAAATTGGTTCAATAAAAAGAATTTTATTCAATAAATTAACTGAAAATCCAAAAATAGTTCCAGTGGCATAGCAAGAACCTGGTCTCCCTACATTTCCCAGTGCTGTGACCTCAGAGCCATTCTTGGCTCTTTCCCTTGTGTTCAAAAGGTCACTACCAGCAGCTCCTGTGGCTATTTGCTTCTAGCTTTAACCAGCAGAAAGGTTTTAAATCACTTCCCAAACAGCTCATTCCTGGAGTAGAAGTCCTGCAATTGAATCCTTTTGTCTGATTGACCTAATGTGGGTCATGTGTGCATCTCTGAACCAACCACTGTGGCTAGGATGGTGGAATGTGCTGGTTAGACAATTAGGGTCCGTCATGGAATCTAGTATGGTGTTAGTCCTACTCAACTGCGGCTTTTGAGGGAATAGGAAAAATGGATGCTAGGAAGGCAACTAACAAATAAGTAGTCAATACCGGTTGTTGTTGTTTTTTAAAGTATAGTGCTAGTTTTGTGTATGCTGAGTGTAAGGATGGTAAAGCTACTGTTTAATGAACTTCTGAAAAAGAAGTATGCCTTCTTTGTAGTCCTGTGAAATGAAAGACGCATTTTTGTGAAAGTGCCAAACGTTTTTGCCAAGAGTCAGGAGTGGTGGCTTTTTATGTAAACTTACCCCAACAAATTTCATTGTCAGTTTGTATTATAGAATGTTTCTGGACTGTTGTATAGTGTTGTTTTATTTGGGATTATTTCAATACTAAGACTTAAGCAAAAATTCAAATTGTAGGAATGCATTCTTAACATCATTTCTCTAGAGATAATAGGGTATTTTTAGAAAGAAAAATTCATGTTAATTGTTTGTAAATTGAATTCAGGTTGTATAGAAAGAAAAATTTGGTTTTATGCATGAGTATAATTTTTTATTAGGTGATTGCCAACTCTTCCCTAGAATAAAGCTTTGAATTAATATATCTCTTCTTGATATTTGGAGCTCTGTATTTTCACTCCTATATTCATTTTTAAAATGTGCTTTTCAGATGCTTGGCTGAGCTTCGAACCCATGCTTCAAGAAATAATTGGCTCTCTCAGACCCCAAAGCTCTTCCCTCCATAAAGTCAGTGAGTGGGGTGGTAAGAGCTGGGATAGAGCCAGTCTGTGCCTTTAGACAAGTGACCTCATCTCTTAGTTTCCTTGGTTATAAAAATGGGTAAAATAAGTGGAGTCACGTCAGAGTGCTGTGGATATTAAATGAAATAATCCACATGCAGAATCTGGTACATAATCAGTGTTCAATACATGTTAGCTTTTATTAACATTGTCACATTACAGGTCATCTAAGTTGACTTTGATTGAAAGTCACACCATTGTTTTATATACCACTAAAAAGGAAACATCAGTAATTACAGTATGACATATGATTCATTCAAAGATTTCGGAGATGTTAAAATATCAAAAAATGTGTCTTAGAATCAGTGCTATTGCCCTAGCTGGTTTTGTTCAGTGGTTAGAGCCACAGCCCACAGACTGAAGGTCCCAGGTTCTATTCCAACCAAGGGCACATACCTCAGGTGCAGGCTCAATCCTGGGCCCCAGTCAGGGCACATGCCGGAGGCAACCAATCAGTGTGTGTCTCTCTCATCGATGTTTTTCTCTCTCTCTCTCTCTCCCCCTTCCACTCTCTGAAAAGCAATGGGAAAAGGTATCCTTGGGTGAGGGTTAAAAAAAAAAAAAATCAATGGTATTTGGTATTATGGCTGTCTCTTACTTAAAAGTCCTGGAAATTGTTTGCATACCCACAAAATAATGCCATCTGTCTTCAGTTTACACATAACACAGTGTGATCTAAAATTTCTTTTCATTTTTGTTTTTGTCCTGAATTCACGTTGGATTTGGCCTCATGTGTTGCAGTATTGGCAGTGTAATAAGTACTGATTCATCATATAGGTGTAATAATGGGTTGGTTATACAGGACCAAAGATAGGCTTGGCAACTTTGGTTATTTGCTTTACCTCAGTGATTTTGGAAAAAAATTGAGAGATGGTTTTGAAAATCATTAATATTGGTTGAGTAAACCTATTTGGAAGCTAAAGGCAGGTTAAATGATAGTGCCTGTAACCTTTCAGAAGAGTCCAAGTTGTTGGCAGGGAGCCTGATAAGGAAATGTTTTTCATACACCCAAACACATTCAGTTTAGAAAGCATAATACTTTTTGAAAGCAGTGCATGGTAGTTGATTTTCCACTAAAATGTAAATGTGGACAGTATATTGTAGTGCTTGAGACATAGTCATAGGCTATTTATGTACCAACTTGGTCTAGTAAAATGTTGCTATGTAATATGCTTAGCATAAATTTAGAAATAAAACCTGTAAGGCTATCACATAACCTTGATAGAGTGCTATTTCTCTTGGAGCCTGTATTTAGAATATTGTGAATGCAGTAGTATGAGCCTGGGTTTTCTTTTTTTAGTCATGTTTTTATATTAAAACCGAAATGAATTGTGGAAGTCCTTTTAGAGACTTGACCTGTTACTGCATAATTTATGGCTTACTCTACAAGCTGAATGTCAGCAGGATTCTACTTTTGTTTAAGACAACCACATGAATGGAACAGATATGCGACTGGGTTATCTTGTCATGAGCTTCAGAGGCTGTCTCCTGGGACATCTGGCGCATTAAGTATTTAAATATTATTTGACGGTGTTGATTATGATTTTGGAAAAGACTGTATCTCAGTACATTCCCTCTTCTAATGCATTCTGAAAGAGTAGTGTTGTTTTTTCTTTTGGGAAACCCAGGAGTGTTTGTTTGCTATCTTTTGTATAGGGTTCAGCTTAACAGTACAAAAATATACTTTAGAAAAGGAGTCTTACTTTAGAAAATGGTTGCAAAATTGAAATAACAGGAAAGTAACTTCCAAAAGGAGTCAGTTTATCAACTTAAGTACTTTTTTCATTACCTGCTTAGTAGTGACAGACAGAAGCCAGTCCAAGATCTCTCAGCAAGGCCTTACAAAAGGATATGGTTTTGGCACTGTTACTACAGGTGTTTAATTTCAGGCAGGATGGGTCAAGGATTTGGCATTTCTTATATCAGAATAGATTGGACTTGATTCAGGAAAAAACAGTTCATTAATTTGAAGTGTGTGCATCACAGCCTACAAGTTATTTTAGAGTTTTAAAATAGATAATGCATGCATATGATATGAAAGGATACCCATTAAAAATGTCTCCCTTCCTCCCTGTCCCTTGTCAACCAGCTTGCCTCCAGAGAGGTAACTATTATTGCCACAGTATTATTAGTTTCTCCTGTATTCTTCCAGAGATTTGCTGTTCCGTTTCCTCTCTCTTTCATACAGGTGATAGCATACTGTGTGCAATGTTGTGCACTTCGCTTTTTCACATAATCAGGGATTGCTCCAATTTTTGTATCTCCAGAGCTGCCTTTGTTGCAGAAACATCACTGCTCAATGACTGTGTCCCATTTCCCAGCTGCCTTGCAGTTAGGTGGGATCACGTGGTTGGCTCTGCCTAGTGAACTGTGAGAAGTGATTGTCCCACTCTGGGGCTGAAGTAGTAAGAGTGTGCAGTTCTGCCTTGGGGCACCCTGAACTGGGTATCAGAGGGTGGCGCCTCTGTCAGCCAGAGTCCTTGAATGATTAAGTGGACCAGAGGGTCCCCTTTTGCCCCGGCCTGCCCCACCAGAACCAGCCTATGTTGGATATGTCTTGATAGCAGAGAATAAACCTCTGAAACATTCATTTGTTTCTACATCATATCAGCCTCTCCTGATTGATGTAACATATTTCTCCTTAACAGTTGTGAAATGCATGACACTATAAATAAGCCCAGTTCAGAGGATTTGATAGTTTGTTAAAGAACAAAAAGATATCTAATTAGAGAATAATCATTTAAAATAAATACCAGAGAACACATTTTACCCCAGTTGTGTTACTATACAAATGTAGCATATCTACCTCTATAGTTTCTTCTTAAGAAAGATGTAACTATTGAAAAATATAAAGGAAAAAAGACATTTTGTGATTTTAATGGGGCCTGATTCTTTATAGTTTATCCTTTTTTATTCAAATTTGATAATAATTTTCTAGTCAGATTATTTCTAAAGCAGGATAAGTGCCAAAGCCATATACACTAGCTTCACCCAGTAAAGCAGGGCACTTAAAGATGAGAGGAGTATTGCAAGATATAGTTGTCTCTACCAGGAACTTACCAGTACAAGGGAAGCGAGACATTCATTAAGGAAAGTGCCAGACTGAAAAGGCAGCTCCTTGTGGGCCAGAGAAGTCTGCAGGGGAGGACAGATTTGAAGTGGCTCTGGGAAGATCCACGTGGGGAGAGGGTGGTAATAATGTAAAGACAGAGTGGAGCAAGAGCATGGCCTTTTTGAAGGTCAGACTGAATAAAGTAAGAGATGCCAGACAGGTAGAGGGACTAGAGGGCACAGGCTTTAGTGGGAGGCTGAGGGCTCTGTCTGGGTAGTGGTGAGACGTCGGGCTCCACGAGGAAGTGAGATGATAAATTGTCATTTTTGAGGCCTACGGTGTAGAAAGATTCTTTTGTACTCAGAGGGCAGCAGCACAGGAGTGAGTGAATAGACTAGCACAGTGGCTGAGAGCCTGGGGGCTGGAGGCCTGGGTTCCAATCCTGATTTTGCACTTTCTAGCCATGGAAAATGGCTGGGAAGGGTGTGCAGGGTAAGTGCTTAGAGAAGTTAGTTATGATGTCTACTGCTGCTACTACTTGGAAAAAAAACTTGGTAACAGTGAAAACTCTCTAATGAGAGAATAAATTAGGCCCCTTCACAAAGTAGTAAGTGTTTTGTTACTGTGTTTATGCAAATGATGAATGGTAGTCTTTCTACGGTGCTTTACAAGGAATCCTTTATTGGGGCCAAGTTTAGACTAAATAGTCTACAAGGTTTCATTTAACAAACATTTACTGAATAACTACCGAGTGGTAGGTTGTCTGGCAAGTTGCATACGTCATGAAGTGGGTAGGCCCAGAGGAACTAAATATGTACTGTTTACCCTGTCTACTCATTGTCCCAAATTTAACATCAGATTCCTTATTTGACCCTTGAAAAACCATACCAACCAGAGGAGGTGAGTGTCAGTAAAGCAAGTTAAGTGTTGTTCTAAGTACTAAATGATGTTGGACATCCTGAGAAAACACAGTGGGCATTCGAGGGAAGATGAGTTACCCTGCCTTCAAGTGTACTGACTTTAGTATGTTGCTGGTTGATTGCAACATGCTTACCTACAACCTTCTCAGAAGTTCTAATTGGAGCCCAACTGCAGCTCCTCCAGTCTTGATGGCCGGTGTTTGTGCAGTTTATTATTATTATTATTTTTTTTTTTTTTTGACACCAGGCCTATTTCCATTTACAATCAGGTACTGTTTAAAATCTTTTTTGGGCAAAGTAGGTCAAATGTAAAGCGCACAAGAGGGAATTGCTCGGGATGGGGAGGCAGGTCCCATGGAAGGTCCTGTACTGTTTCTCTTCCCTTAACTCTGCCCCGGATCACTTATAAAGGCTGTGCAACCTTCACACCCAAAGTTTGGAGTCTTTCCAAAAATATTTTAGAATGAGACTCTGCCAGTTGCTAGCTTTAAAGCTTCAGTGTTGGGACATAATTCTTTGGATTGCCCCTTCTGTCCTTTGGCCTTTTTAAATGGAAAGTAGGTCAAGTATGCAAACTCCACACTGTAGGTAAACACTATGGTTAGAGCACAACTAACCTGGGTCTCAATTCCAGCTTTGCTGCTCAGGAGCTGGGTGACTTTAGGCAATAAAATAAAGATATTTGTCAATTATTGAAGCTTTTACTCCTTGCCAAGGCAGGCACTATACTAAGTACATTTTATGTATTATCGTATTTCCTCCTGTCAATCAACTTACAAGGTAGGGACTGTTCTTGTCCCATTTTAGGGACAGTGGAGTCAGCTGACCCAGTTCCACCACATACCGGTAGCCTTGGGCAAATCATGCATTTCATCTTTAAGCCTCAGAAAATACCTATGGCATAAGGTTGCTGCAAGGAATAAATGAAGTAACTTGGCACCCAGCTGCTGGCCGGCATTTGGTGGGGGCTAGCTTGCCTAAGGCCTCACTGCGTACCTCGTAAGTGAACTAAAGCTTAGCTGCTTTGTGAAGTTGCTCTGCTGCTGCTTTTATAAGTTGGTGTAAACATTGTTACTGAATCTTGTTCTTTTCTTTTTTTGCCTCCAAATTAAAGTCTTCATTAAACATCATTCAGTTGGAAGTTCTCATGTTCAGTCAGCCACCCCAGGAAGCACTCCCTTCAAGGATTGTTATATGAGCGAGGGGAAATGGCACTGGCACGTGATGTGGATGAGTAAAAATATAAAAAGGAAAGAAAATATATGTTCTCCCCAAATTTCCACCACTTCTTACCAACCTAGTCTTTATGTTTTATTGCTGCTCCTACTGGACCTTCTTGACCTATTACTTTCTAAACAATCAGAATAAACTGTGCCCTTTTTTTTTTTTAATATATCTTTATTGATTTCAGAGAGAGGAAAGGAAGGGAGAGAGAGAGATAGAAACATCAATGATGAGAGAGTCATTGATCGAGCCCGCAACCCGGGCATGTGCCCTGACCGGGAATTGAACCCCGATTGCCTGGGTCCCAGGTCGATGCTCAACCGCTGAGCCACACCCAGCCACGCAAACTGTGCCTTATTATTTTTAATTACATGTATATTACTGAAATGGTCGTCAATAATTATGGTTCCACTAAAAAAGTAAAATAAAATTTTAGTGACTTCCAAAAGTTTGAAAAACCCTGTGCTGTTTTTGTATTTGGTTTGGTCTTCAGGCCTCATCACCACCCCTTCTCTGTATAAGAACTTTACATTTAATTTTTGCGGGTAGTTTTTATCGCGCGCTCTACTACCAGTCAACGTAAAACGTATAAATACGTTTCTCGCATACAATGTGTTAATTTAGTGCCATGAAGTTGGTTGTCACTTTGAGATAGATGTGGTGTTGATTAATCAGCCTTTGAACTCATGAATCAAGTTTAGGAGAGAATTTGCTAGTATAGATAACTGTTTGCTTGGAGACATTTTAAACAGTACCCAAATATAACACTAGCAGCTATTCAAAATACACAGAGAAGTGATGTGAAATTATAATTATGTAAAAAACACGTATGGTTGATGTCAGTGTGATTGAGTCAATCTTAGTAGTACAGGGACAAGGTCATTAACATTTCAAAAATATTAAAAACAGATCATTCTACAGTAGTTGTTTTCATTGTGTCCTAACAGCATCAAGCAGCACCAAGGTGGCAGGCACTGTGAAGGAAACAGGCACCGGGCTGGGCGTGGAGACGGCTCCCCTCCCCACTCTCTGATTCCCACCGGAGCAAGTGCTGTTGGGAGCTCATTTGAACAATAGTTTTCCCTTGAAGTTTGAGGAGCTTGGCCTTGGGTGTGGTGCTTCCCTCCACCATTTGTATAGTTTCCAGTCTGCTATGATTTTATCTCTCAGCAATGTTCTAGGAGGTTTTAGGGAAAATGTAAAACTGCCAAACCGCCTATCAAACTGAGTTTGAAAAAAGACCTCTTGGGAAAGGACAAACTAAGTATTCTAAGTGGTCTACGATCCAAAGCATTTCCTGGGCTGAGTGTTTATCAAGGCTGGGCTTGACTTCCAAACTGAGCTTGAGAAGAATCTGGGACTGTTTCCCAGCTGATTGGGGGTGGGGAGAAGAGGAGGAAGCTAGTCTGAAAGAAAGGAGAAAATCTCACTCTCTTTTTATCTTTTACAGAGTTATCTGATGAAATCTGTCTACAGATATGGCTTGCAAAATAGAACCATTATGGAGCATGGAGTGGGATAGGCTGTTAAACATTCTTAAAAATTATATGTAACATTTTAATTATATTTTGGGAATGGAACATTGGTTCAGATTAACTTTTCAATGGATCAGTCTTATTCTTCAATAAATGCAGAGAAAAGATCATTGTCTCCCTGTTAATTGTCATTAATCTCACATCACACCAGTGTTTTTGCTGTGATTGCCACCTCAGAGTTCAAGGTCTAAACTGACACTTTGGGGAAGAGCTAGGTGATGAGGAAGTAGTAGTGGTAACTAGGTGACTTTTCCTTCCTGTCTGACTCAGTATTAGAGAACTCTTTTTAGACAGTATGTTGATTTCAATTCCTCGATGCCAGATTGTATCATTACAGACATCCTGGTATAGAGACTAGTTCCTTGCTCTCTTAGCAGAAATCTTATAAAGAAAACTCTGAATCCCTTATTTTACTGTTTCTTTCCCTAAAAGTTTTTGTAGTCGCTACTCCTTTGAGAATTAAGATGGTGGTAGTATCAGAAGAAAATTTCCTTGGCCTAAATAGTTCCAGCTTCACTTCCCTCAGTGATGACACATTTATGTGTATTTTAAAGTTGTCCCCCTAAACCCCCCCCCCTCTCTCTCTCTCTCTCTCTCTCTCTCTCTCTCTCTCTCTCTCTCTCTCTCTCTCACACACACACACACACACACACACACACACACACACTGTGCTGCTCTGCGTGTGGGTTACCTAGCAAAAGAGGCTACCATTGGTGGTGAAATACTTCAATCTAAATTAAGATTCTCTTCCAAGGTTTCATAGAATACTTCCTTAAATTAAGTCTCAAACTGCAAACACTGCAACACTTCCAGGTTCGTTACTTTTTTTCTGCTTATGGAAATAAAGTCGACAGGACAGAATGGACTGGCTGTCACTCCAAGCTGCTTCATAAGGTTCTGCCCTTGTAGCCAGAATCACTAGCAGCTTTTGAAATGAATTTAAAGATTATGGGAGGAAATCTGGTGGTGATCTGACAGAAATGGCAAACCATCACTAACCTGAGGGACTGTGGGTAAAACAAGCACTTGTATTTGTAAGTTGAAGGTAGTTGTGGATGAAGATAGAACTTCTTTGTTGTCTGAATGCACCTCTAAATGCACCTGGAAACTAGTGAGCATGAGTTAAACCAGTACATTTAATATTTGAGGATAGCAATACAGTTGGAAAATCTTTAGAGTCAAGAGAAAGAGTTGAAAATGGGCTGTTGGACTATAATCATGGATGTTTTATACACTCTCCCTCTCTCTCCTTGAATCATTTAAAAGATTATTTTAAGGCTTCTTTCAATATAGAGAACTCCCTTACCTGTCAGTGCCTAAAGGCCCAGATGCAGATGGGAGAAATGTGAAGTACAAGGAGGAAGGAGCCCAGGCTTTCCTGCCTCTTGGGAGTCGGGGTCCTGAGGACTGCTTACTAATGGTTAGCTGTAGTTGGACCAGCCTGTTGTCACATATTCAGCCTTTCAGTTTCTGTTATGTAAGCGTCACTTGCTTATATAATCTTATATTTGGGAAATGTGTAATTCTTAAAAAGTATTCCAATATCTTTCATTGTTAGATAAACACATGTAGAATCTCATTCCCAATGTCTCCCCATCAGCATGAACCAACTCCCATGAGTATGTTCTCATTATATAACTACTTTATTTAAATATTTACTCTTTTTAAAAGGTTAATTTGTTTTTTTGTTTTTTGGGGTGATGGTGGGGAGAAGGCAATATACATGGTGCAACATGTAAACTATACAAGATGGCTTATTTTGAAAAAGAATTCTGTACACATCTGCCCCTTGGTACTGGTACCAATGCACTGGTAACAATTTCTTGTGTACTTTTGCAAAGATATGTTAGATAAAAATGTTTATGTATTCTTCCTTTACTCCCCTTTTAAAATGGGGAGCATATTGTACACAGTTCTATATCTTGCTTTTTTCACTCAAAAATATGTCTTGGAGAACTTCCCATGTCAGCATATATGGAGCTGCCTCATTCTTTGTTTTAAATCAAGATAAAATTCACCATGTATAATTCAGTGGCTTTTAGTACATTCCCAGTGATGTACAGTCACCCCCACTAACTCCAGAACATTTTCATCATCCCAAAAAGAAACCCAATATCCAGCAAGCAGTCATTCTCTATTCTCCCAGCCCTATCCCTGGCAAAACCAATCTGCCTTCTGTGTCTATTAATAAAAACGGCAGTCAATACAATATGTGGCCTTTAGCATCTGGCTTCTTTTACTTGGCATAAATGTGTTCAGGGCTCATTCATGTTGTAGTATGTGTCAATAATTTACTCCTTTTTATGGCTAAATAATATTTCATTGTGTGGATATACCACATTTTGTTTACCCATTCATCAGTTGATGAACATTTGGGTGGTTTTCACTTTTTGGCTATTACGAATAATGCTGCTATGACATCCATGTGCAAGTTTTTGTGTGAACATATGTTTTCAGTGCTTTTTGGTGGTATATACCTAGGAGTAGAAATGCTAGGTCACAGGGAATTCTATGTTTAAATTTTAAGGAATGGCTGAACTGTTTTACACATTGCTGTGTCATTTTACCTTCAGACCAGCAGTGTATAAGGGTTCCAATTTCTTCATATCCCAGCCAACACTTGGTAATTCCTTGTGTGGTTTTTTTAAAGTTACTATTATGGCCCTCCTAATGGGTATGAGGTGGCATCTTACTGTTGTTTTGATTTGCATTTCCTTAGTGACTAATGATATTAAGGATCTTTTCATGTGCTTATTGGCCATTTGTATATATTGTTTAGAGTGAACATTTAGAGAAATGTTAATTAATTGGATTATCTTTTTGTTACTCAGTTGAGTCCTTTATATATTCTGGATACTAGATCCTTATCAGATATATGATTACCAAATATTTTCTCCCATTCCTCAGGTTCTCTTTTCACTTTCTTGATAGTGTCCTTTCATGTATGAAAGTTTTTCATTTTGATGAAGTCTTTTATCTGTTTTTAAATTTTGTTGTTTGTACTTCATGTTTAAGAAACCATTGCCTAATCCAAAATAATGAGGAATTTATCCCTGTTTCCTCCTAAGAGTTTTACTGGTTTAGCTCTTATATGTAGGTCTTTGATCCATTTTAAATTAACTTGTATATGTTGTGAGGTAGGGGGTCCAAAGGTATCCTTTGCAAGTGGATACCCAGTTCTCCCAGCACCATTTGTTGAAAAGACTACTTGTTGAAAAATACTTTTCCCCATTGAATAGACTTGGCTCCTTGTTGAAAATCAGTCGACCATAAATGTATTGCTTTATTTCTGGACTGTTATATTCTGTTGATCTATAATGTCTCTGCTTATGCCAGTACCATACTAGTTTGATAACTATTGCTTTGTAGTAATAGGAAGTGTGAGTCTACTAACTTTGTTCTTTTTCAAGATTGTTTTGACGGTTCAGGTCCCTTAGGATGACCTTGTCCATTTCTGTAAAAAAGGCAGTTTGGTTTTAATAGGAATTGCTTTGAATCTGTAGATTGATTTGGGAATTATTGTTGTATTAATATTATTAAATATTACAATCCATGAACATGGGATATCTCTTATTTAGGTCTTTTAAATTTTCTTATAACAATGTATTGTAATTTTCAGTACACTACTTGTTCTTTGGTTAAATTTATTGCCAAGTATTTTATTCTTTTTGATGCTAATGTAAATGGAATAATTTTTAAATTTTATTTTTTAATTGTTCATTGTTAGTGTATAGAAATATGACCAATTTTAGTGTATTGATCTTATATTCTATAATTTTACGGAGCTAATTGATTAGCTCTAATATTTTTTATGTGGCTTCTTTAGGGTTTTCTGTGTATAAGACTATGCCATTTGTGAATAGAGTTTTCCTTCTTCCTCTCCAATCAGGTTGCCTTTTATCTGGCAAGAGCAGATATTCTAGTCCTGTTTTAGTGTCTAGGGGAAACCATTCAGTCTTTCATCACTAAATATGATGTTATAGCTGTGAGTTTTTCATAGATACCCGTTATCCAGTTGAAGGAGTTCCCTCCTTTTCTACTGTGTTTGAATGTGTGTGTTTTGTTTTGTTTTAATCATGAAAAGGTATTGGAATTTGTCAAATGGGTTTTTTCTGCATCAGTTCAAATGCTATTGAGGTTTTTTCTATTCTATTAATATGATATATTACATTGATTGATATTTGATTGTTAAACCACCCTTGCATTTCTGAGATAAAACCCACTTGGTCATGGTGTATAATCCTTTTACTACACTGCTATATTCAGTTTGCAGTATTTCATTGAGGATTGTTTACATCTGTAGTCAGAAGGTATATTGGTTTCTGATGTCTTGACTTTATTATCAGGGTAATACTAGCCTCACAGAATGAGTTAGGAAATATTCCCTTCTCGTGTATTTTTGGAAGCATATATGAAAGTTGGTGTTAATTTTTCTTTAAATGTTTGTGAAACTCAACAGTGAAGCCATCTGGTCCTGGGGTTTTTGTTTTGGAAATTTTTAATTACTGAATCAATCTCTCTAGTTGTTATAGGTCTATTCAGATTTTCTGTTTTTTCAGTCAGTTTTAGTGGTTTATGTG
Source organism: Miniopterus natalensis (assembly GCF_054644295.1). Classification (NCBI taxonomy): domain Eukaryota; kingdom Metazoa; phylum Chordata; class Mammalia; order Chiroptera; family Miniopteridae; genus Miniopterus; species Miniopterus natalensis. The sequence goes on from NC_142084.1 coordinate 25,143,513, forward strand.
TTATTAATAATTTGTCCATTTTACCCAGGTTACCTAATTTGTTAGCATACAGTTGTTTATAGTATTGTCTTATAATTCTTTTTATTTCTGTAAGATTGATAGGAACAACCTTACTTTCAATCCTTATTTTAGTGCTTTTGTCGTCTCTTTTTCTTGGCTAAAGATTTATCAGTTTTGTTGATCTTTTCAAAGAACCAACTTTTGGTTTTGTTGAATCTCTTGTTTTAGTCTCTATTTCACATATCTTTGCTCTAATCTTTATTATTTCCTTCTGCCTGACTTGGATTTAATTTGCTCTTGTTTTTCTAGTTCCTTTAGATCAGGGTGGGAAATGTTTTTTATGCCAAGGTCCATTTGGATATTTATAACATCATTCACAGGTCATACAAAATTAACAACTTAAAAATTAGCTGTGAAAAAATGCTCCTAGATTTATTGAATTTCGAGTCCCGCCTGTGGTTGCCTTGGCAGGGCCAGACCAAATGATTTTGCAGGCCTGTGGGCCAGACATTCCCCACCCCTGCTTTAGATGGCAGGTTAGGTTATTAATTTGATATCTTTTTTTTTCTTCAGTGTAGGCGTTTACAGCTATAAATTTCCCTCTTTGCGTTGCTTTTGCTGCATCTCATACATTTTGATAGGTTGTGTTTTTATTTCATTATCTCTAAATATTTTCTAATTTATCTTGTAATTTTTTCCTGACCCACTGGGGTGGTCTTTTTTAAGTGTGTTGTTTAACTTAAACGTATTTGTGAAATCCAGATTTCCATCTGCTATTGATTTCTAATTTCATTCCACTGTGGTCAGAGAAGATACTTTGAATGATTTTAATCTTTTAAAATTTAATTGAGGCTTGTTTTATGGCCTAATATGTGGTCTTTGAATATTCCACATGTACTTGAGAAAAATGTGTTTTTCCACTATTGTTGGATGGAACGTTCTGTATATATCTGTTAGATTAAGTTGGTATAGTGTTAATTTTTCTGTTTCCTTGTTGATCTTCTGTCTAGCTGTTGTATCCATTATTGAAAATGGGGTTTTGATGCCTCCACTTATTATTGTAGAACTATCTATTTCTCCCTTTAATTCTGTCAGTTTTTCCTCCAGATTGTTGGGTGCATATATATTTAAATTGTTACATCTTCTTGATGAATTGACTCTTTTATTATTCTATAAGGTCTTTCTTTGTCCATTGTAATGATTTTTGTCTTGAAGTTTGTTTTGCCTGATATCAATATAGCCAATCCATCTGTCTTTGGTTACTGTTAGTGTGGAATACCTGTTTCTGTCCCTTCACTTTCAGCTTATTTGTGTATTTGGATCTAAAATGAGTGTCTTCTAGGGAGCATATAGTTGGATCATGTTTTGTTAGCCATTCTGTCCATCTCTGCCTTTAACTGAAGAGTTTAACATATTCACCTTTATGTACTTGCTGATAAAGAAAGACTTCTACCATTTTGATGTCCGTTTTCTGTATGTCTTATGTCCTTTTTTTGTTATTTTATTCCTCCACTACTGCCTTGTTTGTATTAAATCAACCAGCCCTCTTTGATGAACATGTAGGGTGTCGCCAGTCTTTCATTTTTACACACGATGCTGCAGTGAATATCTTTGACTATGTGTTATTTTTCACACCTACAAGCTTATCTGTGGGTAAATTTCTACAACTGGAAATCCAGCTGCTGCTGGAGTGATACTGACAGAAATAGGAAAACAGGAAGGAAGCCCTTTCCTCTCCTCTCCTCTTTCAGCCTCTCTAGGACTTCCCATTGGCAGAAGTGAACAGGGATCCAGTCAGCATGGGGTCTGGGAAATGTGTGTAGAGCTCAAGCCTCAGTATCACAGAGTAGAGCAGAGTGGTCTCAGAGAAGAGAGAATGTGGGTAAATAAATGCACATGAGAAATCATCATATTCCCTTAACCTCTTACTTTCAAATGCACAGGCTGATTTTCAGCTTCTTAAAATTTACTTAAGTTAACTTCCTAATATCATAGTAGGAGAAATCAGTCTCTTCTAAATTACAGATCACATCACAAATTTGTTAATCGTGTAGATTCCGAAACACATTCAAGTTCTTACTGACCTTCTCCCTGAATTTAAGGTGACCATATTACTTTCAGCTTGCAGTTGTATCTTTAGTGACTGAGTTGAAAAAATGGCTCTGGAAAGTGCTGTGCAGCTAATAGACAATGCTTCTGTGTCCTTTCAAATCTTGGATGAGTAAGAATGACATCAGTTCCTGCATTCCTTTATTGGACAAACAGCATATTTCAAGTATTTCAAGTCTTAGCTATATCTTACCTTCCTTTTCCCCCTAGTTCCTATTATTCTGCCATTACCAAATAGCATACCTAAGAGGAGGTAACTTATTGCATATTTTGGCATTTATAGAACAGTGGAAATAACCTCTTGGAACTGAAAAAAAAGTTTTATTTGTAGGCATATTCTAGAGTGGTCATATTTTCTGCTTCTGCATGTAACAATTCTGTTTTAAACCTGTTGTCCTGGCATAATTAATAATAGTACCTTTTCTTTTTCTAAAAAGTGCCCTGGTTTGGTTAATTTGGTCACTTGATATAAAACTTACCTATCTGACTACTCAAGCCGTCTTCTCTGGTATAGTTCTATTCTTAGAAGTTCTAAAACTTAATCTCCCAGATGTTTAGCAGTGTCGTAGGTCACCATGTGAGGAAGTCATACAGAGAGACACTAAAGTCTGGAGTTGGGATTGGCAAAGGGGCCTGCAACTGAAGGCATATGTAGATACATAGACATAACATATAGAGGATCTTCAACATCCGTGCTTTCGCAGGATGTGTTACTTGTGCATCCAAATACATGCACATCGCTGAAGAGATTGTTTTCTATCTTGTGTTGTTTTTCTCTATTAAATGAATGATTCTTTTCAAGATGAGAGATCCTATCAGTCTTTTTAAAAATTTATCTTTATTGAAAGTATTACAGATATCCCCCTTTTTTCCCCCATTGACCCCCACCCCAAACCGCCCTCCCATCAGTCTTTTTAAAATCAAAAGTCTTGAGTGCAAGGGCGTAACAGGGAATGCCTGGTATGGACCAGTTAAGACTCCTCACAACAACAATGGCCAAGTGTTCTTTTGGTTGTGAGCAGGATGTGAGCTTCATTATGGTTTCATTAGGTCTGGACTCTGTTAGTGCCTTTCACATACTTTCAAGAGGTTTTCTTAAACTTCTTAGTGAGTTTGGAGATGTCTGTTATGAATTATTTTTTTTTAAAAGAATGATTTTGAAAGTGTCCTCACATAGGCAGATTAGTTTAACATCCGTACTTTTCATCCTTTCCACACTTTTGGGTTACCTGTCACCTATTTTCTGGGTCAGGTGTGGGTCAATGCAAATATGCCTGCTGTTGAAGTGAACAGTAAAATATCTCACAACACTGGTGGTGTTACTCAGAAGAACAGGTGAGATTTTAAGGGTAACGGCCTCTTTTCTCTGGGAATCCCCTCTGATGCCACTTTGGAACTGGCTTTGGGAAAGTTGGGTCCAGCTTACTATTTCTTGCTTCCTATAACTAAATGCATGCTATTTGGCACAGGGCAGCCCTGCAAGTAGGACCTAAAGTCACTTCCAGTGGGGATTGTTGGAGGTTGTTCTCCAGCTTTCTCTGTGTCTGAAAATAGTTGTTTTTCTGTTGTTAGTTGTGTTAGCTGCAAGGGATTCCCAGGAACACCTAATGAGCCAGGATCATAGGAATCAACCAAGCCCAGTCAGAAGGATCTCTATGTAGGTGTTACATTCTTAAAGTGAGACTTTAGTTTTCTGAAAAGAATATATTCTTAGAGATCTTCTTGTTCTTGAAGGTCCTTATGGTGACAGAGGAGTTAATGTGTCATGCGGTTCAGGTGGATTTCATTTCCACCTGTCTTCCTACAGATGACATGGGAGAGCGCCTTCTGTGTTTGAGCTGCAGGTGGTGTGGGCAGTGAGTTGTTTGTCTTTGTTAAAACTTTTTCTTCTTTTTTCCCCCTTTCGTCAATCCTCACCTGAGGATATGTTGAGAGAGAGGAGGAGAGAGAAACATTGATGTGAGAGAGAAGCATCAATTGGTTGTTTCACATATGCACCCCACTTGGGGATCGAACCCACAGCCAAGGTGTGTGCCCTGACCAGGAATCAAACTCACAGCCTTTTGGTGTACAGTACAACACTCCAACCAACTGAACCAGCTGGCGAGTACAAGTCTTGTTTCTTTTGGTGACACCAGAATGTACCTTTACCAAAATGTTGTCACAGAATCTACAGTATATTATTTCCATTTGGTTAATAATTATAACTACATTTGGATTTCTTCCTACTGTTTCCACATTTACTTATCCAATATGGAAAAAATACAAGGGACTGTTTCATCTTCATTGCAGTGATGGGCAGGTAACTCAGAAAGTGCAAAGAGCTTCTTAGCTTTAATTTAATTAATAAATTCACTTGAGGAAAACCAACTGAAGGAAGAAAATATCACAGAAGGCAACAGGATTCTTAAAGTGAGAGCTGGCCACCTGTCCAAGTTGCCAGCAGTTATTACTCTCACTGCTGGCTCTAGTGGCAGCCAGAGTTTAGGCTTTTTCCTTGTGGTTCATGTGACCTTGTGTTCCCAGTATTTACCAAATGTTTTAAATAGTTTTCCAAAAAGCTTCCTTCATTTCCCACAGTGTACACAGATTCAGACCATAAAAGGAACTATTGAGATAAATGTTAAAATTCCACAAATGATAGTGTCTCTTAATGATAGGTTTTTTTAGATTACAGGGGCTTAGAGTAGTTTAATGATAGGCTAATTTTTTAAAAATCTTTGATATTTTCCAGTTTGCTTCCTTGGGATTGTCCATCTTGATAGTGAAGTCTTCAACTCCTTGATATCCTTAGCCTCAATAGACATTAATTGAGCAACTACTTCTTGCAATTATTTTTTTCTGTACATGGAGAATTCTGAATAAAAGAAGGGAATTTATCAGATGTAGTCACTGTTTTCTAGAATCTTACCCTGGGAAGGGGGCAATGGGGAAAAATATTAGCAGCTTGCAAGACATGCTCTACTGGAGGTTAACAGAATCACAAGAATGTAGAAGGCAGGCAGATTCGGTGTGTCTGGGTGGGATTGAGGAAGGCTTGTAGAAAGGGTGCCTTTTGAACTTGGCATTGCATTATTGAATGGAAATAGACATATGGGTAATGGGTTAGGAGAATATTTTAAATAATGGAAATAGCTTGAATGAAGGCTTAAAAGTAGAACAGCACTTGGCACTTACTGGGGAAGGTGACTGATAAGCTGTTCTGTGTCCTGGGATCATAGTCGTAAGTGGGAGAAGCTATAGTAGAAGACGACGTATTTGTTGGATTCCATCTGTGTAGTAAATATCCTCTTGCCATTTAGGCACCAACTATGACACATAATAATAAAAATTTAATATATGATCAGAAATCAAAAAGCTGTCATTATAAGATGAAAAGCAAGAAGCAGTGTGTATGGTGGTTAAGAACACATATTGGGCCCTGGTCGGTGTGGCTTGGTTGGCTGGGATGTTCTCTCGGACACCAAGGGGAGGCAGATTCAATTCCCAGTCAGGGCACGTACCCAGGTTGTGGGTTCTATACCTGGTCGGGGTGTGTATAAGCGGACAACTGATCGATGTTTCTTGTATTGATCTCTCCCTTCCTCTCTCTCTAAAAATCAGTCAGTAAATTTTTTTAAAATATTTTTTTAAAAGAACAGGTTTGAAACTGGATTGCATAGGTTCAACTCCTGATTTGCTATGTAACCTTTAGTAAATTACTCAATCTCACTGATGTCTCAGTTGCCTCAAATACAACATGGAGGTAATACTACCTACCTATAGGCTTATTGCAAGGATTAAATGACTAATATGTAAGGTACTTTACAACAGTGTCTGGCATGTAAGAGAGTGGTATATAAGTTATCAGTAATTAGTAGTAGTAGTAGTAGCAGCAGTAGTAGTAGTATTTGGGTGTTATGTGCAATTTGGTTTTCTCTAAGAAAGATTAGATTTGTCTTCCTGTAGATTATATAGCCTGTATAATGTTGCATTAGTGAAGTTGTAGCATTCCAAGCCTGTAAGTGCATGAAAATTGTCAAAGCAGAATTTTCATTGAAATAAAAATTTCTTTTTGAGAGCCTTTGTACTTTGCATTGCAGCTGTCTAGTTTTACTGACTGCTCCCTGAGATATAGAAGATTGCAGAGCTTATCATTCATGTGTGTATGTGTGTGCACACAGAAGTGTGAGTGCCTATGCATATATCACAGGTTTTCAATGACTCAGTTTTTAAATTAATGTGATGTTATGGAAGAGAATGAGATCCTGTATATCAGTAAAGTGTTTTGGTTATAAATAACAAACTGTTTTTCTCTAATTTAAGCATAAGAGAATTTATTGAATTGGAAGGCTGTTGGGAACTCCTAGAGTGGCTAGAAGTCTGGGCACCAAGCTTGAGAAAAGGCAACAACTAAGGTAGCTTGGACGGCTATGAAGTACGACAGCTGACTCCTAGGCCGATAGCCTGGTCTGTGTGTAGCTCTTATCACTGTCACTGCAGTTTAGGATGTCTACCTTCCAATCATCTCTAGTCTCCACTTAAATGCCCCACAGTAATAGCAAAAAATTAGAAACAGTTTAAGTGGCTGGTGATAGGAATCAGACTACATTATGGAACAGCAATATAATGGAATACATTGTGGCTCTTAAACATTTTACATAAGAATACTTAATGGCATGGAAACTGTCCACACATTCTGTAAAGTGAAAATGGCAGGTAGCAAACTATATGGGCAGGATAATTATATCTAAAACTTCAATGAAGTATCTACTATTATTCCTATTTGACAGACGACGCGTAGAGCTATTGACTATTTGCTCAAGGTCACTTGGCTAGTAAGTGGTGGAATAAAAGGTAGTGCTTTTATTACTTATTCTGATCTCTATAATGAGCCTGTGTTACTTCTATAGTGAACAAACTGATTCTTAAGTTACTGTAAAAATTTAGAGTTTTAGAATACTTTTTTTACAATTGAAAAGCTATGTTCAGAGATTTCCACTGCAAATTTCATATGTAACAAGAAGCCCCAACAATTAACTTCATTAATGTATGAGTTACCTGTTTGAACTTGTATGTGTCATACAGTGTTTTTATCATTGATGGGCCAAATCATTACCATCATCAAAAACTGAAAATGTTATTGGGATTTTAAACTCAGTGTTGTTGCATTTTCAGGATTACATCAAAGCATTGATAAAATAGTTTGTTTTAAGTGGGCAATTTAAATCTGTGAAGCTTCTTAAGATTTATGTTTGTCACATCTTGGCACAAGTTTCTCGTTTGTAAAGTCTGGTTACAAAAAGAGTCTGGTTTCCATTTGTATAGTTAAAATACTGAGTCATGGCCTCAAATGAGTAATAGACATTGTACCTATGCTTGATTTCTGCTCTGTCATGCCTTAACACGAAGGCAGTGCATTTATTTTAGGACTTGCAATAACAAACACATTGAACTGGCGAACTGGCAAACTAGCTTTTCAGTTCTCTCCTCCTGTGTTTTTCACTACTTTCCAGAACTTACTTTACTGGACTGAAGATTTGGTTCAGTTTGGCGGCCAGGTGGGGAGGGCCCACGTGTGTAGGCGCCCAGCGTGTGTGCGGGGCTCTGCTAGTGGCTTGCGCGTCGGTGTTTGGGCAGGAGCGGCTCCGCATCGCCGCTTCAGCCTTTTCCTAAGTCTCAGCGCAACTCCAGAACCGTGGCGGCTGCTGAGATGCGCCCCGCAAGAGGGAAAATGCTACGAATTAAGTGATTACAGTGCTTCCTTATTACCTATAATTTTTATTTATGCTATTGAAGGGCAGCTTATTTAAGTTTCAATTTTCATCTTATATCTTGTGCAGGTATAATTAAAAACTATAAGCAAAATAGATTAAAGAATTCATAAAGTATCTTCACATTCAGTGTCCATCTCTTCTGAATCAACTGTTTAATACAGAACCAACAATATTTGGTATTTCCATACACTATGCCATAGAGTGTTGGCAATGCAACTTTTAGAAAAGATCACTCTATTCTTATCTCAAAGTTTATAAAAACCACTTTATTGAGATAGAATTCGCATACCATACGTTTCACCCACTTAAAGTGTAAAATTTAGTGGGTTTGGGTATATTACGTTATTTATCTTTAAAATTGTGATAAAGTATATATATAGCAAAATTTATCATTTTAACCATTTTTAAATATACAATTCAGTGGTGTTACATTCATAATGTTGTGCAACTGTCACCACTGTATGCTATTTACAAAGCTTTTTTAAAATGACCTTAAACAGAAGCTCTGTAACTATTAAGCAGTAACTCTCCATTTTGGCTTCTCCCAACCCCCTGGTAACCTCTTGTCTACTTCTGTCTCTATGAATTTGCCTAGTTTAGATGTTTCTTTAAGTGGACTGATAGAATATTCATCTTTTTGTGTCTGGCTTCTTTCACTTAGCATGTTTTCAAGGTTCATTCATTTTATAGAATTTCCTTCCATTTTTTGACTGAATAATATTTCATTGTATGGATTTACTATAATCTGTTTAACCATTAATCTTGCTGATGGACGCTTGGGCTTTCTTCACCTTTGGGCTGTTGTGAATAATGCTGCAGTGAACATGAGTACATAAGTATCTTACTTGAGTCCCTGCTTTTAATTCCTTTGGGTAAATATCTAGGAGTAGAATTGCTGGGTCATATGGTTATTCCGTGTTGAGCTTTTTGTTCTCAAAGCTTTAATGCTGATACTTTTGATCTCCACACATGCATGGGCAATGACAACTATATCACAACTGTCACCAGCTGATCTTAAGATGCATTTTGGTTTCAGAGATGTTCATGTGCAGGTCTTAGAATTGGTGAGGGGAAAAAAGAACTGATGAGATACTGTATTTTGATATCTTATAAAGCTGAATACTTATAAGGATATGGTGGGTCAACATGCCTATATTGGAAGATTTTCATCTAAATGTATTCTTAAAAAATCATTTTCAAAAAATCCAAGTTTCCCATTATAAAGGAATACTTCCTCATTGTACAATAATTGGAAAAAAATAGAAAAGTATGAAGGATAACCTGCCCATTTTCTCTCTCAGAAATACTACTGTTAATCTTTTACTCTAATTTTTTCCCCAGTTACTTTGTTAGGCATATAAATTTAGTTTATAGTCTTTATCTTTAGGATTCTTGACAAAAGTAACATATACTCAATTTTTAAAAAAATCCTCACCTGAGGATATGTTTTCATTGATTTTTAGAGAGAATGAAAGAAGGAGAGAAACATCGATGTGAGAGAAACATTGATGGGTTGCCTCCTGTATGTGCCCCGACTGGGGATCCAACCCACAACCTAGGTATGTGCCCTGACCAGAAATTGAACCACAGCCTTTTGGTGTACAGGGTGATGCTCCAGCCAACTGAGCTACCCGGCCAGGGCCATATACTCAATTTTTTAATTATTTGCTATAGACAGTGAAAGCTGCCTGCCTGTTCTTCCCCTCTCCCCGCAATACCCTGGAAGGTGACTGTTGATAAGAGTTTGGAATATGAGTCCACAGGTTCTGTTTTATGCCTTTATCAATGCTTATTGCTAACATTTTATTATCATTATATCCTATTGTTATGGAATCATACTAACATTGTTTTCTAATTTATTTTTAAATTAGAAGCAGATCTATATGTCAGGAAACCTAGCAACTTCATTTTATTTTATTCTTAATTGAAATTTGAATTTTTGAAAATTTAAAACCTGCATATAGCAATAAATAAAATAGCAAAGTAGTACAAGAAGAGATTAGGCTGAAAATTGACAATACCTGTCCCCTCTCCACTTCCCTGAATTTCTGTTCTTAGTTCGTTTGGTAACTCCAGATAATACAAATATACTTCTCAGTGTTTACTTAATTTTGCAGAACAGTGTAATTATGCTGTGAAAACTTCCAGGTTTACATAGATTGTTAGAAGTTAACTGGCAACTGTAGTTTTGACTTCGCATGACTGTTCCCCACTGACTTTTATTTATAAATATCACATCTGCACATTAGACCAGGTTATAGTCCCTGCCCCGCTGAATTTCTACCAGACCTTTTTCTCTCTTTTCTTTGGTCTCTTTAACCAGTGAATCTAAGAATATACACCCCACCCCATCATAGCATACCTTTATTATAATAATGATATAACTATTGAGGATATAAATTCTCTTTCAGAATTCCTTAGAAACAGATGTATAGGATGTTAGTAATATGTACAAAGAACAGAAGAAATATTGAGGTGACTCCATTAAAATATTAGAGATTTTAGAATAAGATGTAAAAAATTTTAAGTTACTGTTTATAGAAGATCATATTTTGCCTACATTTTGTGCAGAGCATAGGTTTAAATGGGATCAAAATCCAGAATCCTGACTCCTGGTATGTGCCTGTAAAAGGATAGCTAATTTACAATGCCTTGCCTTTTTTTTTTATTAATTTCAAATGCACACCATAATATCATATATTTTATCCCTTTCTTCAGTTATATCATGTTAAAATAGTCTTTGAGCTTGCCTGGACATGGATATGCAAAATAAGAAAAACTAAATTATTGTATATTTTTGTACATATCATTCTCCCCCCTTCAGTGTAAGATTAAAATGCCTGGACCTTCAGATGTGGAATTCCCACCTCCTTTTACAAAAATTGATTGCACATCCTGCCATAAATTAAATGTATGCATTGTGTTTTAGTTTGAAATTTAATTATGCATGTCTCCTGTAGTGTATTATTTGCATGTCTAAACCTCTCTGCCAACTATGAGCCAGGAACACTGTTTTTAAATGAGAGGAAACTGCATGTTATATTCTTACCTCTACTCCTTCCCCTTCCCCCAGAATTCTTCAGGACACAATAATAGCATTGCTCCTTATCAAGAATAACATTCATTGGTAACTTTTCAGAAAATTGAACTGAGCTCTAAATGAAAACAAATACCTGAAACATGTATTGTGTGGTTAAAAATTAGTTTACCTCTTCCTCGAATTATTAAAGTAAAAAACTGGAGTAATTACTGAGTAAAGAGTTCTTTTCCTTCCAGGTTTATTTCTGCCCATTGTTTCTTAGATTTGGATTTAAATTTTGATGAGGATTATTTTGTATCTTTTTGACTCTGAATATTCTTGTTGTTTCACAGAGTATGTCTAAATTTCATCTTCACGTCATGAAAGCTTCCTATTTCAGTCTCAGTTTGATCATTAATAGAATGTTTTTAGTATTAACTTAAAAATTATGACTATGAGTTGATGATCGTTGTTCAAACAAAGATATAAAATTTATTCAAATAAACGTGATTCTTTACACAAGTCACCTGAGAGGGCTGGATATATATTTCTATTATGTATGGCTCAGAACTTGTAACTGCATTCTTAAATTGAGGTGCTGGTGGTTCTCTTTATTTTTTACTAGATAAAGTGCAACATCTTTCCAGCACGAAACTCATAGATTTCCTGCCATCTGGCCTATTATTATCCTCAGTATATTTACAGGAACGTTTGAGTATTTATTAATAATGATCCTGGACCAATTGTTTTAAGATAAAAAGCAGAGTCCCTTTTAGTTTCAAGCATAATTTGCTTCAAACCCTCTGAACACAGGAAATAAATGTCTGTACTTCTACTCTGTCCCAACTGATTAAGTTGTTACAGCCCATGTCTTTATTATGTACTCTTTTCCCTTTGGTGTTATTTAGCCCACATGCCTGAGTAGCTCTGGACTTTGTAGAAACAGGGACAGTTGGTCAAACTGAAGAGAATAACTTGACAGTTTTTGAACAGATCTTACTCTATATATTTAGAAAGAGTATTACCATTATTTTAAGGTTAAAAATCTTTCCTAGAGTCATATCTCTGTGCTGTTCATCTCATCTTTGTGATGATTTTCTGCTTCAGTATTTGTCCAAATAATTTTTAAGCTGATTGTTTATAGAAGGAAAAATAACATATCAGTGCAGATGCCAACCTAATTGATAAACAATAGGTGGGTACCATCTTCAAATATACGTATATATATCAGCTTTATTGATATATAATTCACACGCCATAAAATTCACCTTTTAAAATTTTACATTTTCAGTGAGTTTTAGGATATTCACATCTTTGTACAGCCATCACCACTATCTTATTGTAGAACATTTTTATCGCTCTCAAATCAGTTGTCCAAAACCAGTTGACATAAATATAAAGTCATATTTGTTGACTTCAAATTCTATTCCATTTTATAAATGTCTAATCTTATACCAGTACTACACTGTCTTGATTACCATAGCTTAGTCGTAAGTTTTGAAATTGGTAAGTGTGAGTCTCCAACTTTGTTCTCTTTTTTAAAGATCACTTTGGCTTCTTGGGTCTATTGAATTTTCATGTGAATTTTAGGATCAGATTGTCAATTTATGCAACAACAAAAAAGCCAGCTGGAATTTTGATAGGGATTGCCTTGAGTAGGTGCCATCTTATTTTAAATAATCTACCGCCTGGCCAGGCGTGGCTCAGCGGTTGAGCGTCTACCTAGGATCCAGGCAATCGGGGTTCGATTCTAGGTCAGGGCACATGCCCAGGTTGCGGGCTCGATCCGGGGGCGCGCAGGAGGCAGCCGATCAATGATCTTTCATCATTGATGTTTCTCTCTCTCTCTCTCTCTCTCTCTCTCTCTCCCTCTCTCCCTCTCCTTTCCTCTCTCTGAAATCAATAAAGATATATTTTAAAAATAATAAATAAATAAGTAAATAAATAAAAAACAAATAAATAACAAATAAATAAAATAATCTACCAAATTTCTGCTATTGGCTGTAGTCAACCTCTGGAACAGGTCTTGGTTTTGGGGAGTATGCATAGAAGATTTGTATCTTGGTGGCGATATCAATACAAATCCAAAACTGTATTATTTGAAGAAACTAAACTGTCACCATCTATATATTGAACCCTTTCATTGGTTTCATTATTCATATATATGTGGCATCGTCGTCAGGGTATTTGCTTTGCAGATTTTTGTTTGTTCGTGTGGTTTTTTTTAACTTTTCCATCAATGTTTTGAGATCAGTGAAAATGTGATAAAATGAAGACAAGGAAAAATTGTGAGAACCAGGGTTCTTCAGGATCTTAGCTGGATGTGAGGATGACGTGAGAGGCATTGGTGGTTTTTCAGAGTGCACGTGGCATGGCTTCCTTAGCCCTCCCCTCCCCCCTTGAGAAAGGAATTGCCTTAGAAAGCAGGAAAGCACTTTATAAAGGAGTTAGGTATTTTTCTCTTAGAGTCAGTTTAGTACATTTTCATTCTCTTACTACGTGTAAGGCACCACGCTAGCTGCTGCAAGGGGAAGGGGAGGAAAAAGTAGCACCAGTCCTCCTTGGACTATTGAAACAGCCTCCAAACAGGTCCGGATCCCTGACCCCTGACCCCTGCCTCTCCCACACGGCATTTTCTCCCCTTCCCCTTAACCCTGTAGCCCCGTCTGCCAAGCCCCAGACTGCTGCTCTGAGGGGAGTGCACTCCCGTGCCCCCCTCCCGCCTCCCAGGGTGGTGCCTGCCCTTGGGCGGCTGTGAGCTGCATGCCTTCCCCTAATTCCTCAGCCTCTCTGCCAGAGACCTTCACTGGAGGCTCCAAGGTGGTCTCGCTGAAGGTCCCTGCTCTAAGCTGTGCCCCCTTCCCCTGCAGAACAGCCCAGCAGGATGGGGCCAGTGGGATTTGGGAATGCAAATCAAGGCAGCCCTGTGTTGGGGTGGCGCAGGCCTGCGGGAGGGGAGCAAGCTGCACACCTCCCCTTAGCTCATAGCCATGCCACCAGAGACCCTGACAGTGGAGTCCACCGTTGAGGATGGTGCCTGCCTAACCTGCGGGAGGGAGAAAATATTGGCCCCCATTCCAAAGCCACACAGATCAGTGATCATCTGAGAGTCTGCCTATAGTTTCTCCAGAAAAAGAGCACACCTCAGGTCCCTGTTGGGACTCAAGCTTGGCAGGGTGGTGTCATCAGTATTTGAAGGACTGGGTTAGTGCATTCCCCTGGCCGGTGCTGTAAGAATAGGAGTGCCCAAGCCTGGAAGATGGTGCCTGTGGGTGGTATGGGATGTTGACCCAGAATCAGGACCTCAGTAGCCGACCCTCCAGATCTCTCTCTGGAGCCATGACACCCAGATCTTCTCTTTATGGCTTCCATATGCCCTGAGCCACCTTCCCTCTACCAGAGCCCTGCGTGAGTGCCCAAGTGCAAGCTCCTGTATGTTAGCCGTTTAGTAGAGTACCTGGGATTCTAGCAGACTCCCTCCTCTTTCCAGCAGACAGAGTCTCCACTGATTTTCACTGCCAGATGCTATACAGGCTCCTCTTCCTGGCCCTGGTGCTCTGGTTTGGGGGTCCTGGCATGGGGTTGAGATCCCAGGCTCCTCAGGAGGGACATTTGCAGCCGAGATATCCCTCCGTTTTCTTAGCTGCTACACCTGGGTACAGAGGCCAGCCCTCTTCGTGTCTCTTCCCTTCTTACCAATCTCTGTGTAGCTTCTTCTATAAATTCTTTTATATGATACTCCTGTTCGGCTGCCCCTCAGTTGGTCATTTAGGTTGATTGCTCTATAATTTAGCTATAAATCCAATTTGGCACCAGAAGGAAGTGTGTGTAGCTTCCACCTACTTTACAGCCATCTTGGATCCCCCCACTTGATAGGTATTTATAGCTCTTTCTGCTATGATGGAATATTTATGTTCCTGAAAAAGCTTGCATCCTGCAAATCATGCACTAAAAATAGCATCTTATGAGAAAAATAAGATTGTGACAGATCTCTCAAAACCTATGCAACCTGGTAACTACTAGCAAAAGCAATAATTGTATCTCAGGTTACCTGGATCACCTGGGTAGACATCTCAGTGTGGATGGATGTTGCTAAAATAATACTAAAAACGTACAAAACCAGCAAAGTGGAAATTCTAGCAATGCTTGAATTGGTTCATGGATAGTGGGTATTGAGACAATACAAATAGAAGTGAAATTCTGATATTTTGGTGGCCATTGACAGGAGTCAGTGCGACAGTCAAGCTGAGTGAGACCTCTCACTTGGCCTGGACATGAGTGCACTCAGCTGGGGGGTGAGACCCAGGTGCAGGCTCTCTTCTACAGCTTTCTTAAAATACAGTTCTGGCTAAGGCCAAATTAGGTGAGGACTTTTTCCCTTCTTGCCTAAAATTTCAAATAACTCCATTTGCTCCACTTACTTGCTTTGGAAACTCACAAATGAATCAATGAGACTTCCATGCCATAATGGTGTCATTTCCACTTAACAGTCTAACATGAACTCATCTGTGTTAGAGAACTCACAGCAGGGTAGATGGTATTTGATTTGAATTGAATTTCCTTTTCTACTCTTCAAATTCACCTGCTAGTCTCCTAAGCAGCTGCTTATGTTAAATTTAAGTGACTTAAAAGACATTGATTTAGTCAGAGCTGTATTTTAAAAATTACTTGTGGAGTTATTTAAAATTTAAGTTACTAAATATTGTCCTAAACTACTTCAGTTTTAATATTTTTAATTAATAGGAGATATTCTTTTTGTGATATATAAAGCTATTCATTGTTTTTCTTGATTTCCTTTCTTATGAAAGGGATTATTTATGAATTTTTAGTTTGATCCTCTTTGTACTGCTAGTATTTTTAGTTTGCCGACCTTAAATATTTCAGGATACTTTTAGGTAACAATTATTGGATTTTAATTTTGAGATGTTATATATATGGGTTCAGATAACTTCTATCCTTCAGGTATTTTTAATCTTGTGCATAAATTTCAACTTAGACTGCAAAGCTTTTATTTTAGCAAATTATTTATAATGAATTCGTAATTGAAAAATTGGTTTATCTCAGTTCAGCCTGGGGAGATATATACTTGGCTTTTTAGAAAATTAAAATATACATACAGAAGAGTGCACATGTAGGACAATATACTTTGGAGTAGATTAATTTTTCTAAATAAAGAAAATGTCTTAAAGAGTAACCCTTTATACGAGGGGAGAAGAAATCATAAACTGTTTTTAGCTTGGCATAAAATGAATTTTGCATAAGAATTTTAGGAATGAAACTGCAAATACTCCTCAGGCTTTGGGTGCCATTTCTGTAGGACTCTGGCAATTTGGTAATTACTTAATGTCATTTTAGGGTGATTGTTTTGATGCATTTTACTGAATTTTTTGCAGTAAATTCCAGGTGAATTTTTGTTTTCCAGGACATAACACCATAAACCTTTGTGGTGCTAGTAAGACTATTCCATATTCTAACCCAATTCCTATAGCTAGAGCTGAGAACCGAGTTGGAGAGTGGCATTTGACAATTATCAAGAATGCCAGACTGAAGGCAGCTTTAAATTTGATTCATTAATTTGTAATTCATTTTCGTAAATGTTTTCTGAATCTGGAGATTACCAAAGTCCCTTAAAATTGCAGGAGTAGGAAGGAGCGGAGTTTTTGGTGCAGAGTTTGCATCTCTTCCCCCTTTTCGAGCTGTAGGAGATGATGGGCACACCATATTTGCTGCATCTTTTCTTCATTCTGCTCTTGTTACTTTCGCAGTGTCTGATGAATGGTGTGCTGTGGGCTATGGGAGTATAAAGTTCTGATGTGAGTCTGTGTGTGGTACCCGAGGTGTGGATAATACCAGAGCCACCAGTCAGTAGGAAGGATTGTGCAGTGGATTCTTGTTACTCATGATAGCTGTGCTCAGTAACGTTGCCACAAACCCTGAATTAGTGAATACTGAACCGTTGCTCCTAAGGAATACAGGATTTGGTTCCTGTGAGCCTCTGGTCACATTTTCAGCAACTGATCAATACATAAGCTTGTTTTATGTCTGCTTCTATTTAAAGACATCTTACTTAATTCATTAACATTTTACTCACGGCCAACAGCACTATAAGTCATGCCTGACTGACGCATATCTAACACATTATTTTTTTCTGTAAGGCACACCACAGCCTTCTTGAGTTTAGGAATAGTGGATTGCACTTCAACACTATACTTGGGGGCTATTTCAAATAGCAACAGCACCAACAAAAAGCATCAAAATTGTAAAAGGTGGCAACAAATAGACCTCAGAAAGGACACTTGTTTATAATATGAGATTTGAAACAATAAGGCAGAATGTCACCTTGTTCAAGCACAGCTGGGAATGGATACAGTGGGCAATTCCAGTTCCTTGTCACTCCGCACATGTCTGTGAATGGCCAGGAAAGTGCCACGAGTATTGGTCTTGGGGTTACAAGAAAATTTTAACAAGTGGGCAAATTCACAAATACGGAGTCCACGACTAATGGGGACCAACTATACTTGAAAGACTGGGATTGGGGTTCTGAACCCACCACTTGATACACCTGTTATAACCTCTCTATGTCTGTTTCCATATTTGTAAAATGAGGATAACTATTGCATACATCAGAAGCTTGTGAATGTTAAATGAGTAAAGTTGTCACATTACCGGACATTCTTGATAAGTGGTAGTGGTATTAGTAGTAGTTATTAAGATAACTTAATAATAGCAACTATCTTTATTGAGTACCTATTTTGATTCTCCTAATAACCCTGAAAAGTACAAAGTATTATCTCTATGGTACAGATGAAAATATTAAGGCCCAGAGAGACTGAGTAGTTTGCTCCATGTTACCCTTCTATTTTAGCTGAGCTGGAATTTGAACCCAGGACTGGATAATTTAAAAATCTTTTGGCCCAGTATAGTGAAGAAAGATTATATATGGCTTTTGGTCCCCAGCAATCCAATTGGGATCTACACATGCAGGTGAGGACAGAAAGTAAATAGGCAAAGAAAAATCCGTTGGGAAGGACGGAGGTTATACTTGCTGCCAGAGTGGGAGAAATTAGTTCAGAGGTAGAGCCCAGAGTGATGCAAGTGACAAATCATGGGATGCAATGTCATAGAAATATTATAATTTAGATTGGAGTAGAAGCCAATGGTGGCTAGAAAGAATAGAGGCCGTAGTTAGGATTCAGGTGGAACAGGACCTTCGCAAGGAACAGTTGTATTTGAGAGAGGGGTGAATTTGGGACTTTTTGGTATCAGACCAACTTCTGTTGGTCATCCTCCCAGCTCTCCAAAACTCAACTTGTAAAGAATAGCACTTATAATTGCTTTCCTATATGTATTTCTGACCTTCCTAAGCCCTTACATCTATAGGAAAGTCGTCATTTTGTGAAAGTGCTTTGTTTCTTAAGTACTCCAAATAAGTGACTTATTAGTGTTATTTGCTTCAAAGTCTTATTCCAGAGATGGGTCTTGTCTTTGGGTGGTTTTGGAGAAGGGCTTCTCATACTCACACAGTTAGAGTTTGTAGGTACAGTGAATTGGGAACCATCCTTCTCCTAGAGCATTTGGTAATAAAGGCCTCCCAAAGGCCCTTTCCACTCTCTCCTCCCAACATGGTGTAGAGATTATTCTGAGTTAAGGCTGAGCAGTATTGTGAATGCGCAAACCCTCAGGGAGACACATGGAAGTTTTCTATCATTTTCTGCTTGTAGTCTGCAAATATTTTTCAGTAGACTACAACATAGCAATTTGAGAGGAATGCTTCATGGTGTTTGTTCTTGTGGGATAATTATTTCTTACATCTGGTTCAAGCTTGGTGAGTATGCATTGCACGGATGTCACCAAATTGTTTATTAACATCCGTATAAATAAATGAGTAAGTAGTCAAAGGCTAGGATAGTATTGGGGGGATATATTTTCCTTATACTTCATGAATCCCCAAGAAATTTGTCCCCTGAGGTTATTATGTACATACAGTCTCAGAGCAGGGAGGAATTCGTATTTCTTTTTGTAAGTGGTGCTGAACTCATAGGCGTATGTGTAAAACAGTTACAGAATGAAGAGCACTTTATTCATTGGTCAACAAGTAATTATTTCATAATTAAAATGAGTTAGAAAAGAGATGCCAGACCCCATTGTAGTAACTCAGACATGACACAGGAGTTGCCTGGAATTGTGCAATAGCAGTGGGCCTGGAAAGAATAGATTTAAACTGCTACAAAAGATGAATTGATACGACTTGCTGAGTGATTGAATATGGAAAGCAAAAGTGATCTGCTTGGCACTGTTGTTTGGTTTCCTTGGTAGTGCATTTTTGTTTGTCGAACTAAACCATAAACTCTTTGGGATAGACACTACATTTTCTGTTCCTTTTGTAGTAGATGCCCATTATTTTTTTATTCCTGTTTAAAGAATTTATTTAACACATCTTATTCCACACAAATGGCATTTTAAACAGTGACCTGTAACTCCCTAATAAGATAAAGCTAAGACTGAAGGGTTTGACTTATGAAAAACGAACACCACTCATATTAGCCTTCAAATCACTGTTACACTTTATTTTTTACTTGAGATGTAATTTTTATACCATAAACTTTACCCATTAAAATGTACAATTCAGTGTTGTAGTGTATTCACAGAATTGTATAACCATCACCACCCAATTTCAGGATATTTTCATCACCCTCAAAATAAACCCCACGTACAGCAGCAGTCACTTCCTATTCCCTTTATTCCCCACCTAAGCTACTATCCCCAATCTACTTTCTGTCTCTGTAGGTATCTTATTAGTTAGTTTGGGCTGCTGTAACAAAACGCCACAGACTGAGTGCATTACAAACAACAAACATTTATTTCTTCCAGTTCTGAAGGCTTGGAAGTCAAAGATCGAGGTGCTGGTGCATTTAGTGTCTGGTGAGGGCTCGCTTCCTGGTTCATAGACGGCTATCGTCTCACTGTGTCCTCACATGGCTGAAGGGGCTAGAGAGCTCTCTGGGGTCCCTTTTAAGATCACTGATTCATGAGGGCTCCACCCATGACCTAATCGCCTCCCAAAGGCCTCACCTCCAAATACCATCACATTTGGTGTTAGGATTTAACATATGAATTTTGAGGGGACACAAACATTCAGTCTATAGCAACGGACTTGCCTGTTCTGGAGATTTCATATAAATAGAATCATATGTGTCTGGCTTCTCTCGTTTAGCATATTATGTTCAAGGTACATTTGTGTGCAAGATTTTATTTGCAGTTCTCTTGAGTATGAGTATACCTGGGAGTGGAATTGCTGGTTCATATGGCAACTCTATACTTAACATTTGAGAAACTGCTAAACTGTTTTCCAAAGTGACTGCACCATTTTACATTCTCCATATCCTTTCCCACACTTACATTTATCCATCTTTTCTATTTTAGCCATCCCACTGGGTGAGAAGTGCTATCTCCGTATAGTTTTTATTTGCATCTTCCTGATAGCTGATGATGTTGAGCATCTTTTATGGACTTATTGGCCATTTCTAAATCTCCTTTGGAGAAATATCTGTTGAGATCCTTTGCCCATATTTTAATTGAGTTGTTTGTCTTTTTCTTGCTGGTTCGTAAGATTTCTTTATAAGTTCTGGATACAGATCCCTTACCAGATTTTGCAGATATTTGATTTACAAATATCTTCTTCCATTCTGCAGTTTGTCTTTTCTCTTTGTTGATAGTATCTTTTGAAACAAAAGTTTCTAATTTTGGTGAAGTCCAATTTTTTTTTTCTTTTCTTGCCCGTGCTCTTGACACTACATCTAAGAAACTATTGCCTAGGTTCAGGTCTTGAAGATTTATGCGTTCTTCTAATTTTTATATATCATGTGAGGTAGGGGCCCAACTTCACTTTTTTGCATTTGCATATCCAGTTGTCCCAGCACCATTTGTTGAAAAGACTATTCTCTTCCTATTGAACTGGCTTGGCACCATTATAAAACACTAATTTTCATAAGTTTAACAACACATTTATGAAATAAGGCGTAGACATCTACTGTGTTAAGAGATCAACTTTAAGTGTTAAATTTTTTTATTGGGTTTGAGTTTTATAGAGGTTGCTTAAATTAGTGGTGATTATGGATTTGGAGAGTATTAGGACTTACAAACAACACATGAGAACTACTGAAACTGTCGTTCTTTCCAAAGCCCAGTATTTGCAGCCAGGGGATGCCATGTTGCCTATCTCCCTATGTTTATGGATTGGCTTGGTGATGCCCCTAATTTCTTCTGATAACTTTATGGTTTATATCAATGAGGATAACTTCGAAGAATTTGTATATGGGATTTTCACCAACCTGATAAGAGTTCAGGACTCTCAGGACCCTAGTGGTGTCTAGTTTAGGCTACATATAAACTGTAGGTGGTTGGCACTCATGATGGTTAGGTTTACCATGGGTTGCACCCTTAGTAACTGGGTACTTTTATCCACTACAGCAGACACAGATCTAATAAGTTACATGACCTGGACCAGGCTTGTACCCAGAGTGCATATTTTATTGGTTTAGGTTGGGGTTAGAGAAGCTTGGAAGCTCAGGGAGCTGGTATGTATCACATGAGCCTATGTTCTTCTCCATAGCTCCCAGGATACTCTGAGTCACATCTGGCCTAACTAATGACTGCCACCAAGTAGAAAGGGCACCAATTTTTTCTATGTAGATTATAAAAATTTTCATTAAGGTTACTTTAAATATCAGGTGGTATTACTTCCAAGGAGAACAATGTGGCTACTCAAAATAGCTTTGAGATATTTAAGCCCAGTTTTGTACTACATCAAAATGTGGGGGGAAAATAATAATGCAAGGACCACAAAAAACTCTTAAACAAAAAACTCTTAAAACTCAACAATAAAACAAACAACCCGGTTTTAAAAATAGGTAAAAGACCTGAATAGACATCTTACCAAAGAAGATATATAGATGGCAAATAAACATATAAAAAGATATTCCACATCATGTGTCATCAGGGAAATGCAAATTAAAACAACAATGAGATACCGCTACACACCTGTTAACATGACAACACCAAATGCTGACAAGGATGTGGAACAATAGGCTCTCTCATACATTGCTGGTGGGAAGGCAAAATGGTACAGCCACTTTGGAAGACAGTTGGCTGTTTCTTACAATGCTAAACACTCTCATCATACGATCCTGTAGTCACTCTCCTTGCTATTTAGCCAAAGAAGTTGAAAACTTATGTCCACACAAAAAATCTGCACAGATGTTTATAGCATCTTTATTCATAAATGTCAAAACTTGGAAGCAACTGTGGTACATCCAGACAGTAAAATATTATTTTACTAAAAAGAAATGAGCTATCAAGTCCTGAAAAGACATGGAGGAACACTAAACGCATGTTACTAAAGAAGTTGATCTGAAAAGGCTACATACTGTACAATTCCAACTACATGATCTTCTGAAAAAAGACAAAACTATGGAGATAATAAAAAAAAGATCAGTGGTTGCCAGGGGTTAGAGGAGAGGACAGGATGACTAGGCAAAGCACAGGTGATTTTTAGGGCACTGAAACTAGTCTATACAATACCGTAATGGCGGCTACTTATTATACATTTGTCAAAACCCACAGAATGTACAACACTAAGAATGAACCCTGTTGTAAACTACAGACTTTGGGTGATAATGATGGTCAGTGTAGGTTCATGGATGTAAACAAATACAGCACTCTGGTGGGGCATGCTGATAGTAGGGGAGGCTGTGCTTGTGTGGGGGCACAGAATATGTGGGAGATCTCTGTACCTAACGTTCAATTTTGCTGTGAACGTAAAATTGCTCTAAAAAAGAAAGTGTACTTTAAAAATATAATTCAAGGTAGTATAGATTTATGTATCAAAGGCAGGAAGTACCTTAGAAATTCAGAGAAAGGAGAACTCCCTGTTGGTTTAACAGGAAAGACATCAGATTTGAGCTATAATCCAAAGAATGAATAGAATTTCAATCACTGGACAGGGGTTCAAAGTGTGTAGCCTTGGGTAAGTAACCTCCCAAACTCTTAGTTTCTTCATAGGGTTTGTGGACGGATTACAGGAGATAACATAAGTGAAGTGCTTGGGACAGAGTCTAGCATAAAATAAGTAGAGCTCTTCAACAAATATTGATTGAGCACCTACTATGTGCAATGCAACTGTGGCTGAGCCCACATTCTAGCTCATGAAATAGTGGTTAGATGTCATAGAAAGAGGGCAACAGGCAACCTGAAGAAAGGTGCAGAAGTAAAAATTGCTCCCTTGTGGTATGGGAACAGTTAAATCATATTTTGGTGATAAAGTTGGTAAAGTAGATCAAGAGAAATTATATTTTGTGTTTTAAACTCTAAAGAAAGTGGTTTATAGGCAGCGTAGACCCTTGAGACATTGTCAAAAAATATTTTGATAATGTTTTAAGAATAATTTGGATTTGCGTCATCATAGGAAGTAGAGATTTCCGTTGAGAGACTGTCCTAAAAATTTTGAAATCATTGTAGCTGTCTTTAGTTGGTTTGTTAATGGACAGGTTATTTACTTGTCCATCTAAAATGTTCTTTATTTAAAAATATATATATGTTTGTATTAATTTTGGAGGGAGGAAAGGAGAGGGGGAGAGAGAGAAACATTGATGAGAGAGAACAATCTATCAGCTGCCTCCTGCACACCCCCTACTGGGAATTGAACCCACAACCGAGACATGTGCCCTGATGAGGAATTAAACCAGTGACCTCTCGGTGCATGGGACCATGCTTAACCAACTGAACCACACCAGTCAACCTAAAATGTTCTTAATCAATATTATGAAAGTAAAACATATTTTTCTTCCCCTAGTTTAATATTATGGCAGTCATATCAAACTTTGTTTCATACTAACTTAACAGGTATTAATGTGTCCAAGTAAGTCACCAGTGTCTTTTCAACACTGGCCTGGGAAAGTAGACCATCTTTCACTTGAGATAAATGAAGAGTTTAATTCATCTGCTCAGTAGGGTTCATTCTCTTCCTCATTCCCATCCTTCCTCCCTTTCTCTCTTCTTCCACCCCACTTTCTCTCTCTTTGGTAACATCTTTGTTGAGATATAATTTACATACCATGAAATCCACACATCAATTGTAGAACATTTTTGTCACCCCAGAAAGAAATCCTGTACTCCTTAGCTGTCACCCCCAAACCCCCTCATCCCTCCCTTCCCTATGCACTGCTAGTGTGCTAGAAAAAAAATTTTTTTAACTCCTTTTAAAATAACATCCAAAAGCTAGGAATAGCCCTGGTCTGTGTGTCTCAGATGGTTGGGTATCATCCTGCACACCTAAGGGTTTGCCAGTTTGATTCCCAGTCAGGGCACATCCCGGGTTGTGGGCTCAGTCCCCAGTTAGGGGTGTGCAGGAGGCAGCCAATTGATGTTTCCCTCTCAAATCAATGTTTCTCTCTCTCTCTAAAAATCAATAAAATCTTTAAAAAATATTTAGGAATAAATTCAACAATAGAAGTACAAGACTTGTACACTGAAAACTACAAAACATTATTGAAAGAAATTGACAAAGATCTAAGTAAATGGAAAAACATCCCATGTTCATGAATTGGAAGACTTAACATTGTTATCAGTACTCCCAAGACTTATCTACAGATGCAACACAGTACCTACCTATCCAAATCCCGGGGGGCTTTATTTGTATAATTTAACAAGCTGATCTTAAAATTCATATAGAAATGCAAGGGTTCCAGAATAGCCAAAACAGTCTTGGAAAGCTAGAACTAAATTGGAGACCCACATTCCAATTTCATTTATTACTAAGCTGTGGTAATTGAGACAGGATGTTACTGACAGTAATAATAGACGCATATATAGATCAGTGAGATAGAAGTGAGAGTCCACAAATAAACCCTCACATTTACAGTCAGTTTTTGACAGTGATATCAAGACAGTTAAATGGAAGGAGGAATAGTCTTTTCAGATGGTGCTGGGACAGATAATAATAACTGATTGCAAGAAGGTAGAGAAATTGGAACCTTTATACATTGCTGGTGAGAATATAAAATTGTACAGCCACTTTGGAAAAAAATAATGGCAGTTCCTCAAAATGCTGAACATAGAGTTACCATATGAACCAGCAATTCTACCCCTAGTATATACCCAAAAGAATTGAAAACAGAATCTACATAAAACCTTGTTACATGGATGTTCATTAGCAGCATCATTCACAGTAGACAAAATGTGTTAACAACTGAAATGCCCATTATCTGATGAATGGTTAAACAGAATATGGTATATCCATATATTTGAATATTATTTGGTAACAAAAAGAAATGAAGTTCTGATACTTGCAACATGAATGAACCCCAAAAACATTATGCTAATTGAAAGAAACCAGTCATAAAAGGTCACATATATTATATGATTCCATTTATATAAATGTCCAGAATAGTTAAACGCATAGAGATGGAAAGTAGATTAGTGGTTGCCAAGGGGGAATGAGGAGTGGCCACTAATGGAGATGGGGCTTCTTTGGGGTATTATGAAAATGTTGTGAAATTAAATGGTGATGATGGTTGTACAACTCTGACTGTACTAAAAGCCATTGAATTGTATTCACACTTTAAAAGTATGAGTTTTGTGGTTTGTGCATTATATCTTAACAAGTTGCTGTATTTGAAAATGTATATTTTAGGATACCACAACTTTGTAATTTTTTTCATTCTCTAGTTAGAAGCAGAATCTGGCAGATTTCCCTGTTTATTTTTTTTAAGTCATATTTGTTTGCTTTTTTTAAAAATACATGTTTCTCTAGATTATTCTAGCTTCCTTATGTTGCATGTCAATTTCCTAACATAATTATACATTTTCAAAACATACTGTATTGGAGCGTGTTACAGTGTAGAGCTTGGGCTATGAAGTCAGACAGACTCTTGAGGCTGTGTGGTCTTAGGCAAGTAATTTAATCTTACCTAACCTTGATTTCCTTATCTGTTGTGAATACTAGATAAGATATAATTTGAATTCAACCCAATATTGTTTTACATCAGTTCTGCTTGTGGATGCTTGTGAAGTTGTCTTAATCTATGGAAGGGAGGGAGCTGGATGAGCTGAAGAAATGCTTACCTGATGACATTCATGATTAGCCTGGAAGAAGGTTTTTGCTTACTCTGGGAGTGACATCAGAGGAATGGCACGTGAGAGATCCCCTTGGTCTCTCCCACTGAAGTTTCAATTATTTGAACAGCTATAACTCAGCAAAGGATTCCCTGCTCAACGCACAAGCAAGCCTGAGAAATCTACTCATTGAAACATCTAAATGTGGGCAAGTGGGAGCAAAAGGGGGAGGCGAGGAGGGAAAAGGGCTCAGATGAGCTACAGATGCAGCCCTGCAGCCAGGAGTTCATGGAGGGGCTCAGTCTGGAGAGGGGAGAAATCTGGTTGTGGCTGGCGCTCCCTTCAGCTGGGAGGAGCAAAGAAATTCGTTGGGGCCTGGCCAGTGTGACTCAGTGGTTGAATGTCAACCCATGGATCAGGCAGTTACAGTTCCATTCCTGGTCAGGACATGGTACTGGCAGAAAAACAGACACACAGGCCAATGGAACAGAACTGAGAGCCTTGAAATAAAACCACATGTATATGAGCAAATAATTTTTTACAAAGAAGCCAAAAACACACAATGGAGAAAAGAAAGTCTCTTCAATAAATAGTGCTAGGAAAATTGGAAAGCCACATGCAAAAGAATAAAACTAGATTACAGTTTGTCCCATGTATAAAAATTAATTCAAAATGGATCAAAGATCTAAGTATGAGATCTGAAACAATAAATTACATAAAAGATAACATAAGTGCTAAACTTACAGACCAAGGTTGTAGAGAACAATTTATGAATCTGACCCCAAACGCAAGGAAGTAAAGGCAAAAATAAATGAATGGGACTATATCAAACTAAAAAGCTTACGCACAGCAAATGAAACTGACAACAAACCAGAAAGGCAATCAACCAAATGCAAGATGATACTTGCAAACAACAGCTTCAACAAGGGTTTAATATCCAAAATGTATGAAGAACTTATAAAACTCAACACCAAACAATATAATTATAAAATGGGCAGACTACCTTTCCCAAGAAGACATACAAACGAACAGCAGATATTGGAAAAGATGTTCAACTTCACTAGCTATTAGGGAAATGCAAATCAAAACTGCAATGAGCTGCCTCCTCATACCTTTTAGAATGGCTGTTATCAACCAGATAAGCAATAACAAGTGTTGGAGAGATTGTGGAGAAAAGGGAACCCTCACTCACTGCTGGAAGGAGTGTAACTGGTACAGCCACTATGGAAAACAGCCTGGCAGTTTCTCAAAAAATTAAGAATAGAGTTACCATATCACCCAACTATCCCTCTTTTGGGTATCTACCCAAATTTCAAGAAACTTGAAAACATTTTTTCACAAAGTTATATGCACCCCTGTGTTCACTGCAGCATTATTCACAGTGGTTAAGACATGGAGACAACCAAAGCGTCCTTCAGTAGAGGACTGGATACAGAAGTGGTACATGCGTGCTGTGGAGTACTCCTCAGCCTGAGAAAGGATGGAACACTGCCATTTGTGCCAATACGGATGGACCTTGAGAGTATGCTAAGCTAAATAAGTCAGCCAGAAAAAGCCAAGAACCATATGATTTCACTCGTACGTAGGATATACAACTGAAAGTCATAGACAACAATATGGTAGTTACCAGAGGAAAGGGGATTGGAGGGTAGTGAAGGGTAAAGGGGGCCAAATACATGGTGATGGAAGATTATTTGACTTTGGGTGGTGGTCACACAACGCAATGAACAGATCATGTATCACAGAAATGTATACTTGAAACCTATGTGATCCTATTAACTAGTGTCACCCCAATAGATTTAATTTTTAAAAAGATATAATTTGTAAAGTGCTATTAATAGTGTTTGGCTCAGAATAAGTTTGATAAATATTAGCAATTATTGTTAGTTTCACAGTTGATAATTATTAAATATACCTCTAGTTGAGGACATTGCTTCCTACAAAATCAAACCTAGAAATTTGTTTGAAAAATAAATCTAATGATGTTTATTTTCCCCCCTGGTTTAAAAAGAAGAAAAATACAGCTATGAGTAGTTTAGTCTCATGTCTGTTGAAAGGATGGTCTTAAGAGCTCTTCCAATCCAAGAATCTACAAATACTGTGAGACTCTTCTCCAGGTGTTAAATTTTAAATGACTTCTTCCCTTTTTCCCTCCTTAACTTTCTTCCCTCCTTCAAGTTTTCCTTCTTCCCTCTCCTCTGTCCATTCTTTTTCTTTTTTCATTTTTCCCTGGACCTGTGAGACTTATTTTTAATGAAGAAGCAATGTATAAACAGATACATTCTCCTTATGGAAGAATAAAACGTTAGGCTGAAGTTTCCCTTGTCCACAAGTTCCAAGCCTGGTGTTGCCCCTGCACCATTCCTCCCTTTCCCTTCCTCCTTCCCCCTCTCCCCAGGTAACTGTTACTTAGTTTTTGTACACGTGAGTCAATGGGATTGTTTCCCACATAGTCATTAAGAAATCAGGGCTCACAGGGATTCTGCTGTTGCACCATCTCAAGCGGTGTCTCTAGGCTTCATGGAGACGTGGGGATCACCTGTTATTCTGTGCTTTGTTCCTGAAGTGACACGCACCACCTCTGCTAGAAGTACAGGGCACTGCAGTCACATAGTCCCAGCTAACTCAAGGGAGCAGGGGAGTGTTGTCTTCCATTTGACTTGGAGAGGAGAGCTAGATATTGTCAGCATTAGGAACTTCTACCACAGCTTATAATTTTCTTTTCCTGTAATTTCTGGTTTTGATATCAGCCTCTTAAACTCAGTTAGTGAGGCTACCCCCCCCCCTTTTTTTATGAAGTGGGAACAGTTTTTATAAGGTGGGAATTACCTGTATGTATTTTGAAATTGTGATAGAATTCTTCTGTAAAGCTATCTGAGCTTGATGCCTTGTTTTTGTGGATAGATTTTCAATGACCATTTCAACTTCCGTGGTTATTGGTCACCATTTTACTATTTTGGGGGCCAATTTTGGCAATTTATATGTTACTAGAAAATATTTTATCCATTGGTTTAAAGTTGTACCTGTGTGTGCTCTTAAGATTTGTAAAACTTATTCTTGTGGTTTTATCTCCTTTTGCCTTCATGTGGGTAATTGGTGCCACCTTTTTCTTGAGCTTACTCATAAAATATTTGTTGGGTGGTCTGTGTGTGTGTGTGTGTGTGTGTGTGTTAATCCTCACCTGAGGATATGATTTCACTGACAGAGAGAGGGAAGGGGGGCGGGGAGAGAGAAGCATTGATGTGAGAAACATCCTTCGGTTGCCTCCCATACACACCCAGTCAGGGGATTGAATCCACAACCTAGGTATGTTGTGACCTGAAATTGAACCTGCAACCTTTTGGTGAACAGGACGACACTCCGACTAACTGAGCCACCTGTCCAGGGCAAGATTTGTTTGTTTTTAACTTACTCATGGACTGACAGCAGTATGGGGAAAGCCTGGGGGGGCGGCATATGTGGTGTGGAGAGGGGATCAATAAGGGGGGAAAAGGGACATCTGTAATACTTTCAACAATAAAGATAAATTTTTTAAAAAAAAAACTCATCTTTTAAAAGAACTGGCTTCTGATTTTACTGACAACTCTCCTGTTTTCATTAATGTGTGCTATTATCTTTATTAATTCCTTTCTGCTGTCTTTGGACTTATTTTAGTTATCTTTCTTGCGTTAAAGTTTAGTTCATATACTTAATATCTTTCTGGAATTTTAATGAAGTTAAGCCTACACACTTTAACATATAGTATTTTTTTTTTCATTTTATTCTTAGTTCCTCTTGCCCACATTGACTTTTCTAAATTCCATGCGTGTTTGAATAGCATGTGTATTCTCGGTTTTAGGAGGAAAACCATTTTATTGAGTTTATTTTTCTCTTTCATGTTGTGACTGTCTATAAACATCTGATGATTCTTTGTTATATATTCATTTTTATAGCTGGGATTTCCTGTTTCTCAGTCAAGGTACAGGAGGGATGGAGAGAGGAGGTAGAGGTGTTACAGGAGGGGCTGTAATTCTGTCCTTCAGTCCCGTCCCCTGCCCACAACACCATTCTGTGTCCCAGAGCCACACTTCTACACTCAGTCTTACAGCTGGAGGCATGCCTGCATGTGGCTGTGTCACATTGGATAGTGGGCATGCCTGACAAGGAGCCCAACCGTGCCTCCTACAGTAGCTCATCATAGCCCAACTCACTACTCTGGTGGCCTCTCCTGGCCTCATCTTCCTGACACCACACCTAGAGAGCCCTGAGTGTCGGTGCCGCCTTCCGCAGGCGCAATTGCCTGCATATGGCTGTGTCATCTGTCTACAGCTGCGATTTCCCTCTCCTTGTTTTCTCTCCATATTATAGCGGTGGTTTTTTTTTATTTGTGAGCAGAGCTATGTGAATATATGTCCTAAATATGTATTTCATTGTTCCTATTGGTTTTGTGAAGAAAGGGCAGACAGCAGCATGTGTTCAGTCTGTCAGTCTGGAAACCTAATAACCTGTCAGTTTTACTCAAGTTGGAAGTGTGATCAATGTGGTGCTGTCATTTTTTCCTAAAAGAAAAAAATGAAAAGCCACACATTTCAGGTAGCAAAGCAGGGAGCGGAGTAATAGAATGAACACTTTCAAGGCTCTGTGAAAACTAGTTTGTTTGTGAATTAATTTTTGAAAATTTTATCCTCAGGACAGTCTTCAAAGATTTATATTTTTATGCTGTTACTGACTTTAGTGCTGTTCTTTTTTCATTTGCTTTTATGTCCCCTAACATCTTCATGTACCAACCTGGAAAATACCATTTCCAGCCCCTTGAGTTGCCTGATGGTGGAAATTATGGCATATTGATAATCTGAATGAATAATAGAATGGAAGTAGCATTAGTGCCTGTGCCGAGAAGTAGATTAAGAATCCTTGCTGTTATTACAATCTTTTTCACAAAGTCACTGATTTTTTAACTTAAAAAGATTTTATTTTTTCTTATAAATGTTATTTATGTAGTCACTTTGCAGAAAGTTTAAAGAGTACAGCCAAACAAAAAGAAAAAAATAAATTGTAACATATCAATTTATATCACTGCAGACTTTTAAGAGTCATACTGTGCATACTGCTTGTTCTATAACCTGTTTTTCATTTTTTTAATTCAAAGACTATTTTTAGAAGTTTTAGATTTATGGTATTATTGCAAAGACAGTACAGAGTCCATATTACCACACACACAAACACATACCTGCACAGTGTTTCCCCAATTATTAAAATCTAACGTTAGTGTGGTAATTTGCTTCGGTTAATAAACCAATATTAATACATTGTAATTAACTGAGTACTTTATTAAGATTTCCTTAGTTTTTACCTAGTGACTTTTTCTGTTCTAGGATCCCATTCAGGATATGACATTACATTTAGTTGTCATGCCTCCTTGGGCTGCTCTTGGCTGTGACAGTTTCTTAGGATTTTCCTTGTTGTTGATGACTTTGACAGTTTGGAGGAGTACTGGTCAGGTATTGTAGAATGTGTATCAGTTGGAATTGTCTGATGTTTTTCTCGTGGTTAAACTGGGATTATGCATTTTGGGAAGGAAGATCACAGGTAAAGTGGCATTCCCATCACATATCAAAAGTACATACTATTGGACCTGACTGGATAGCCTATTTGGTTCTAGTGCCATCCTGACAGGCCAAGGATGTGGGTTCAATCTCCAGTCAGGGCACATGTAAGAATCAACCAATGGCCCTAGCCGATGTGGCCCAGTGGTTAGAGCATCAGCCCATGGACTGAAGGGTTGTGGGTTCAATTCCTGGTCAAGGGCACATACCTGTGTTGCAGGTTCGATCCCTGGCTCAGGTCGGGGCACATACCGGAGGCAACCAATTTATGTTTCTCTCTTTCTCCCTCTCTCTCCCTCTCTCTCTTCCCCCCTTCCTCTCTCTAAAAATCAATCATTAAAAAATTTTTTTAGAAAGTACCTACTATGAGCATGATTTATGACTGTTGATGTTGCCTTGATCACCTACCTGGCTAAGGTAGTATTTGTCAGGCTTCTCCACTGTAAAGTTCCTCTGTCCCCCTCTTTCCATACTCTACTCTTTATAAGTCACTGTGCACAGCCCACACTGAAGGAGTGGGGGTTAAGCTCCGCCTTCCTTAGCGTGGAATATCTACAACATTTATTTGGAGTTCTTCAGCACATTAGACTTGTCTTTTTTCCCCTTATTAATTTACACAGTCATTTATTAATATCAGTATGGACTCATGAATATTGTTTTTATACTTGGGGTTATAACCCAGTACCACTTTATTTATTTTGTTGTTCAAAATGTTCCAGCTTTGGCCATGTCAAGCTCTGTCAGTTGGCTCCTGTACTCCTTTGTCATTCCCCTACCAATGTGGTGGGGTTTTTTGTTTTGAGCACTTTCTTTCTTTCTGTCATATAAATGCTCATCTTGTATATTACCTATCCCAGTTTTAGACTCATCTATTTCTCCATAGAGCCCTTTTTTCTTTTAATGGATGGTAATATAGAAATAGAACCTTTTACAATTAAATATACCAATTTTCCATGTCATTATATATACTTATACAGTACTATGACTTTTTTTACTTTTGTTGTTAATACTCAAGGATATTTTTCCCATTGATTTTTAGAGAGAGTGGAAGGGAGGGAAGGAGTGGGGGGGGGAGAGAAACATTAATATGAGAGAGACACATTGATTGGTTGCCTCCTACACGCACACCAATGGGGGCCAAGGATCGAACCTGCAAACTAGGTACGTGCCCTTGACTGGAAATCGAACCCACGACCCTTTGGTGTGCTTGTTGATGCTAACCACTGAACCACACCGGCCAGGGCATACTTTTTTTACTTTTAAAAGAAAATGTATTTAGGTATAATTTACCTGTTATAAAATGCACTCATTTTAAGTGTATAGTTAATGAGTGGTAACAAATGTGTATGACACTCATGTGTAACCACCACCCAAGTCAAGATATAGAACATTTCCATCATTCCAGAAAGTGCCTGTCTTCCCACCTAGCTCCTGGACCCAGTAAAGCAGTGATTTGCTTTTTGTATTGATTAATTTAGCCTATTCTTAAAGTTTCATGCACATGCAGTCATATAGTATGTACTCTTTTTAAAATTTATCTTTATTGTTGAAAGTATTACAGATGTCCCCTTTTTTCCCCCCATTGACCCCTTTTACCCCACACCTACCCCCTAGTACGTACTCTTAAGTGTTTCTTAATGTTTCTGAGATTTACCCATGTTTTTGCAAGTATCAATTGTTCATTCTTTTTCATTACTATGTTGGATTCATTGTGGGAATACACCACCATTTTTTTGTCTATTGTTGTTGATTATTGGGTTATCATTTTTGGCTGTTATGAAGAAATCTTTCAATGTTCATGCACACATCTTTTTGTGGACACATACTTTCTTTGGATAAAAACCTAGGAGTAGAATTACCAGGTCATAGGCTGGGTGTCTCTTAAACAGTTCTCCAGAGTGGCTATTCCATTTTATACTTCCACCAGCGATGTATGAGAGTTACAGTTCCTCTACATCCTCACCAACACTTAGTATTGTCAGTCTTTTTAATTTTAGCTATTCTAGTGGGTGTGTAGTGGTACCTTATTGTGGTTTTCGTTTACCATTCACTGATGATTAGTGATGTTGAGCATGTTTTCATTTGCTTAATGGCCATTTGATGTCTTCTTTGGTGATGTTAACGTCTTTTTGCCCATTTTTAATTTTTTTAATAATTTATATAATTTTATAAGTCTTTATATATTCTACATACAAGTCTTTTGTCAGACATATGTATTATGAAGATTTTGTCCTAACTAGGGGAATTTTAATTTTCTCTTGCCTTTTCCTTTCTTAATGGTACCTAGTGTTTATGTCTATGCTCTGTTCCAAGTCAGTTTTTGTGTATGTTGTGAAGTAAGGGTTAAGGTTTGTTTATTTTTCCCCCCTAAGCATACCTCATTTATTCCAACTAGATACCCTATTTTCCAGTCTGGAAAAAACTATCTTTTTTTTCCTCGTTGAATTATTTTGACACCTTTGATGAAAATCAATTTATCTCATACCTTTGGGTTTATATTTGTACTTTCTGTTCCATTGACTTTTATGATTTTGAATTCTCAAAATCTGAACACTCTTGTAACAATGCCTAGATCAAGAAACAGCCTAGACAGTTCCCCAGACACTTCCTCATGATCTCTTCCAGTTGTTAATTTGTCGTGCTAAAGAATAGTTACTTCTGACTTCAACAGTATTATTAGTTCTGTTTTTGTGCTTCATATAAATGATGGTACAATATATAGTGTATCTTTCATTGAATACCAGGTTTGTGAGATTCATTCATAATTTTGTATGTAGTTGTTTATCTTTCTCACTGCTGTATAATATTCCATTTTATGAATACCACTACTACTTTATTATTGTACTGTCGATGGACATCTCAGTGGTTGTCAGTGTTTGACCATTACTAACTGTGCTGCTATAACCATTCCACTACGTAGTGAACATACGTATATGTGCATTTCTGTTGATTACATACCTAAGGGTGGAATTGTTGAGTTATGTTTGATTTTTTTTTTTAATTTAAACTATCTTATGAATCCAATGTTGGTCACATTGTTTTGAAGTTTTTAATGTTGTTACAGATTGTTTCATTCTTGGCAGTTGTCTTAATGAAGGAGCATAATTCAGAGAACTATGTGGTTTTCATTATGGGTGGATCAAGTTCTTACCTCCATCACAAACTTTGCTGGGTCACCTTGAGCAAGTTGTTCAGTCTCCTGAGCTTCTATTTTTGTTGACTAAATTGAGCATAATGATTTTACTCTGACTTATACCATGATGTGAATAATGATTAGCTAAGTAATTATAAAAGATTTTGTGATAAAATCATGCAAAATAATATCTTTAAATGTTTTAGTACTATAGAACCTAACACTATGTGATAAATAGGAAAGAGATGTAGGGGACTTTGTTCCAGAAGATTGTGTCTTGTGGGCTTCTAAGGACTATGTGTGAGGATGTTTGCAGCATGTTACCTTGCTAAATTTTGTCCACACCTTTCGGTTTTCTGTTGATTTTTTTTTTTTATGCATCAAATTAATAAAGCCTCATTTGTCAGCTCAGTAACTGAAGGAGAGAAAATGCTGACAGACTTTTCTCTTTCTGTTATTTATTATTACTTTTTCCCCTTGCCCATTCATTTTAGGTCTGGTCTCATTATTAAGTTGTAGACTGGTTTGCTTTCTTCCCAGTAAATCCCCCAATTTCCCCTTTACCCTCAGCAGTTATCACCTTGTTAAAATGGCTTCCTCAGAAGAACTCAGCTTCATTTTATATGAACATGTCTTCAGGAGTCAAGTGGGTGAGGATGCTTGGATTTATGTGGGCTTCTCCTCCCTGTTAACCCTGGATTATCTCCTGTTAATGGGGTTCATTCTGTTTCTTTCTAGGGTGACAATCAAATACAATTTACTTAATGACAGACTTTTTGTTTAAAATTCATCTCCTTCCTGACAAAGTTGAGTTTTATTTTATGCTATATAGCCTTAGAATAATAGTCCAAGCTTGAGAAGTCAATTTTAAGCAATTGTGTTTTTTTAAAAAAGATGATCTTAGTTTATTTTTCTTAAAAATCAAACCCTCAGGCCTTGGAAATACCTCAGGACAAGCAACTTTTTTTGTTCTTGTGGAATCCTCGGAGCTTAGAGCAGGGTTTGGCCTGTGGTGGGTTATCAGCAAATGTTTAAATGGAGGAAAGGATTCACTTCTTAGAAGCAGCAGCTTTTACTAACTGTGACTTTGGTTGGTCAAGTTACATGATCTTTTAAAGCCTCAGTTTTTTCATCAGTAAAATGAACATATTGTTACCGGAAAGCAGACAAGGTTGGCTGGTAGTATGTGCTCTTGACTTTGTGCAGGAATGGGAATGTTTATTAAAGCTGGACAGTGAAACAGGGCAGAGCTTAGCATAAAAGAAGCAACAGGAGAGCCTAGGCTGGGCTGCTTTACCTCACTGGGAAGTCAGAGAAAAGGGGACCTTGGGAACAGGTTCAGGGGATTAGCCTTGGACTAGCTGCTGCTGCCCATTGCTGCCCTGGTTGCAAGCCTCGTGGGGTCCCTTAGAGTTTAGGAGATGCCTGCCTGTGGGGGAAAAGTGGGGGAAGTAAAGGGCAAAGGGAATGGCGGAGGCTGCTCCCCAGGGAGAGCACACACTGGGTCCTTTGTCTTGAGGCTTTTATCTCTTTCTTGCAGGAAAGAATCTTAGGGGAGGTTTCAGGGGAGTATTTCAGCAGAATATTCATCAGTTTTCTAGGTGTGCGCTTTCAGGGCCATGGTTTCCACCGATTGGTCAGTGTCAGGGCAGTGGGTCACTAGTCATTGCAGCTGGTCCTTGTGTCCCACCTGGTTTTGCTGCTTTTCTGGGTCTGTAGCAGAAATACAGCTGAGGCCTAGATGTTATCTCTAGGAAGGTGACCTAGAGATATAGGTATATGCCAGTTTGTTCAGTTATCTGTCTCAGTTTCCCTGTTCCACTGTCCTGGCTTACTGGCCTGTCTCAATATAATAGTAACCAGCTCATGGAATTGTGGTGTTGAGTAAATGCAATCATGCATGTCAGATACTTAGCTTAGTGCCTAATTAATTACCTTGTAAAAATATTCAGTAATTTTTAGCTGCTGTTATCATTTATATTAAGGGGAATTAGACTGTATTTTTTTTAAAGTTTCACAAAACAATGACAAATTTTCCAGTCCTTCCAAACTGTCCACTGTAATTCCATTGATAGGTTTCATCAAATGTTTTGGCAGAGACATTGGTCAGATGGTTGCCTGGGAGACAGTCTGCTTTCCAGGGTGCTTTTAGAAGCTCAGATTGCAAACTGCTCCTGGTTGTAAAATCACTGTGTGCTTTTCAGGAGAAGAGATACTAGACATCTGGGGCTGAAGTGTTGGAGTTAAACACTGTCTTTGCATATGGCACTTGAATAGGATATTTGAATGGAAAAATAAACATGTGTAGGGAGGAAATACTGATAATTAACTGATCAAGGAAGTGATTACTTTTTTGGAATATAATTTTTTTTCCTTTTTATTGAATTTATTGGGATGGCACTGGTTAACAAAATTATACAGGTTTCAGGTGCACAATTCTACAATACATCATCTGTGCACTATATTGTGTGTTCACCACCTCAAGTCAGGTTTCCTTCCATCTCCCTCCACTCACCCCCCCACCCACCACAATCACTACACTATTGTCCATATCCATGAGTTTTTCTTTTTTTCCTTTTTTACTCAATCCCTCCACCACCACCCTCAGCCTCCCAACGCCCCCCCACACACACACGCACACACACGCACACACACACGCACACACACACATACTCAGCTATCAGCCTACTCTCTGAGTCTGTCTCTGTTTTGCTTGTTAATTCATTTTGTTCATTAGATTCCACGTATGAGTGAAATCAAATGGTACTTATCTTCCTCTGACTGGCTTATGGCTTATTTATAACTTTAAATATATAGATAAAACGTTCTCTAATGAAAACCCAAGTTTTCTTTCCTGTGTTCTAAGGCAAAGAAATGTGCTTCCACCTACAGAATCACCCAGACTCTTGACACATTTGTTCTACTCTAACGTGGTTGAAAAACATTCCATTTGGTTGATTTGCGACAGAAACATGATCTGAAGATAAAAATTATTCTAATAAACAGGCTTTAAATGAGATACTTTTCTTGTCTCCCAGGGCAAAGGTATCTAGCCTATAATACTTGGGAAGAAATCACACAACAGGAAATTGCATTCTGTGAACGCTGTCTTCTCTTTTCACCCAGGGAGGAGTCAATCCTGTAGGTTCTGCAGGGCAAACCAGAGTGTCAAGAAAAGCAACATTTTAAGATTAAAATATAAAAATTAAATATGCCCCTTAGTTATACATTTTCTTGGGATGTAATGGCCTAATCAGTCATTGGAAATCATCCCTCAAGATGTAAAAATGACCGTTTATCACCGAGGGCTTTGTTCAAACAAAAAGTTCCAAATGCCCTTTATTTCTCCCTCATTGTATTATTCCGGTTTGAAACTGCAGGGGAACATTTTGTTTTCTTAGTCCCAACCAAATGTCACTAACGATACCATAAGGAATAGTGTAAACCCTTTCTGAAGAACAAGATCTGTCAGGCAGCAGTGCGTGCAAGGCTGCCAGGCCTGGACTCCTGGCAGACAGAATGCCCTCATTCATTCATTCAAGAATGGACTGCACATTTAGTTCCTGTGCGCCATGCTAGGAATGTCATGGTTCAGAAGAATAGTCTCTGCCTTCTTGGTGTTTATGCTCTAGTGAATAGTTAGTTACGAAGAAAAAAAGGTTATTACCTAATTCATTTATTCAGCAAACATTTTTAAAGTAACCTGTGTGAGCACCATACCAAGGTCTGGATACAGTGGGGAATACAAAAGACCAAGTCCTTGTTCCAGTGGACATTTTTGTAGGGGAGAGGTCGACATGAAGCAGCATATAAATAGACAGTTTCATTTCAAACGCTAATAACAGCTGTGATGCTGCTGTGATAGTGTAACGTGAGATGGGTAGAAGTGGGGGTTGGCTACTGAGTCTTTCTGGATCATAATACTTTCACCAATAAGGTGGAAAAAGTGACGCCTGCCCTGTATGTCCACTTGCATCATCCTGTTAGACTAGGTAGAGAAAAATGTATGTAAAAAACTTCTGAGACTCTAAAGTCACAAGAATGGTGTTAGTGTTTGCAGCTGGTGGGGACCCAGGGGGACAGGCAGAGGAGCAGGCACATCCCCTATTCCTTGGAGCCAGGCTCTGCCTTACAGGGAAGGCAGAGTTTCTGCCACAGCAGCCCTGCCTCACCTTTCAAGGTATCGGAGCATGAGCTGAACTCTGTCATACTTCTGAATTCAAATAAATTCACACAGTTTTGTCACTTATTTTGTAATTTAATACATTTCTAAAAGATGAAGGTATAACACTCATTTTCAGCAAGGAATTATTTGGAAAACCCATCTAAAGGTGGTCAGTTTACCAGAGTCCCCTCCGCCCCCAACCTCAAAGGCAATAATGATGGCTGGTGGTTGCTAAAATATCTTTTGTTAACTTAGATCATTTTCCCTGCAAAGGAGAAATCATTTTATCATCTAATAGTGTCAAAATAATGAAATGTGTATGTGTGTTGTAAATAAACTTACTGAGAAGGACTGGGAAAAGTTGTTTATTTCATTAAGCAAATAATGAAAAAGAGTTTAGTTCTGCATGTGTTTAAAGATTTTGAGTCTGTTGATGTAACTGAAATATGATTTATTTTTCCCTCTTAAGGTAAATTTGAGGATTTCCTAAACTTGTATGAGAATTGACAGACGAGTGACTCTAGTACAGGGCCTAGAAGATGACATGCTAGTGAAATATACTGAACAGGAAATCTGACTCTGCTTTTAACAGGGATTCTGTTTTTACCCCTTTTTGTAGCTTAAAGAATTTTTCCCAAAGTAGATAAAAATTTGAGTTTTAGATGTAAAAGTTGGATGAGGCAGGCAGCTTATTATGTGTTGGCAGCTCTCCTTGGTGGTAAACTATATTTTCTAATAAATGAAAATTTTACTTTGATGTTTTAGATTATTGAGCTATATCTTAACTGTCTATATTTTTTATCACTGTTACTCTCTTTGCCTTACTTTTTGTTTCTTGTTCATCAGAGTCTGTTACATGCCTGTTTCATGGCCAGCACCACATGAAGCACATGTCTAAGGGGGTAGAAGATGGGGTTGCTCCCTCAGAGGAACTTAACTTAGCGGGGGGACAAAGCCACCTGTATGAAAAGGTATTGAGTGCTCAACTATATGGCTCTTAAAGTAAAGAGGAATAAAAAGAGGGAATAGATTGCTGGTAGTTAAGAGTAGAGATTCGCAGATCAGTCAAAACATTTATGCACATGTCTTTATCAGCATAAAATTGTCAAATTGTTTTTTTTTGCCAAGTCAGTGTAGAAACTATCTCTTTCTCTTTTTTTTTTTTTACCTCATTTCATTAAAGAAACATTTTAACATGAAAAAGACATAACACCAGAACAAAAAAAATTTTTAATTCAGTTTTATGAAAACCCCACTATATTGTTCTTATTTTTTTAATTTTGTCACTAGTGCAAATGTTATCACAGAGTGACGTTCAGGAAACACTGGCCTGAATGAAGCTTCACTGAGAAAGTGGGCCTGGCCTGGACCACAAAGATAGACACAAAAAGAAAGGGATTGTTAAGTGGATTGAGTAGCAAGAATAATTGCCTAGGGGTAGTAATGGTTGGGGCCCAGAGGAGGGGGGTAATGGACTGAACTATACTTTGAAGAAATGTGAGAGTCATAAGTGATACTAGAAAATGGGACACTTTAACACCCAGGAGAAATTTAGATTTGCAGTAAAATACAAACAGAGCCATTGAAATTTTTAAGACTTAGAACACGAAAATGTCATGTCAAAAGATTAATCTGGTGGCTGAATGTAGTATGAGTTGGGGAGGGCACTGTTGCTCTTAGAATAACTGTGAACAGGTGAACCCAAGAACATGAGAATGGGTGCAGAAGTAAGAGAAAGGACAAGGTCAAAAGACTTTATTTTTTATTTTTAAATATATCTTTATTGATTTCAGAGAGAGGAGAGGAGAGGGAGAGAGAGAGAAACATCAATAAGAGAGTCATTGATCAGCTGCCTCCTGCACGCCCCCTGCTGGGGATCAAGCCCTCAACCCCGGCATGTGCCCTGACTGGGAATCAAACCACGATCTCCAGGATCCTAGGTTGACGTTCAGCGGCTGAGCCACGCCCGGCCGGGTGGTCAAGAGACTTTTAGATGAGCAAAAAGATAGGACATGGTGACACATAGAAATATAAGGAGAGGAATAAAAATTACAGCCACAAATAGTATTTGGGGGATCCTGTGCTTTTGTCAGGGACCTGGTAAAGAAGCGTGCCTTACTAATTGAATATACAAGTTAGCAAAACACTGCCCTTCCATGTATTTTGAGATGCAAAGTGAACATTACATAATTTGCTCTTACTTCATCCCCAACATTAGGAATCTCTGGTATGTGATTAAGAAATTATGGGATGTAAGAGACATGATTCCAAAGTAGAGGGGCACTTCAGAGTTGGAATTGAAGCAACCATGCAGTGATCTACACTGAAAAAACTAAGCTTCATTTTCTGTAAATGTCTCTTTTGTTCATTGTTGTATCCCCAGAACCTAATTCATAAGTGGTATATTTGTTTAAAAATTAGTGTTAGATTTAGATAGTGTGGGATTTTATGCTGTGTAATAAATTGTCTTTTATTGTTACATCCCTTAGAATGGACAAAGAGAATTCTGTCTCGATACCACAAAACTATGCTAGTAGGAGAAATCATATGCCATTAACTAAACTAGAATCAGTTTGACCCTAAATGGTCTTTGCACAAAATTGAGGCAAAATTATCTTTGTGCTGACACTATTGAGACCTCCTCTTTCTTGCGATATAACCAAATTAACTGGAATGCGCCTTAAATGAAAACATTGCCAGTCTTGTAAATATGAACAAAGATTAATATTTTTGAGATATTATGAGAATTCTTCCAGTCAGGAGCAATCCAGCAGCAGCACCTCAGAAAAACTAGGGCCCAGAGCTGGCGAATAATATTTGAGGCTGGAGAGTTGAGGTAGGGCGGGGTCAGAGCATGACATATCTAGAATTTTGCAATGGGAAACCACTGTGGACTTTTTAAACAGGAGTGAGACATGAGATTTAAATTTTTAAAAGTACTTTGTGATAGCTAATATTGGGAGCTTGAACAAGGGTGGAGATGGCAAAAAGTCAACACATTTGAGAGATTGGGAAGTAAAAGCATGACAAACAGATTTCTGGCTTGTGCAGTTGATGGGTGTTGCTGATGATCTCTGAAATAATGAATCCTGGGAGAGGACCAGATTTTTAGGCAGAGGAAAGATTTCAATTCAGTTTTGGA
Source organism: Miniopterus natalensis (assembly GCF_054644295.1). Classification (NCBI taxonomy): domain Eukaryota; kingdom Metazoa; phylum Chordata; class Mammalia; order Chiroptera; family Miniopteridae; genus Miniopterus; species Miniopterus natalensis. Next base: position 25,185,533 of record NC_142084.1, read on the forward strand.
CAGTTTGAGTTGATATGAGAGCCTTTAAGACGTTTAAAGCTGTGGGAAAGAAAATGGAAGCTGAAGGATACAACATCACAGGTCCATTTGAGCAGAGTTGAAAAGATGGCTGATTTAAAATTAATGTAAGAAAAAGCTTTCCTATATTCAAATAACCATTAGAAAATGCAGTGAAAGGAACACTTCCATTCATAATAGTAACAAAGACAAAACATTCAAGAATAAACCCAATTAGAAATGTAGAAAACTTTTATGAAATTCTTTAAAACCTCACTTAAGGACATTAAAGAAAAATTAATAAATGGATAAATATACTACATTCAAGAATAGAAATATACCATATTGTAAAGAGGTAAATTCACCTCAAATTTATTTATGGAGTAATTTTTTTAACTTGCTCAAAATGGTTCTTAAGTTCAGTGGGAAAAATAAGCATATGAGACTAGCCAGGAAAATGCTAAACGAAGAGTAATGATGAGGTTTTAGGAACATGTATTTTCTATTTACACATTTTCCAGTTTTCATTTTTTACAAGTATGTATTTTCTAATTAAAGAAACAAGAAATAAAACACCATAAGAAGCTGTAATAAACTATGACCTATCCACAAAAAATAGACTGAAAAATGTGTATATATGTATGTGTGTATATGTGTGAATATATAGGCATTTGTGTGTGTATACATGGTGTATTTACATTGGAAAGGAAGGGTATAGAGAATATAATGAATAGGAAGTATGACTATCAACTATATAGAAATAAAAAGGATTATCAGGGAATACTGTAAATAACTGTATGCCAACAAATTGATAACATGTGAAATCAACCAATTTCTAGAAAGACTCAAAGTATCAAAGCTGATTCAAGAAGAAATGGAAAAATCTTATAGACGTATAAAAAGTAAAGAGATTGGATTAGTAACTAGTCTACAGAAAAAAGGACCAGGCCTAGATGACTTATTGGTGAATTCTACAAAACATTAAAGAAGAATGAATTCCATTTCTTCACAAACTCTTCTGGAAAAAAAAGAACAAGAGGGAATACTTTCCAACTCATTTTATGAATCTGTATCATCCTGATACAAACAAACAAACAAACATACCTACAGACCGATATCCCTTATGAATATAGACAAAAAAATTCCTCAACAAAATATTATCAAACTGAATACAGCAGCACATTAAGGGTTATGCACCATAACCATGGAATTTATCTCAGAATGCAGGATTGGTTTAACATCTGAAAATCAATGAATGTGCTACATCCTATCATTAAATAAAGGACAGACACCAGATTATCATCTCAAGAGATGCAGAAAAAGCATTTGACAAAAGCTAACGCCCCTTTATGATAAAAACATTCAACACACTAGAAACAGAAAAAAAACTTCCCCAATCTAATAAAGGGCACCTGTGAAAAACCCACAGCTAACATCATACTCAAATGCCTTGCTCCTAAGATCAGGAACAAGACAGGAATTCCCGCTCCTTCTATACAATCTTGTATTGGAGGTACTGGGCAGTTAGGCAAGAAAAAAAGAAAAGGCATCCAGATCGAAAAGGAAAAATATCTCTATTTACAGACGGTGTGATCTTACATACAGAAAATTCAAAAGAACACAAATTCGAGCCAATCAATGAGTTCAACAAAGTTGTAAGATACAAGTTGAATATACAAAAATCAGTTGTATTTCTGTACACTAGAAATGAGCAATCTGAAAATGCAATTTAGAAAACAATTTCATTTGCAATAACATCAAAAGGAATAAAATACTTAGGAATAAGTTTAATCAAAGAAGTATAAAATTTATACTCTGAAAATTATAAAACAAAGTTATAATTAAAGAAAATACAAATAAATGGAAGACATCTCATGTTTATGGATTTGAAAATTTAGTATTGTAAAGATAACAATACTCCCCAAATTTACCAGTGGATTCAGTGAAATTCCTATCAAAATCCAGGCTGCCTTTTTGGGAGAAATTGACAAGTTGATCCTAAAACTCGTATGACAGCCCGGCCAGGCATGGCTCAGCAGTCGAGCATCAACCTAGGATCCAGGAGATCAGGAGATCACAGTTCGATTTCCGGTCAGGACACATGCCCGTGTTGCAGGCTTGATCCCCAGTCGGGGGTGTGCAGGAGGCACGACTCTCTCATCATTGATGTTTCTCCCTCTCCCTCTCCTTCTCCCTCTCCCTTTCTCTGAAATCAATAAAGACATATTTTAAAAAATAAAATAATAAAACTCATATGACAGTTTAACAGATCCAGAATAGCCAAAAGTCTTGAAAAAGAACAAAGTTGGAGGACTCGTACTTTCTAATTTAAAAACTTACTACAAAGCTGTGGTAATTACTATGTTTTGAATGTTCATGTCCACCCCCTCACACCGCCACCACCAATTTGTATTTTGAAATCCTAACCACCAAAGGTGGCAGTAGTAGGTGGGGACTTCAGGAGGTTCTTTAAGTCATCAGGGTAGAACCGTAATGCCTTATGAAAGAGACTCCAGAGAGATCCCTAGCCCCTTCTGCCACGCGAGAGTATAAGAAGTCTGCAGGCTGAAAGAGAGCTCTCACTCAACCAAGCACCATTATCTTGGACTTTCAGCCTCCAGAACTGAGGGATAAATGTTTGTTATTTATAAGTTACCCAGTCTATAGTATTTTATTATAGCAGCCAGAACAGACTAAGACAAGTGTGGTCATGGCATGAGGAGAGACATGTAGATCAATGGAATAGAATTGAGTGTCAACAGATAAACTCTCACATTTACAGTGAACTGTTTTTCAGCAAGAGTGTCAAGACAAGTCAATAGGGAAAGAGTGGTCTTTTCAACAAATGGTGCTGATAAAATTGTATATCCACCTACAAAGGAATGAAGTTGAACCCCCTCTCACATCACACACAAAAATGAACTCAAAATAGATCATAGCTCGGCCGGCGTGGCTCAGCAGCTGAGCTTCGACCTAGGATCCAGGAGATCACGGTTCGATTCCTGGTCAGGGCACATGCCCGGGTTGCAGGCTCAATCCCCAATCAGGGGCATGCAGGAGGCAGCCAATCAATGACTCTCATCATTGATGTTTCTACCTCTCTCTCCCTCTCTCTTCCTCGCTCTGAAGTTAATAAAGATATATTTTTTTAAAAAATAGATCATAGACCTAAATGTCTGTTTAAAAGTAATGTAATAGTAATTTAAGAATAGTTAGAGTAGCTAAAAGTATAAAAAAGCTAAAAGTATAAAAGTCTTACAAGAAAATATAGGACTAAATCTTTAAGACCTTTGGTAAGGCAGAGCCTTCCTAGACATGATACCAAAGCACAAGCAACTAAAGAAAATAGATAAATTGGACTTTATCAAAATTAAAAACTTTGGTGCTTCAAAGAACAACATCAAGAAAGTGAAAAGACAGCCCACAGAATGGGAGAATATTTGCAGATCTGTTAAGTATATTTTATCTTTAGATAAAAAGGCAAATAATCAATTAAAAATAGTCAAAAACTAAAAATAGTCTAAATAGAAATTTCTCCAAAAAGATATGCCAGTAGCTAATAAGCACATGAAAAGATGCTCAAAGTCATTAGAGAAATGCACATTAATACCACAGACATAAAACCAAAGAAGCAGATGATAAGTATTAGTCGAAGATGCGGAGAAATCAAAACACTCATAACTGCTGGTGGGAATATAAAGTGGTGCAGGTGCTGTGGGAAACACTCTGACACAGTCCCTCAAAGTGTTAAACCTCTAACTCAGCAACTCTACTCTGTGTCTACACAACAGCTTGTACAAGCATGATTCACAATAACCAGAAGGCAGAAACAACCCAAATGTCCATCCATTGATAAATCAATAAGGAAAATGTTTTATATTCATACAATGGAATATTACTCAGTTATGAAAAGAAATGGATTCATACTATAACATGGATGAACTTTAAAAACATGCTAAGTGAAAGAAGGTAGTCACAGAAATCACATATTATATGATTCCATGTGTATGAAATGTCCAGAATAGGCAAATCCACAGAGACCCAAAGTAGATTAGTGATTGCCCTGGACTGATGGGAGTTGGGGTTAAGTGAACAGTGACTGCTAATGGGTATGGGATTTTTCTTGAGGGGATGATGAAAATGTTCTAAAATTGATGGTGGGGATGGTTGAACAACCCTGTGAGTGTATTAAAAACCACCAAATTATACTGTATATACATGAAATGAATGAACTGTGTAGTATATGAATTATATCTTAATAAATCTGTTATATAAAAAACATACTAAGTGAAACGTTTGCAGAACAGTACATATTATATGAATATATTTTTGTAAATAATATATTTATTCATAACAAAACACTGTATTATTTTTAACTAGCAAAATTGCACTGGCTAGCATGGCTCAGTTGGTTGGAGCATCGTCCCAAACACTGAAAGGTCGAGGGTTTGATTCCCGGTCTGGACACATACCTAGGTTGCAGGTTCAGTCCCAGTTGGGGCATATATGAGAGGCAGCCAATCGATGTTTCTCTCTCTAAAATCAATAAACATATCCTTGGGTGAAGATTTTTTAAAAATTAGCAAGATTAGTGAAGCAGTGTAAAAGGGGCATCGGTATATATTCCCTTGCAGTAGTAGCTTTAATCACGTAACAGATCTGGTGTCAAAATTTCTTAACAGTAATTCATACCACCTAATTAATAAGATAACAACAGTAGCATTTATTGCATTCTTTCTGTATGCCAACATTTTGCTAAATTTTTAACATACATTTTGTCACTTGCTTTTCACAACACCGAGTGATGGCCCCGTGTTTTCTGTTACTGTCCCCTTGTTTTCTATTCCCCAACATTCTGAAGTTTACACTCACAAAACTGTATTATTTATCAGAATATCAAAAATGCACAATTTCTTTTGTTGTTGTTAACAGTAGCTAAAAAGGTATTTATGTGATCTTAAGCAGTTCTAAGAGCATATTGGTAAGTCTGTATGTGTTTAAGTAAAGACTTTAAGAAGTTTGAACTAAAACATTTTGTATTTGTCATAGTTGATTCCCGATTGGAGGAGAAAATACTTTTTAGTTACTTGACGGTTTTTTGTTTAATGTAGTACTAAATTTGAAAGCCAATCATTGGCAAAGGTAGTTTTTAGAATCTTTTTTTCATTGTAAATATAGACTACTGTCTCAGTCAGTTTGGGCTGCTGTAACAAAATACCGTGGACTAGATGGCTTACAGTAAACATTTATTTCTCACAGTTCTGGAGACTGAAAGAACCTAAGATCAAAATGCCAGCAGAATTGGTTCTTGGTGATAGGCCTCTCTCCCTGGCTTGTAGACATCACCTTCTTGCTGTACCCTCACATGGAGAGCAGAGTGAGGACAAGCTCTGTGGTATTTTCTTATAAAGATACTGATCCCATCATTAGAGCCCTAATCTCGTGACCTCATTGCAACCTAAGCACCTCCCAAAGGCCCCACATCCAAATACCATCAGGGCTTCAACATATGAATTTGGGGTGTGGGAGACAGTTTAGTCCATAGCAACTAGCTATGGGGAAAATCTTGTCCGTAAATACTAACCCTAGCATTTTTTGTTTGTTTTTAGTGTTATGTGCCAAGAACCTTGCAAAGAAAGACTTCTTTAGTAAGTAAACACCCATTTCTCTCTTACAATATGAATGTTTTTCACATATTTCTGAAATTTTAAACTTGTTAAAAACACTGGTTGTATTCTCCTAAAAATCCTGCCCTTTTACTGGATAGAAATCCATGGTTTGACAAACTTCATTTCCCAGTTAACTACAATGTAGAGAGACTCCGCTCCAAGGCACAGAATGTATAACTCATACAAGGAAAACTGTCTCTCATTCCCTATTTCAGCCACACCCTGTTTTCTGTCTTTCCACCCATTAATATATTACTTTCTGCTGAATAAAGTGTTCTCAGCTCAAATACAGATGAGACATTTTTCTATAAAATAGTTGGGTTTAAGTAAAATTGTTGGTAACATTTTACAAATTAAATCGCATTTTAAAAGTTTTGTAATTAAAGAAATTGTAAAAAAAAAAAAAAAAATTTAGAGGATCCTTTTCTAATGAAAGGACTCACCCCTTAAACTCAAGATATTCAGCTACTATAAAGTGGATGCCTGCAGTTTGAAATTTTTCACCCTTTTCCTGATCCTCACAAGAACACTGCCCAGTTCTTAAGTGGTATTATTCATGCGTTAAAGATGAAGAAACCTAGAGTCACAGGCTTTATTCGTATAGCTAGGAAGCTCCAGCGAGGTGGCTCACATCCAGGTGTATCTCTAAAACCCTCACCTTGCCACCTCTCTGATCTTATAAACCTGCCTGATTCACTTAGGAACTTAACTAATTAAAACTGGGTGAATACTTGCTTCCAGAGATAAAACTGACAAAGCCAGTAAGCAAGATTTCTAAGTATTTTTTAGAGAGTGTAAATACAATTAATCACAGATACCTTTTTCTTCATTTAATTAGCCCCCCTTAGTGATCATCAAAAATGGGAATTTGAACTTAAGCCTATTTTTATAGCGTTTTTTTTCTAGCCTCTAAAAATCTGTATGTGATGTCATGCTGGGTTACCTTTCTTAGAAAGCTAAATAGAGCCAAACTAACCTTGAATTAGAGAATAAAATCTACTAGGGTAATCTTCTTTACCAAATTAGAGGATCTTGAAGCTCCTGGTAGCCTGCAAGACTGTGTTCTAATGTAAAATTGATAGATCTGTAGTCTCATCCAGGTGTGTCTGTCCCCTCTTCTCCAGGACTCCCTGACCCCTTTGCAAAGATTGTTGTGGACGGATCTGGGCAGTGCCACTCAACGGACACTGTGAAAAACACATTGGACCCAAAGTGGAACCAGCACTATGATCTGTGAGTTGAATATTCTGTAAGCCATTTGGGAGTGACAGGAAAGTAGGTATCTAGCGTTTAAGAGAAGCATTTCATTTTAAAAATAAATAAAAGGATTTATAACTTGTTATTGATAACAAAAGTAGATAGCCAAATCAATACCACCTAATTTTAGAATTCATATACTTGGAAGTTCTCTCATTTGACACTGTTATAGATTTTTATGGTTTGCTTCTGTAACTGATTTTCTATGACTTTTCAATCTGCTGACCACTCAGTTCCTCTATATGCTACTATTTTTTTCCAGTGAAACCCTAAACCTGATTTTAGAGTTTTTACTTTAAAAATACATTATTATTATACATATTCATTATGCAAATACATATTATATATATTTCTGTTGATTTTTAAAATTTTGCTTTTTAATATAAATATATTTTCTGTAAAAGAAAATATAATTTGATATGATTGAATGTATATAAACCTATGGACCATCAGACAATTTCTTACATTTGTTCATAAAATGGATTTCACTTTGAAAACCCCTATTTTTTATATACTTATGTTTTCATGTTCCTGCTAAGAAATTTTTATCAAAATAATACTGAATGATTATTGGTTTTTTATTAACATAAATTGTACTGGGTTTGGGCGGGATTTTTAATAGCTGGATTCTAAGGCTCACTTTCAGTTATACTGAGGTATTATAGTAGCCTGGAAAGTGGTTGTCAATTTCCTGCCCTGAAAGCTCCCCTCTTTAGCTGACTTGCACTGAGAGTAAGTGGGGGGTTAATGTCTGAGTTAGTACCCATTAGCATTCTTTGGATGGATCTATGGTTTATAGGTAGTCCCCTGTTGCAAACTAGTGTTCAATAGTAAGCCTAACATTAGCAGGAATTTATAAATCATGTCATTGTCCTTTGGACCTAATAAAATATAGTAAATCTCATCCCAGCCAGGTGGCTCAGTTGGTTGGAGCATTGTCCCAACCAGAAAGGTTGCAGATTCAGTTCCCAGTCAGGGCACATACCTAGGTTGCAGGTTCGATCCCCAGTTGGGATGAGTACAGGAGGCAACCAATCAATGTCTCTCTCTTTCTCTCCCCCCGCCCCAAAATCAATAAACAATATCCTCAGGTAAGAATTTAAAATATATGTATTATTATTTTATGTAGTTATCTACATTTGCTTCTTACATAACTGGTTATAGTTCTTTTCCCAGCCCGTTAAAATTAGTAGACATATATTTATTGAGTGCCTGCCACATGTGGAATATAGAACCAATGTTCCTTTAAAAGGATTCTTCTGTACTACCAAGTCAATCAGATAAAATCTCAGTGGGCTATTATAATTCAGAAATACAATTAAAAGTGAGTATGCATATTGTTTTTAGATATGTTGGGAAAACTGATTCTATAACCATCAGCGTGTGGAACCACAAGAAAATTCACAAGAAGCAGGGAGCTGGCTTCCTGGGCTGTGTGCGGCTGCTCTCCAATGCCATCAGCAGATTAAAAGATACTGGATGTAAGAACCAAATGCTTTTCTGCCTCTTCATGCAACTGAAGAAGGCTTATGAGGCATCTTTTTTTTTTTTAATACAGAATTCCTGCCTTCCTTCCTAGTTAACATTTCCCTGGGTTAAGTTTTGAATTGTTTGTTTGCAGACCAGCGTTTGGATCTATGCAAACTAAATCCCTCAGATACTGATGCAGTTCGTGGCCAGATAGTGGGTAAGAACTTTCTCATCTGTATAAAGAGATGCTTTTGCACAACTTAACATTCAACTCTTCATCACTGAGAAAACACATACAGGCACTGGCATGGTGACATACTTGGAAGGACAAACTACGTGCAGGGGCCATCTCTTCAGCACTGAAAGTTTCTTCCTGTGTACTTTTTATTATTTCATCTAATTCTCTTCAACCTATCACTCAAAGTTGAGTTAAAATGACGAAGGTACAAAGAGATTTAGGGTTATAATTTTAAATGTCATTTTAATCATCGCATAATGGATAATTAGTCATTTATTATCCAGAGGTAGTTGATAAGTGTGGCGGCCACATATGCGAGAGTTGAGATCGTTTTTCAGGAAAACCCATCATATCTGTAAAGAGCAAAGATGATTTCTGAGGACTTCCGTGTAGTATGATTTTACAGAGTTGGAGGATCGAATTATTTAGAATGAACAGATAAAATGTGCTGATGTTACAGTGTTGACTGGCCGTATTCTCTTGGAAGTGATTTATCTGTTAAGTAGCTCATCATACCATCCACCCAGTTTTATTAGCATTTTAGGGTAACTCTAAAATGCTGTATGCTGATTACATGCATTGCAAGGAATCAAAGAAAACGTGGTATTTCAGCAGCACACCAGAGTGACCCCAAATCTTTTAGGTATTGCCTATGTAGACTTGACCCAAGATAAATGAACAATGAGTATAGATCCTAAAATTCATAATGAAAAAGTTCTCACTGAATGCTTTTCTGTTTCTGATTTCTTTTATTTTTTTTTTGTGGAGGGATGTGCCGGGGGAAACGTAACTGGGAGCAACTTTATAAATGTCTTTGTTGTTCATAGTAACCACCGAGAATAAATATTTGGATTCATCTAGATTTTACAAATACTGAAAGTGCTCTCTGTGTCCTTACTAAACATGTAAAACTCTCCTTAAAGGGTAAGGTAACTTAGAGGAAGTGACTATTGTGTTCTGTTATGTTTATGGAGAGCACAAAAAATACAGCACCTCTTTCTGCTCCACATTTACAAGGAATGTTCCAGGCGGTATGTGGTGGTATGCAGCTACTGGAATAAAATACTTCATGCTTGAAAGCATAGGAATATATATGTGTATGTATATGCACACCTTGCTTTAAAAAATAATATCGTGCATAAATTATGCATTTGCAATGGCTCACTGTATTACAACTGTATAAAATACCACTGGATTTTAATGCAAGACGTTCTTTTCTGTTTTAGTCAGTTTACAGACACGAGACAGAATAGGCACTGGAGGGTCTGTGGTAGACTGCAGAGGACTGTTAGAAAATGAAGGGTACGTATCACCGTGGCAATGCCTGCTGAGTTCTCTGCTGCCTTAGGCTCTCGCTCTATATGAAAGTATCCTTCACACCTTTTCACTTTGCTGAATGCTTGAGATACAGGAAAGGACTTTGGGATAAAATTGGCATCCAGTTTCCTTGTTTATAAAGAAAGCTGTAAAATTAGTGGGGTTGTGCCCAAGACTCAGGATCCAATTTAAAGAGGTTCCCACTGCCCAAAGATGAAACAGTTTGAGCATCAATAAGAATTATAACTAATGGATTGAAACACATCAAGTATGTTAAAAATGAACTTTATGTGTTCATAATGGTACAGGAAGAGAAAAAAGAACCCTAAAATACTTCTTTTTTAAAAATACCTTGAAAACTCTCATTGGTCACTATCACAATTTTTCAGTCCCCAATGAATTAATGAAGCTGGTTGATAATTTTAATAGTTGTTAGCAACATCACAAAAGAGTGGTAATCTGACATTGAATACCTCTTGGAAATCTAGGAGACAGGAGAATGTGTTGCACAATCCCTAGGGAATGCAACCAGCACCATCTAGAAGGGGGCACTCAGTGGAGTGTAGAAGACACAGCCCAGTTCTTCACAAATACATGCTAGAAAAATAAGTAAATCACAAGGAAGGAAGAGAACCTATAAACTAATAATAAGAGACTTAAGAGCCATTCCTACTAAATGCAATGTGTGGACCTCGCTTGGATCCTGATGGAGACAGTTGACTGGAGAAATTTAACACTGACTGGTATTTGATGATATTTTAAAAAATTAATGTACACTTTTTAGTCATGATAATGGAAAAAGTCTTTATCTTCTAGAGGTATATGCTGAAATATTTAAGGATGAAATGGAAAATTGTTGGGGTTGGTTTCAGAATAATTCAGTAGAGAAGAGCAATGGGAAGAGTAGCCGTGAGATCGTCATTGTAGCAGAGTGATGAGTCCCAGAGATTCATCTCCCAATGTGAATATTTAATTTTTTTTAATGTAAAAATTTTTTTTTAAGTATTTGCTTATAAGGGCAAATAGCCTATTAAGGTAAATTGTCTTCAAAATTGCTCAGGGGCTGAAGATTTATGTTAGAGTACTTAAAGTTATTGCAGTGTTTTAGGTAACCTGGAGTTTTATTATAGAGGAAAAGAAAAAGAAAAACGGAGTATTTGGATTTGACTTTAAATGAAGAAAAATCAAATCTCATTTCATAAGCTCCTTATAGTCCAAGGTTGGTTTTTCCAATCATTCAGCTTTACCCAATGATGAAATCCCGCAGGTGGCTTTGATGGCACTTTACATATGGCTCCCTTTAGCTACTTGTTTCTATGAAAGTCTCTATTTAAATAGGACAGGATGAATTTTATGAAACTAAGCACTTGGAACACTGTATATTACTCAAGAAAAGCAAAATAAATGGATGCAATGGCACCGTGTTGAATTTTCAGGTCCTTTCCTTGGCCAGTGTGCCTATGCGTGCTGTGTTCTACCCCCTTTCAGAACCGTGTATGAAGACTCAGGGCCTGGAAGGCCACTCAGCTGCTTCATGGAGGAACCCGCCCCTTATACAGATAGTACTGGTGCTGCTGCTGGTGGAGGAACCTGCAGGTTTGGGGAATCCCCAAGTCAAGATCAAAGACTTCAGGCACAGCGACTTCGAAATCCTGAGATCCGAGGGTCCCTCCAGACACCTCAGAACCGACCACATGGCCACCAGTCACCAGAACTGCCCGAAGGCTATGGTGAGAGAATTCACCCCGCTATCGTCAACGTTATCTACAGTGTTTCAGAGAACTTTAATTTTTTAGACCTTTTTTGGTAACTTGTACATGCCTTAGCTGCTGATGTTTGCAGAGCTGTACTGTACAGTGGTCGTGTCAGTGTACAGACAGGTAACCAGAAAAAGATGGTGATAAATCCTGCTCATCACGAATTTGCCAGCATTGTACCCGTCTCCCAGTTTAGCGATTGTGTGAAAATTTCAGGCAAATGAATATCCAAGAAAATCAGAACGGTCCGTGGGCTAGATGAGGGAATTTGTAGCGCTCTCTGGCTTGAATGTGGAAAGGACAGTATGGGTTAAGAGTGAAAAGAAGGGATCATTTGACAACTGGGGAGGAGAAACTAACAAGGAGGAATGTGATTTAGATGTGGCACATCACATCATACCAGTGAGAGCAAATGGAGGGAATGGAGGTCAAGGTCAGTCCTGAGGTGGTGGATGCACAGCAGTGGCTCATCCAGGGCTCTGCTAGGTGAGAGCACCACCTCTCTAGGTGGGAACGGGAGAGAGGAAAACAGGCCCAAACGTGCACACAGGGCTGGCGGTGTGAGGAAGTCTGGCAGAGGTTAACCACTGCCCTTTTATTTCCTTTCCTGGGGGATTTTAAACAATGTTGAAAAGAAGCTTAGACTCTGTGCTTAGAGAACTGGTTGAAAACTCTCCTTGGAATTGAATTTAACTAATTGTATCCCCCAATTTCTTGTACAGAACAAAGAACAACAGTGCAGGGACAAGTCTACTTTTTGCACACACAGACTGGAGTGAGCACGTGGCACGACCCCCGAATACCAAGGTAGGTTTCTAAAATGCGCACCAAAACCAGTGTTCCAGCAGCTGCCTGGCCCCCTACTGTGGGTGAGAGCCCCCCTTAGGTTGGAAGATGGGGACTTGGAAGAGTGGCAACTCAAAGAGGATGTCTGCCACAGGGTCTTAGGCTCAGGCTCATGGGATAAAGTGGCAGCTGCTGGAACCGAGGGTCCTTCAGAAAGCAATCCTGGATCTTGAAATCAGGTCACATAACCAGAAAAGGCCCTCCTAGATGAAATGAAATGTGCTGACTTGGAAAGCCAGTAAACCCTTCAAGATGTGTCCTCATTTTAAACTAAAAACATTAATGGGTGAAATGATATGATGTCTGGGACTTGCTTCAAATAATTGGGGGGTCAGTGAATATAGGGGTATACAGTGGTGCCTCAGTTTCCAAACGTCTCCGCTGATGAACATTTCAAATTACGAACACCATAAACCTGTAAGTAATGCTTTGGTTTGCGAACATGCCTCAGAAGTTGAACATGCCCCAGAAGTTGAACATGCCCCATGGCTTCCACTGAGGTCAAGATCCTGAGGCCTAGGTGTTGGCTGCTGATCCCTCAGTTTCCGAACGTTTCAGAGCTCGAATGGTCTCCAGAGCGGGTCACATTCGGAAACCGAGGCACCACTGTATCTGAAATAGGCTGACAATGACTTGATGATTATTGAAGTTGGCTATTCATTATGGTTTCTCTACTTTTTTATATGCTTAAAATTTTCCATAATAAAGGATTAAAAGGAAATATAAAGACTCTGTTACCCTTTCTCTCTTCTACTTTACTGTCCCTATTGCCTCAGCCCCTTGGGGACCATTCCTGGGGGAGATGAAGCTTTACTATACGAATTCCTTCTACAAGGCCATACATCTGAGCCCAGGTCAGAGAGATCCCCACCCCCACCCCATAACAGAGTTATGTTTCTTTGCTTTGCTTTGCTTTGCTTTTTTAATTTTTTGTTTTAGAGTAGCATTACTACCTAATAACATTTTTTTAGTAATGCTCATTTCCTTTTTATTCATAATTTGTTTCATCTGAGAACAAGATTCCTGTCTTTGATTTTCCAACTCTGTGTTAAATTTATGATTCAGTATCTATAATTAGAATGGAAATATTACCTGCAAATTGATGAGGTGTCTCTTCAGTACCCACTATAAGAAATGTCAGGCTTTTGTGCTAATTAGAAAAGCATCTTGGTCAGTAATGCTGTGGATTGTATTGAAATAATTAAGAGGTTGGATTAGAAACAGTTACTTAACAAAACCAACTAAAACATGAGAATACCTCTTCCCAGTGCAGCTGTTTAGAATTGTGAGATTTCGAATGCATGTTAATACATCCCATCAGCTTTAAAAAACTTGTGTTGTCTGGGGGCTTTTTGATGAAGCAGCCTTTCTGACCTTGAGCATTTCATTTAACCTGTGAGTTCGGATAGTTTTCCAGCAGCATTCAGATACCTCCTACTATTTGGCCCTCTTTGGTATAAGAAGTGATGTTCCCTGGGTAGACCACATTCCCTCTCATGGTTATAGGCTCTGAAAGTTTCATTTTTATCTGTTGGACTTTGCTGCCACTTGCAGCTCAAGCTCAGAAGCCTGGATTCAGTGGGAGTTTGGCGTAAGTAGCTCCATAACTGTCCCTCTTAGCAGAACTGGGACATGGCCGCACTGATAAGGAAGGGACTCCTGAGGCTGCTCTTGCTGAGGTTTTGGTTGGATGCCTCCACTCTCAGATCGACAAACCTCTCTGTATCTTCCATTTTGGTAGAGACCTTAACAGTGTGAATTGTGATGAACTCGGACCACTGCCACCAGGTTGGGAAGTCAGAAGTACAGTTTCTGGGAGAATATATTTTGTAGATCATAATAACCGAACAACCCAGTTTACAGACCCAAGGTTACACCACATCATGAAGTGAGTAAGACTGTTACACAATCTTTGTTGACTTCTTATGTCTATCCTTTAATGTTTTCTCATAGCTTTCTTAATTTATCTACAGCATTGTTCGTTAGTAGTGTGGATAAGCGAAATATGATAAATACTTGGTGGGCAGTTGCATGTTTTAAACGCTCAAGGTAGCTGTGAGCAACACTGAAGTCTTGTTGCTCTTGCCACCCTATTCCGCCTGCAGCCGAAGTTAAATTCCCTGAGATGGCAGTATTAGGCAGGCTCGTTAATGAAGTTGCCACACTCAGACTGTGATGAAATGTGTGGCTTTTGTGTGAGAAGCAGTAGAATGAGGTTTCTCCTCAGTGCCCGCTCATCAGTCTCTGAGGACTGCCACAGTCAGTAACGCCCTTGCTCGAGCTTTCCCTGTGCCTGTCATTCCCGGGTAACTTGGAACTGGGCATGATCTTGGCTCCCACGTTGTGTTCCAGGTTTGTTGTATAGTGCCCACCACCACTGTAACTTGTTTTTCAAATGTTTCACGTCAACTCCATTTAATTCTAACCACCAAGGTACATCTAACAGTGTGTTGGTCAGTCTCAGATACATATTAGATGATAAATGATAACAATTGCTGTTTTTATTTATAGCAATGATAAGGTCTGAGCTAAGCTGTTGCTTGGAAGTGGGGTAGCTCCTTTATTGCATCCCAGAACTATACTTGGGGTAATGGTGACCACCCACAATTTTTATATGCCCATGTCATCAGAGAGAAAAAATGTCTACTTGAAGTTCTGTATAACAAACTCTCTTCTCGGTCCCTTTGGTGTAGGGGGCATTGCTTGCAGCTCCCTTGGCCGCTGCTTTTGGAGTGATTTTGATGCTTCTGTTCTTCTCAAGTCACCAGTGCCAACTAAAGGAGCCCAGCCAGCCGCTGCCGCTGCCCAGTGAGGGCTCAGTGGAAGAGGAGGAACTTCCTGCCCAGAGATACGAAAGAGATTTAGTTCAGAAACTGAAGGTCCTCAGACATGAGCTTTCACTTCAGCAGCCCCAAGCTGGTCATTGCCGCATAGAAGTATCCAGAGAAGAAATATTTGAGGTATGGAATTTAATGCAACTAACAGTCAGGCATAGACTCTGCATTCATGTTAATGAACAAATAAGGTGATTCAGCCTGAGGAGTTGCCTCCTGAGTAACCTTTGTTTTTGAGGTGGTGCTCTAGGGACCTGCCCTGTAGCAATTTCTGCATTTCAGCAAGCTCTTCTTTCTGTTTGGTATTTCAGGTATTAGGTTTATTACTCTGTGAAATGCAGGGTTGTGTCAGGACCAGTGCCCATGTAGAGAGGGAACTGTATTTACTCATGTCGCAAAAGTTTAAAAACTTAGATGGTTTCTGAGGTGAAAACCTAGAGATGGCCCTGGCAGGTGTGGTTCAGTTGGTTGGAGTGTTGACCCATGCACCTAGAGGTTTGCCTGTTCAATTCCTGGTCAGGGCACATGCCCTGGTTGCAGCTCGATTCCCAGGAGGGGGCATGTAGGAGGCAGCTGATCAATGATTCTCTCTCATTGATGTTTCTCTCTCTCTCCCTTCCTCTCTCTCTCTAAAACTCAATAAAATTATATTAAAAAACAAAACCAAAAAAATCCTAGAGATGTATTCAGAAAGTGGAACTAAATATTGTAAATCCCCTTATCGACATTATTCATTCCTTCAATCCTCAGTTTCCTCAGACTTAGTCATTCCTTCTGCTGTGGCCTCACAGAAGTTTGATCTAACGGCACTGCCTCCTCAGAGCTTAATGGCCAAGCGGCCACCTTGTTGTCTCTTCTGGAAACAGGAAGGTCAGATGGTTCCTGGGAAAGCCTCTGGCCCTTATAAAGCCCCCTGTGGGATCAGGGTCCCTAAACAGGCAGGACCCTCTTGTATACAGGGCTCTTCTCTCAAGGAGCATGACCATAATGTAAAATCTCAGCTGTGTTTTTTCCATAACCTGCCTGCCTTTGTGGAATCATTGGCCAACATGAACAGATGCAAGTGGGTAAGGACTGAACACAGATTGTCACTGGGCCGCAGCCCCTGAGGGAGCCTAGCGCCCCTCTATAGCAAAAGGCACAGGACGCTCCCAGAGCCGCGCTTGATCCTCACACACGCCAGTGTTGGACAAGTGGGTCTGCTGAAGTGCGCAGTTTTGCGCATTGAGCAGTCTGAAATGGTTGCCAGGGTTAGAAAAGAGCTGAATTATTGATCATTTCCACTCAACCTCCTCCCTCCCTCTTGGGATGGCAGAGTTTGAATTACATTAAATTTAAAGCATGAAAAGATTTTTTAAGTGCCTTATCAGTTGAAAATATCTACAAATACTTAGCTAGTACTACTCAAAATGCTGAATCTGAGAGAATATTGGGCTGACCATGTGTTTTCTGTTTTGGGTAAGCTTCAGATTTAAAAATAGGCTTAGAATTCTTTTAATATTCAGACTCTCTAGTGATGTCTTCATTTTGGTTAAAATATATAGCCAGTCCAGGTAACTCAGTTGATTGAACATTGCCCTGTGCAGCAAAAAGTTGCTGGCTGGATTCCTGGTCAGGGCACATACCTGGGTTTCGGGTTTGATCCCCAGTCAGGGTACATACAGGAGGCAACTGATTGATATTTCTCTCTCTCCCTCTGTCTAAGAGTGTCCTCAGGTGAGAATTAATATATGTGTATATATATATATATATATATGAAGTATTTATAGGATACATTGAAATTAATTTGTGTAGAGAAAATCAACTCTAATGAGGACATTTGTTCTTAACCTTGCTGACGGGTCACTGGTATACATGTTTCCATGTCTGAAAGTTGCTGACCGATCACGAAATAACTCATGTCTGCACTTACATTAATTTAAGCAATTTTAAACACCTTGCTGACCGGTCACGATGGAAAAGTACCCGGCCACACAGGCGAGTTGTGGCTTGAAGTAGCCATACAGCAAGGTGTTAAGTCATTAGTGACTGTACTGAAAATACATGTGTTTCCTTTAGGTACAGTGTTACCTAGTACATGTTTGTTTTGTTGTGGTTTCTAAACTAGAAACAGGAGAAAAGTTGAGGAATACAGGGTGGGGCAAAAGTAGGCTTGCAGTTGTGAGTACGCAAAGCACAGTTTATTCTTGTATTATTATTTATTTATTGTATTATTTTCCATACAAACAACCATAACCCTACTTTTGCCCACCCTGTGTAAACATTCTGAATAGGAACCAGATAGAACTCGGATTTGAATGGATGCTTATTTTGAATCAGGCTCCCATTATCAGTAACCTTTCATCTTTTTATTACTTTAAGAAAAGGTCTTCTCTCTAAAACTCTAATTTTGACACATAGGAGTCTTATCGCCAGATAATGAAGATGCGACCAAAAGACTTGAAAAAACGGCTCATGGTGAAATTCCGTGGAGAAGAAGGTTTGGATTATGGCGGCGTGGCAAGGTGAGGTGCTAATTTATTCAGCCCTCCTGCTGCGTGGACTTAGGCATAACTGTAATAAAAGGTTGACAGAAAGAAGTTTTTTTGCCACTTTCTGGTGCTTGTCTTGGAATAGTCAGTACTGCAAACATTGCCTTCAGTGAGCTTTCTTAGAATAAGAATCCCTAAGAACATGTGAACACTAGCATCTTGCCAGAACTTACCAGCATGTACATGATCCTCGCCATTAATTTACTTTTTATAAAGTGAGAATTAAACTTTTAAACTTACCCCCTTCTTCATCTGGAATGACTGAACCTGAACCATGAAGGACCTGAAATTAGTACTGAAGGTGGCCTTGCTTTTCTCATTAGAGGATCTCCAGGGTGGGAGAAAGGCATTTGTATCAAAGGAATTTTGTAAAATGAAATTTTGGTCAAAATAACTTATGGAAATAATTCTTTTAAATGGACTATAATAATGAAAAGCTACTATTTCCTGTCCTACCTCTTTGTACCTTTAAGATAATGCTTTTTTTTCTCTTTTAACTATTTATTCCAGTAGATCTTTATATCACCAAATTGATCAAATTCAAATATCTATTGATTTAATGATTTATGGTCATAGACACAGATAAACTGGATGGATGGTGGTTGTAGTGAGTATCTAATTTAATACTCCCACTTTCCAGTTTAGTAATATCAACATTTTTAGAACTTCTGTCATTGATTTTGTAACTTTACATAATATGTTTTCACCATTATTTTTTGATTCGCCAACTGGAGACATTATCTCCTGATTTTTCTTTTTCCCTAAGAAAAGGGTAATAATATCCTGACTTCCTCTTCAGCACACCTTCTACCATCTCTCTCACATCCTGTCACCTGTAATATTACGTGTAAAATGTTAAGATTAAGATTTATATTCTGTTCTATATCTAAAACTAAATAAAGTCTCCTGTGCCTGTCTACCTTTTATGGTTAAGAATTAAAAATCAACACATTGTTTACTGTTTTGACAATGTAAGTATTCACTGAGGGGTTAAGTGGCATTCTATAATCTGTTTTATCCTTGTGAACAGATTTTAATTTCTCCAAGAATTTCTGCTTTTTCTTCTTTTTAAACCAGGCTTTGATTTTATCGTCCCATTAAACTTAATGTTTTCCACCCCTTTTTCCCCTGTATCTCCCTCTTGGAGACTGTCCATTCTGAGTGATGATTCTCTAGGCCTTTTGCACAGTTGTCATCATGGGACTTCACTGCTTTCCTGGCTTAGAGCCATTGTTTTACGGATCCCATGGCATCCTCTTTCTTGGCCTACTCCCTTGTGTTACTGAAGTATATCCTCAAGTACCTTTCTAGAAAAGGTGTGTAGGAGGTGAATTTTCCAAGATCTTGTGTCTGAAAATGTCTTTTAATTTACAATTTGACTGATGGTTTGACATTTTATAGACTTCTAGGAAGAAAATAATGTTTATTCACAACTTTGAAGGCACTGCTGTGCCATCCTTCCATACCTAGTGTCTGCGAACACTCACTTCTCCACCAGAAGTTACTTGACCCCATCTAGGACCACTTACCACACATACATTCTACTACCGTTTTCTCTTTTTCACTTCCTCCTCACTCATAATCCACCATCATAATCACTCCCTTGCTCCTCTTTCCATTTGCTGTACTTGCCTGGAAAATCCCAGCTCAGGATGATCCCACCTCAGGCCGCTCTGAGCTGCACCTGAGTAGCTGCATGTGGCTAGGGGCAAAAACATTTCCACCCTGCTGGCTTTCTCTCAAGGAGGCTTCAGTTCTCAGCACTTCTGTTCTCTTTCTCAGATGTCTAGCCTCACTTCCACCCAGTCTCCCTCTTAGCTGCTGACTTTGCTTCTTATTTAACTGAGGAAACAAGAAGCAATCTGAACAATATTTCCTTAGTACCACCAAACATGCCATTGGCCAAGATCTCCCCCCGTAGGCTTGGCCTTCCCTGCTACGGCCCTGAACAGCCCCTACATGTTCCTGTATGAGAGCAACCCCTGCACAGTGCACCCCAGGCCCCTTGCTTTTACTGTACTGCACATCTATCTCACTTCTTCAAAATGCCCTTTTCTCTTGGCTCAATCTCGTCCACATACAAACGTGCTACAATTCCCTTAAAAGAAACAAACATGCCCCCAAAACCTTCCTTGGACACACTGTCCTCTTCCTGTCACAGCTTTAAGGAGGCAAGAAAGACAAATAAAGCAAAGTAAAAAGAAAAACAATTAGAAATTCCGGGACAAACAGAAGTATGTTCAAGAATGCTTAACTCTCAGTCATAGCCCTGTTTCTCTGTTCTCTTTATAGCAAAACCCCTCAAAAGAGTTGTGTGCATCCCCATTCCTGGTCCCACATCCCTTGCTTTCTCTTGAATCTATTCCACACAGACCCTTCTGCCTTTTGAAGCCCCTTGTGTCAAGGTGACTACGAGCTACATCTCACCAAACCCACTGATGCCTCCTCAGTCTCTCTCGCCTAGTCCGTCAGCAGTGCTCTGGTCAGCACACGCCTCGTCTTCCCTCTGGCTCGTTCCAGTCCCCTTCCTGTGGCTTCCTCCCCTTCCTCACCTCTGAACATTGGTGTGCCTCCCAGCTTGGTCCTGCAGCAAGTGCCCCCTCTGTGCACCCTCGCTGTCTACATGCTAATGACGCTCAGATGTATCCCTTCCGCCCACTTCTCTCCCCTCAACCCCGCACTTGTTTACCCAACTGCCCCTTGTCTCTCCTTGAATATTTTTAAAGCATCTTTGACTTAACAGTCCAAAATTTCTGACTCTCCCTCTCATACCAACCAGCTCCTCGGTAGTCTTTCCCACCTGACTTACCAGCCCCACTCAGTTCCTCTGGTTCAGATTGTGGAGTCATCCTTAACTCTCCGAGGACTTCTCTCACCTCCCAGCACCAATCCATTGTGGTCCCTCAGAAGAGAGTCCTGCCCATGCACCTCCCTCCCCCACCACCTCCCTCCTGGCTCCAACCACTGAGCCACACCAGCTATAAAATCACTATTGCATACTTACTCATTGAATTCCATTGTGATGGAATTAAATAGTGTATCTGTCTCGTGATTGAGTCTTCTTAAAGGAGAATTCCCCTATAACTTGTGTACCCTGTAATAATTGTATTTATTCATTAGCTGTTAAATATTGAGCCTCTATCATGTACTAGGTACTAGGTATATAGCTGTGAGCTCAGTTCTCTGCCCTTTTCACCCCTCTGCACTCCCTGTGCAAAGGACCTGTCAGTCTGATGAGGTACAGGTGTTAGTCAAAGAATTACACAAATAAATACAAACTGCACAGGAGGGCCCGTGTTCTGTGAGGACATGTAATAGTGGCCCTTGTGGAGTGAGGGGATAGGAGAGCCTCACGCCTTCACAATTTAGAAAACACAAGCCAATTCTCAGCCCTGCAGCAGTCATCCCAAGCAAAACTATGTTCTGACAAACATTATAATGAGGTCTCATTTGGTTTCTGGGTAGCATTGGGATTTTTCCCCAGCGCCCAAATAAAAAGAATTAAAAAGGGGGAAAAATCACCTCCTGGTCCTGGAACAGAACCAGTCCTCCACCTCTCCATTCACTGTCTCTCACCTCCCACCCCTCAGTTGTTCCGAGTCAGTCTGGGGTAAAGGGTGCAGGAAAGCCTGCCTTTCTCACCTCAGCTCACACTGGTACTGCCTCCCCACAGGAAATACTTTTCCTGTCAGCATTGCCCCAACCATCTTCCTTGACCCTCTCAGTCTTGATCTAGAAACCTCTCTCTCTTGGCAAGCGTAACTCTGCTTGCGCTTGATAGCACTAATTCCACTGCCTGGCGAGAGGCCTGGGCTTTCAGACCCCTGTCCAGGTGAGAACCTCCTCCTCTTTCACGGCCACCCTAGCAATGCGACTCGGACTGCTCCCACTTTCTCATCGGTGCTGTTCCTTTATAGTCTCAAGATGTCTCAAGAGTTCAGTATCTCAGACTGTTTCAGTTTACCGTTACTTCTTTGCACGGCTGGTCTATAATCCGAGGCACCGGTGTGAACCACAGTTACCAAGTCTCCCAGAGGGAGACAGCTTTGTGTGGCCCCCTTGAGTAGCGTGGTGCTGGGTGGGCGGCGGGGGGCGCGAACCCTTGCTCTGCCACCTCCAGTCTGATCTCACGTTGCAGTTTCACCCCTCGGAGTCTCCCTCAGGCTCGAGCGGGATCATGCCTATCTGGACAGGAGGGAGAGATTGAAGCCACATGGGTGCGCCTGTGTCATCATCTCTCTGAGAATCAGCCTGTACTCATCTCCCCAGTGGGTGTTCTGAACCATGGCTGTTCTCTCTCTTTTGCCTGCATAGCTCTTCCCCTCCCACTTCTAGAACATTCCTAATAGGCTTCTTCCCCTTGTCCATGGCTTGCTCAGAATGTTTGCTTGTATTTTAATCACTTCCTGTCTAGACTGTTGCAGGTCCCTGGTTTTTATGAAAAAGATTCTTCTCAAATCCAAACTCCCAAACTTGAGGATGAATCAAAGTACTCTCGCTGGGAACTTCTGCCTTTCTAGTCAAGAGACTTTATAAGATTTGGAGTCTCATCTCCCTGGCAGTTCCTTTCTGTTCTTTGGAGTTCGATAGATACATTCTTTATTTTGGCCTGGTCATCTTTGTGTGTCTCACAATTCTCATGGATTATTTGCATTTGTGCTTATCTTTTCTTATTTGTTCTTAATTCTCTGTCTTTTCTATTTGAAAGAGTAAAGAATTCCAGAATAAAATATGAGGCTGCTCTCTTAATGAGACTTATCTATTTGAAAGGAGTCTGGCTAGAAAGAATAAAAGGCTGTATGTAGAACTGCCACAGGTATTTGTATAAGGTTCCCCATACCTGGGCTTCTCATAGCCCAGCCGTAGCAATCAAACCATACAGCTTCTGTTTAGAGTGCTTTTTAAATTTGTTCTTGATTTAGGGTTTTTTAATAGTGAAATAATTCAAACATAAAGGAATTCAGAAAACAATTCATTTTTATACACCCCATCCAGATTTTAAAATTCTTAGAATTAATATTTTAAGCTTTAAACCAGTTTTTAAACCAGTTTTTAAAATTATAAACATGATAAGTGTTAATGCCCCCCCCAACAAAAAAAGAATTCAATAGGACAGAAATTTATGAAGGGGGAAAAGACTGTCTTAAAGAATCCCTGCCTGTCTAGACTGAAATATTTTCTTATTTAAACATCATTACATGTTGCAATCAATCAGAAATTTAAAACTTAGAAAGCAAAAGAAGTGAAAACGCCCCAGAATGCTAATTCTCACATTACTACTCTCACTATGTTAGAGTGAGTCCTTCCTATTTTTCTGTGCATGTGTATCTTTTGTGTGCGTGTATGTACACACACTTTTTAAATAAGAGTAGGGTCATACTGCTTTTCTTGCACTCTTGTCCATTATTACCGCATCATTAACATCATCATCTGAGGTTCTGATCTTTGCAAAGTAGCAGAGAAATCCTTAGCTGAGGGCCAGGGGCGCTGACCAGCAACAGCTGAGAATACTGTTGTGTGTTTTTCTTAAATATGTCTTTATTGATTTCAGAGAGACAAAGGGAGAGAGAGAGAAACATCAATGATGGAGAGAGTCATCATTGATCGGCTGCCTCGAGCCCGCAACCCGGGCATGTGCCCTGACCCGGAATCAAACCTCCATCTCCTGGATCCTAGGTTGGTGCTCAACTGCTGAGCCACACCCGGCCAGGCAATACTGTACTTTTAAGGTGATCCTCATTCTCTCAACCACAGCTCTTTCTGAGCTTCAGAGTTGTTGCCATTTTGGCCAGAAAGGCCATTTCTGGTACTACCAGAACAAGTTTTTACTTCTTTTAAGCTTATTTTCCCAATCTGTACAAATCACATTCTCACAGCCTGCTATTTGTACCAGTTGGGCCTCTAGTGGTTCAGTCCTTTAGTTATGATCTAAAACTAGAAATTTTAGCACATATAACATGTTTTCATTTTTGTTGCTGTAGGGAGTGGCTTTATTTATTGTGCCATGAAATGCTGAATCCGTATTATGGACTCTTCCAATACTCTACGGACAATATTTACATGCTGCAAATCAACCCAGATTCTTCCATCAACCCTGTAAGTATTAATAGTGAATGGGTAGGGAATTTAAGATGGGGAATTTTTTAAATGGACTTTCAGTTTCCATCTCAATTTTGGGTTTATTCACTGTAGCTTACTCAAGGTCTGTGATAAATAAAACATTGAAAGGTAGAGTGAGAACTGGATTAAGACGGACCGTTTCAGTCCTGTATTTCTGGTGGCTGGCATCACTAGTACGCTGTTTTCAAGGAGAGCGAGTGAGCTGCTCACATATTCAGGACCTTCTTGCCTTTGAGGGAGTCTGGTTTGATGACTGCATTTGTTGACAGCACCATTCTGAGAAGTGTGTTACAGGTCTGTCCTCCTCCTAGTCACAACTGGGATATGCCCGTACCTAGCTTTTTTGGCCAGCAGGGCTGCTTGTTTTAGAGAAGAGCGAGTGACTGACCCAAGGTGGGACTCTCCCTGTGGGGCTGCATCCTGCAGTCAGCGCCACCATGCACACGGCCGACGCAAATCACAAACCAGCTCCACTCTGCAGGCAGTCGGGCATGACTGAGCCTTTTACCAACATTGAAACCGAGTTTTGATTAATTATCTGATTATAATTCCAACCTGAAGTTGAAATGTGAGGTTCCCTTTTTAGTTAAAAAACAGACATATCTGGTTTTAAATGGTTCTTTTACTTGGGTTGTTCATACTTATTTTCCTCTGTGTTCCTTGTTTTTCCTCTTTGGATTTCTTTCCTTCTTCCTTGCGGGACTGGGGGAAGGGTGGCAGAGGGAGACGGGGAGTTGCCCTTATCTCTTTATTTCTTTTTAGTTCAATGGAAAGGTAAAATGTGAAGTGTGGCCCTTGACCTGTACAGAGCACAGGGCCCTGCTCACAGAAGGGCCTGTGCTTGGTTTGAATCTCTGCTGTTGCCATGTTGGAATTCTTAATCATTTTTGAATAAAGGGTTCTGCATTTTCTTTTTGCAGTGGGTCCCACAAATTATGTAACAATTCTGAGGAAAATGTGTTTGAACTAATAGCAAATAAAATGTTGTTCAGATGATCTATACAAAAGATGTGCTCTCAGTTTTGACTAAGCAGCATTGTTTCATTTGGTCATGAGCAGAACCTGTGAGTAACTGACTCCATGTTGGTTGCCTATGGGGCAGTTCTCCCAAGAAGCTGGAGAAATTACAAGATAATCACCTTGACTGTTTTTAAAATGAATTTGTGTTCTCTGGTGCCCCCTACAGGACCATTTGTCTTATTTCCATTTTGTTGGTCGGATCATGGGTCTGGCTGTGTTCCATGGACACTACATAAATGGGGGTTTCACAGTTCCCTTCTATAAGCAGCTATTGGGGAAACCCATCCAGCTCTCTGATTTGGAATCGGTCGACCCAGAACTACATAAGAGCTTAGTGTGGATTCTGTAAGTATCAACTCACTGTTTACTTAATTGAATAGTCATATATAGCCACCTGTCTTAGTATACGACAAATACATTTAGTGTGTGTGTGTGTGTGTGTGTGTGTTGGGAATGGGTGTGAAATTGAAGAGAAATAAAGAAACTGTTGTTTTATGAACAGAAATATAAAAGTAGCCTGGCCAGAGTGGCTCAGTTGGTTGAGTGTTGTCCTCTGCACCAAGAGGTTGCTGGTTCGATTCCCAGTCAGGGCACATGCCTCAGTTGCGGGCTCGATCCCCAGAGGAGGAGCATATGGAAAGCAACTGATAGATGTATTTCTCTCTCTCCCCATTCTTCTCTCTAAGCATGTCCTCGGGTGAGGATTTAAAAAATATATATATATATGTAGATTTAACAAAAGATACTTGATTGACTTATTTTCCTCATGATGTTTGGCCAGTTTCTCTTCATGGACTAGTTTCTTTTGTTATTTCCTTGAATTATTAACATGATCATAAATGTTAATCCCTAGACCTGGTGGTTGGTTGGTTTTAGGTGTGGTTTTTTTAAATTTATCGATCGATTTTAGGGAGGGAGAGAGAGAGAATGAGAGAGAGAAACATCGATTTGTTTTTCCACTTATGCATTCATTGGTTAATTCTTGTATGTGCCCTGACCGGGGATTGAACCCGCAACCTTGGCATATGGGGAGGATGCTCTAACCCAGCTGAGCTACCCAGGTTGGTTGGTTTTTGACACTCTAAGGTGTCACCAGTTAATCTCTAGAGGGAAAGTACCAAAAACAAAATTAGTATCAAAGTATCTTATATCAAGTACTGTCATACAAGCAAGTGTCAAAACAAAATTAGTATTTAGTCACCTTGTTTTAGAATTATCCTAAACACTTAAAAGCAACAAGCACAGTTACTTGGTAAAACATAGGTGTCCTTTGAGGCAGTTTCACAGGAATGACAGACAGATCCAGGCTCTGGCGAAAGGAGAAGCTGATGAATTGAAGGGAGTCAGGCCTCTTGATTGTATCCTGTGTCTAGTTGGCCTCATTTACGTGCCCCAACTTGAAATGAATAGTCTGTGGGAGTTAGGGCCTTCATCCTGTAGGAAATCTTTCATTCCTTTTCAAGAAATATAGCAGATTAAGGACCCAGTTTTAACTTTCAAGTGTTGCTTTGAACTGATGTACTTGAAAAGGTTGCCTTGAAGGGGGGGAACGGTGTTTCCTTGGTGTGGCTTCCTGCAGGTGGATTTCCCTTTGACCCAGTTACCTCTTTATGACTCCCCTCTTCCTACTCATAGACTCAGTTTACAAAGCAGCCAGGTGTCTCATAAAATCATACGCTGGTAGAGGTGAATGAAAAAGTCGAGAGAGAGAACACATCTGGAACTGGAGCTGTGGCTCCTGGCTGCGTCCAGGGCCCACGCCTCCTCTTGGTCTGGCAGTCAGTAAATGTGCTCCCCCTCTACCAGGTTGTCCCATTTAATGTTCCATTCACTGCTGCAGGGCAGCAAAGGCCTAACTAACATCTTTCTTCTGTCCTGACTTTGACAGCGAGAACGACATCACCCCTGTGCTGGACCACACCTTCTGCGTGGAGCACAATGCTTTTGGGAGGATTCTTCAGCACGAACTGAAACCAAATGGCAGGAATGTTCCCGTCACAGAGGAGAACAAGAAAGAATATGTCCGGTACGCTCTGGCAGCCCTGCTGGTCACCCGGGCACCCAGTATTGTCGTGGCATGGCTGGGTTTGTCTGGCTTGTGGAGGCCCCTTTGCTGTGTGAGGTTTCCCTGTTCCCGTCAGATCGCGCTATAGAAGGGACTTCCCGAAATGCTGGGGTCAGCAGGAGGAGCTGGGGGGTGGGGGGGGCCCTGATGTGACCACGGCTGACCTGGCAAAGAGGGCATGACCCCAGAGCCGGGGGGGGGGGGGGGAGGCCTTTCAGGCGATCACCAGGTCTGTGTGTGGAGGTGCCAGAGTGCAGGAGAGAGGAGGAAGCCTAGCTGTCCTTGAGATCAGTCTTCTCCATTGTAGTCTGTTCTCCCACCTCTTAAGGCAGGTCAGTGACAAGTCACCTACAGTGGCAGTTTAGAAATAAGCATCTCACTGTAGCTGGTGTTCCTCAGTGGTTAGAGCATCGGCCCACATACCGGAGGGTTGCAAGTTCAATTCCCAGTCAAGAGCACACACCTGGGTTGCAGGTTTGATCCCCAGCCCCACTTGGGGTGGGTGTGAAAGGCAATCAAGTCGATGTCTGTCTCCCGTCAATGTTTCTCTCTCCCGCCCCCCCCGCCTCCCTCCCTCCCACTCTCTAAAAATCAATGGAAAAAATGTCTTGAAGTGATAATTAAAAAAAATAAAAATAGAAACATGGACATCTCTTTGCTCAGGCTGTCAGACTGGTGTGTAGTTCTCACAGCATCCTTTATTTTCAAACATATTTTAAGTTGTGGCAATAGGTCAGGAATAAAAAATAAATTGCTGGAATAGGTCAGGTTAAATCCTACTGTTATTTCTAGCAATAGGTCATAATTATATGTGCGCTTTATTTTAAGCTGTAGCTTAGGTTAGGTGCTTCCATCTGGTGGGTTTCGGGGAGGCAGGTGGGCAAGGCATTGAACTCAACAGATGTCAGAACCAACTCATGGAGAACCATTGGTATTGCTTACAACTTCTGAATCTTCCTTCCAGGTTATATGTAAATTGGAGATTTATGAGAGGAATCGAAGCCCAGTTCTTAGCACTTCAGAAAGGGTTTAATGAGCTCATTCCTCAGCACTTACTGAAGCCTTTTGACCAGAAGGAACTAGAGGTATGTTTCTGCTTGCTGGGTCAGTGGTTTTGATTTACACCCCGGCTGCAGGGTGAGGCTTTGCACTGATTCCTAGCGGGCTGGGAGCTTGTCGGGGCTCCCAGGGGAGCACAGGGCTAGAGCGAGAGGGGGTGGAGGATGTTTGAGCCAGCTGTGACAAGGCCAGGTGTCTCCTTGGTGGCAGTGAATCTGGACAGTTCTGGAGGCCTTGTTCACGGTGTTTTGTGACTCATCCTATTTTCAGGACCTGTAGCTGCGGAGAGTCCTAACCCCCTCCTGAGCAGACACCTCAGATCGAGGAGATTGTCTCGGTTGCTGCCAACTTCTACCACAACATCAACTTTCTGTTTTTATTCTGCTATTATTAGACTCAGAACACAGTTACTGTCTTCTCTAATCATACTTCATGTACTCGAACACAGCAAGGCATTCATCTCTTAACCATCTCTGTTTGGGGGCAAATAGCTCAAACCTTTAAAATTATTCTCAGTCTCTGCCACCAGCGAGATTCAGTAGCTCTCCCGAGGGGGCTTTGCAAGCAAGTTGCAGAAACCACACACAACCCTTGTTTCCACAACCACTGTCCTGCAGACCACGGTGACACGGCCCCACTTTCCACTCAGCCCCGTGCCATCTTGCAGAAGGCTCTTGCTCACTCACCGGTGCACGGCGGAACCACACAGCCGGCTGTCAGAAAACGCCCACCTGTAGCCGCGCACCGTGGTCCCAGGGGTTGGAAACCAGTTGGGCATCCTGTTGGTTCATCTTTATTCTCGTCTAAGTGTGTGTCTAGTTTATGTGGACATAGCTGCTGCTTTGCTCTGGGAACCATGTTTTTAAATACTGTACTGGGAACGTGGGAGGCGGCATGACACTGGTCACACATTTTAGAAATAACCACCTCTAACCCCTTCACAGCTGATAATAGGCGGCCTGGACAAAATAGACCTGAACGACTGGAAGTCTAACACTCGGCTGAAGCACTGTGTGGCCGACAGCAACATCGTCAGGTGGTTCTGGCAGGCGGTGGAGACCTTTGATGAGGAGAGGCGGGCTAGGCTCCTACAGTTTGTGACGGGGTCCACGCGTGTCCCGCTCCAAGGCTTCAAGGCATTACAAGGTGACTGACGTGGAGGAGGGGCTATTGGCACTGTGTGCTGCCTGGGTGTGTAGGAAGACCAGGTGTGGCGGGGTTGGCTTCCTGAACAGTGGACTAGAAAACGACGTGACAACATGTTTTCAAAGCACATGTCGGCACTGGTGGTGGCGCTCCCCTGGCGGGTGGAGGGGCACTCACTCCAGTGGCCATGGAGACCATGAGCGGTGATGGTCTCTTGGTTGCCATTACCCTGCCAGCACCCAGTCCTCAAGGCTCTGCTGTCTGTTCCCAAACTGACAGAAAATATCTGTGAAGACTAGGAGAGGCTATCAGCAAAACAGAGCCCAGCTTCCCCTCAAACCCACTTTCCTGGTATCTGCAAGCCAGTGGGACGTCGCCTAGGTGGGCCCAGATCTGTGCAGTAGCAGTGCCCACCAGGGCTGAGTTGGGAATGACCTGAGCAAGGAAGGACCCAGAGGCACCTGATGCTTCCCCTTCCCCTACAGAATTGATTGACAAAGGGAAGGTACAAAGATCAACGGGTTTGGGGGAAAGAAGTCAGAGTTTTACAGTGTACTACGGATTCGAGATACGGGGAGAGGGGCCTGGCCTAGTTACCAGCAGCCGCGTGTATTGCTACCATGTGGGTCCTGAGCTCCAGGGTCCCTCCTGGTCCTGTTTCCTGACCTATACAGGTGGGTCTGCTGCCCAGACAGGCTCCACTGTCCAGTTAGGTGCTCGTGCTCTCTTGAGTCCCTGGTTCACCCAGTTTGGAGTGGCCGTGGGCAAGGGGAGTTGGAAGGCTTTGGACACTGGGGAGTTTGTGCCTCATGAGGAGTCTGGAGGGGCTCATGGTCAGCCACAACCAACTGGGGAAGTCCTCACAGGCTTCTCCCTGGCCCTGTGATTTGTAAAACTTTAGATTTTTGTCGCTTGATAACCCTGATAGCCAGGAAAAGGTAAAGAATATATTAAAATTTAGTAAATTGAACTTTGCATATTAATAGTGACAGCAGATATAGTTCATGTATAAAATTCTCTGTAGACTTTTCCTTATTTTAGGGATTTCTGAGTGAGAGAAGTTACTTCCATTCCCCTGGGCTTTGGTTCCTAGGCGGTCTTTTCTGTCTCCGTCATACCTCTGCCTGGAGAGGTATCACAATTGCATATCCTGCTTTCCTTGCACCACTGCTATCCTCTGCCAGCAGTGGGCCTGCTTGCTAAACATTTCTGTTAAAAAAAACCAACCTGGTGATAGAAGATCTTACCTTCAAATACCACCACTGGGCACAAAGGGGTGCTCACCAATCTTTGCTCCATGCCTGTGGTTTTCTAAATGTCTGATCTTAGTCACTTGATGGCCAGGCAGCTGCCATGGGAATTCCATGACCCTCTGGCAGGACAACCGCCTGGGCATGGGGCTGACATGCGGTCAGCAGTGGGGTCCAGGCTCAGCTCTGAAGTGCAGTAACTAGAATGTTGTCTTGTAAGGTTCTACAGGCGCCGCAGGCCCCCGGCTGTTCACCATCCACCTGATCGATGCAAACACAGACAACCTTCCGAAGGCCCACACCTGGTAAGGACAGTGCTGTGCTGTCACCGTTCCCACAGTGTTCCGCACGACTTTCTAACCTGTTTCTTATTGGTAGCACTCAGCACTTTGTGCCGAGTCCCAGGTACAGCAGGCAGTGCCACCTGTGTCTAATGGGACAAGCATGTGGCAGCGTGTCACATATGAGAGTCATCAGAAGTCTCTTCTGTGAAACCAGTTTTGTCATGAGATGTGATTTATGTGGGCTTCTGCTCCGACAGGCTCCCATCTGCATTCCCCTGGGTCTTGCTGCATATGTGTTTATGCATGTTAGTGTCCGTAGGGAAAGCTGTAGTCTCTAAGTTGGAGTTACAGGTCTCCCTTGTTCTGACATTCCTGGGGCCCCGTTTACCCCCTCAGAGCTTTGCCCGTGACAGATGCACCTTGCCTATTGAAAAATAGAACCTCAACCTAAATATTTGTGGTGGGTTATTTCCTTTGTGGTTTAAACATCAAAAGAACAGTCACCTCTAGGTCAAGAGAACCAGCCCCACATATTGTCAATGCCTCGTTATGTACCAGAAGGTTCCTGACTGGGACCCGAGGGTATGGGTTCCAATGCTGGCTGACATCCCCTGTGTGACTGAGCAGGTTACTTGACATGCTGAGTGGGGCTTCCACATGTGTGAAAAGGCTGTAAAGCTGTCCCAGGACCATGAGGATGCAGAGCCCTGCCCCGGGCGGCCACGGCTACTCTCCTCCTCTGCTCTTCTCCTCGGGAGGCTTTGGCCTTTAACACTTTAGTGCGTGGAGTAAAGCGAGTATGAAAAATCTCTGATGCTAAAGCTCCTGAAAAAAGGCTGTAACACCATTTCGCCGACTCTTGACAAAAACCATCCTTAGTTGCTTATCCCTTTAGTAATTCGACAGGCCACTCTGTGTCCTCTGGGTCACAGGTTTATCTTGTTGAGATACTAGCTGCTTTTTTTTTTTTTTTCCCACAAACACTGGAAATTAACTTCCCCATGGAAATACTGAGTCAGAAATTTAAGATTCATTTTATCTGTCAGAGATTTCACATATTATTAGTTTTGCAGGGAATTTTCTAGACTGCCCCATTTGGGTCTCAGATCAAGTCACAGAGGAACAGACAGACAGGCAGCAGATGGTTAGCGGTGATTGATTTGACTGCCGGCCAGTCTGGGTTATGCTGTCTGCAAGGATGGTGTTACTGGTACTGTGTCATTTCTCCCAAAGACAAATAGCAAACCAAACAAGTCGAGAGCTTTGTCCTGATATCCCCAGTAAATAGTAATTTGGTTTAACTTTGGTTTTAAAGTTCTTAAGATTTATTTTGCTCTGTGTTGATTTTAAAATCTTTGCATTAGAAGCAGAAAAATACAAAGGTGAAGTGTCCACTCACCTCTCCCTCCTCCACCCCCCAGAACTAGGGAACAGAGACTTCCTCCTTGTCACCCTGTACCCTGCCGGCGTGCACGCACATGCACACACACACACACACACGTATGTGCACTCACAGCTAGCGTGTGGCCAAGAATGCTCTGCTCTTGCCTGTCCTTGTCCTGAAGCAGGTCCGAGGGTCAGACTGCCCCAGCAGTGACTCTCACTCTTGTCCCATTCCAGCTTTAACCGGATCGACATTCCACCTTATGAGTCTTATGAAAAGCTCTACGAGAAGCTGCTGATAGCAGTGGAGGAGACCTGTGGGTTTGCTGTGGAGTGAAGAGCAACCAAAGGCAACAGATTCTAGCTCACGACCACCAGACCAAAAGCCTGTCGCTTTCCGCGTGCCTCCTGCGAAGCGGGCTGAGCGCGGGGATTCTAGATGACCTGAGGGAGAGGGTGTCTCCCTCTTTTGTGTCGGGGAGCAAGGGGGCGGGGGGACTTTGGTTGGTGGCTCCCACCCATCTTTTCCTCCTTTACGACAGTACCCCCACCCCCTTCCATCACCCATCCAATAAAGTGCAGCCAGGTTTAGATTTGGCTTCGGTCACACAGGATATTCTGCTACGGTTGTAACACACTTGGCATCAGGCGCACTGCCCTGTGGTATTACGGGAGGATCGGCCTGCAGCCCTGGAACTGAGCTTAGCTTCCTGTGGGTCTGTAACTGGTAGCTGCACTAGCTATTCTGTCTCAAGACAGTCTTCAGGCCCCTTTTCCGGTTCAGCAGCTCAAATTCCAAATTTCACATCCTAGTGGTCTGCTCTGGGTGCAGATTAATTTCTACCTGAAAAGTTACTGTATAATACATGCTTACTGGGACCCTGCCACAGCAGAAAGCTTGAGTCCAAAACATGCTTCCCTTTTGAAAGGTAAAGGAATGGGGCAGCTTTAGCTGGAGGCCCAGGCTATTTCTTTTCAGGGTATCCTGGTTGTAAATTTTGTTTTGCATAGAGGAAAATGATCTTCCCTTTTAAGATTCCCTTTGGCCACACTATCTACCCCAGTTTGAAATATTTTTCAGTGAGACCACCACATAATGGAGCTCCCAAGCTGTGGCTCCTGTACCACCTGTTTGCAAAGGAGTGTCAGCTGGGTCACTTGGATACTAACAATTATGTGGAAATTGCTAACAGCTAAACTAATAAAAATTCTGTTATTACAGCAAACTAGCTTAAAAGGGAAATTGGGAATAGATAACCTCGATGACTGGAGTCGACCCCAAGTTGCTATTTTACGAAAAGCAGGGTGTGGGTGTAAACCTGACAGCAGAGAGGGACAACCCACCCTGACCATTATTCAGCCCATTTCCCATGTCAGATGGTGACGGTGACAATTGCTACTTGATTTACTTGCCCTGATGTCTTCATATGATGAGCAAGGCCAAAGCACGCTGAGACCCTAAGTTTCTAACACTGTTTTCCAATTTGCACAGAAGTTCGAACAGTATTTTATTTAACAAGTGGCTTGATTCCAGAGAGTGAACTTCAGTGAGAATCAGCGGCAGCAACAGGTTTTCCCATCTGGTTTTTCTGTTGTTGTTTTTGTTTAGGGGCAAGTGCAGGGAGGGTCATTCATTAGCGAGACACTTCACTATTGAAATTTCCCTGTTGAAGCTTCTGAGTTAGCCGCTGGGATCCAGCTGTGGGTCTGAGGTGGGTTTGGAAGGAGCGTTTGGTCAGCTGTTTCGCTGTTGTTGTTACTGATGGCTGTAAACTGGTGTGTGGAGGATACTGACTGCTGCGTCTTGCTCTGGTTCCTTGGCTTGCCCCAGAGGCAGCCTGTAGTTTGACATGGGGGTGCTCAGACCTCTTAGGAGAAGGACCTTCCCCTGCACAGAGGCTTGTGCAGGTCGTAGGTAAGACTGCCAGCTGTGGACTCCAAGAGCAGTGAGAGCCAAGCCTCTGGGCTGCTCACTGGGGCTCAGACAGAAGGGATGTCAAGTGTGATTTGCGGCCGAAGGAAAACTGAGTCCAGTCACAAAGTCCCAACCAAACTGTGGGCTTTGTCTTGAGGAGTCCGATTTGTCCTGGTGGGGCTTCTCCTGTGTCTCATTCACCACGAGGCCTTCTGAGGGCATCCTAGAAGCCCCCCAATGGCTTATCCAGTCCTCGCGGTCTTCTCCTGGAAGAAAGAGGAAATGAAAGCTACAGATCTCCCACTAGATAGGTCTCCTCTTCCACATGAGCCTACACCACAGGAGGAGAGGACATCCGTCAGAAGTGCAAGGCCCTCGAGACTGAGGTAGGAAGCCCCCCACCCCAACCCCGCCCGGAATCGATTCTGTGGCAGTGGCCAGATCTGCAGTACTTAGAAAGGAAACGAGGGTCTAGTGGTTGAAAAGACTTGCAAGCAGGACTGTGGCATCGGACTCCTTTAGAACTACCTACCTTCCTGCCGTTAGAAGGAACCAGGGAACGATCCTCCGAATCTGTACCTGCCGGCCCCTCGCTGTTCTCGCGTGTCAGGTGTCGCCTCAGCAAGATCCAGAGGGTCGTGTCCTGGCTCCTCTGGGAGCTGCTTGGGACACCCACGTTACCTGTCTATAAGGCCTGGGGCTCTGCTTTTTCACTTACACTTGCCCATGAGCACCCTCATCAGCTGTGAGTGTTACCAGGGAGCCTGAAAGAGAAGAACTTTCCAGAGCTTCAGTTTACTCTTGCCAAACAGGCCTATCTGTCCGTGGCATTGCACTTCTAGGACCTTAACTATTGACAATTGTTTGGGCCTTTTGAACCACCCCAAAGAATAGTGTAGCAAGCAGTTGGTAAAAGCTCCCAGTGGCTACACTCTAGGTCTGTGGAACCCCATCCACACGGGCGTTCTCCTTCGTACCCTTCTCGGGCTCCCAGACGGCACCCAACCCCGGCCTCTGGCCCGATGCTTCGGGCCCACTTCCAGGCCTGCCCTCACCAGCGGTCAGCAGCCGACCCTCAGGGATGTAGCAGACCACCGCTCTGCAGGCGGGGAAAGCTAAGGGGCTGCGTGTGGGGACAGTGACCCGAACTCTCTCGACTTCTGAAGGGAGAATCCGCCTGCCCGATGGAGTTGGGGCCCCTGGGTCCAAATTCAGGTTAGGTGGTCCTCAGATCTGAGCTGTCAGGGAGGGGCCTTGTGCACAGAAAGTGCCCGCCCCACCCCATGGCAGCCAGGTGCATGCCGCACGGCAGCCATCCCCAAACATAGTATGAATTTTTAAAATTTGTTTATTTTTGTTTCTCAACCACTTTATAATGTATTTTTAATTTATTTTGTAATGTCTTGTTCTTAAGTATTGCTGCTATCCTTGTTGTTCTTCCCACTGTTTTTATTGCTGATTTATTTTGTGAAAGTTGTAACTAATGTTCTGTTTTATGTCAAAATCAAAAGTATTTAAAGAAATACTAGTTCTATTTAATATGGTTATGGAACCAGCTGGAAACACACAACAAACAGCAACTGTACAGCAGGCTGGACCCGGGAGGTCAGGTTCATTTTGTTACATATGCAATAAACTCGCGACTTTACATGTTCAGCATCTGTTGTTTTGCTGTGGAAATGAGATTCCAATTTTTTGACAGTCCCACGAGGAAGGAAGTCAGTGGTCGGAAGTGCTGGGAAGAGCCCTCTGAGGAAAGAGGAGAACCTGGAAGCTCGGCCGTCAGTGAAGCACTGGGGTCGAGAGCGCTCCTGACCTGCTGGCTTCTTTCACACACTGGTCACGTTTGTTGGTTTGGGTTATTTTTAATACATTTTATCACGATAAAATATACATTGCATAATGTTTATCAATTTAACCATAAGTTAATATATAATCCAGTGGCATTAAGTACATTTCACAGTGTTGTGTAACCATCACCATGATCTATTCCCAAAACCTTTTTTTTCCTTTTTATTGAACGTATTAGGGTAACACTGGTAAACAAAATTATACAGGTTTCAGGTGCACAATTCCACAGCACGTCATCTGTGTTGGGGTGGTTTCCTTCTGCTCTTAGTTTGTTGAGTGTTTTCATCAGGAAAAGGTGTTGGATTCTGTCGAATGATTTTGCGGCACCAATCGAGATTATTTGATTTTCCCTCTGTTCGTTTATTGGATTATTGTATCGATTGATTTCTTGTAGAGTGACCCTTGCATTCCAGGAATAATTTCTCCTTTGTCATAATGTATACTGCTTCTGCTGTGCTGTTGGATTCAATTTGCTAATATGTTGTTGGAAATTTTGCATCAATATTCCTGAGGGATATTAACCTGTAGTGTTCTGGTGGTGTCTTTGGCCTCATAAAATAGGAAGCATTTCTTCCTCTTCAAGTTTTTGGAAGAGTTTGAGAAGAGCTGGTGTTAGTTCTTCTTTAAAGGATTAGTAGAATTTACTAGTTAAGGTCCTGGGCTTTACTTTGTTGGAAGGTTTTTTATCACTGATTCAATCTCCTTACTCATTATAGGTCTGTTCAGATTTTCTATGCCTTCATGGTTCAGTCTTGGTAAGTTGTATGTTTCTAGAAATTTGTCCATTTGCTGACACACAATTATTGATAGTACAGTTGACCCTGGAACAAAATGGGTTTGAACTGCATGGGTCCATTTATTGAATAAAAACCATGTATTTTATTGGAAACATTTTTGAGAGTTCCTTAACTACTGTGAAGCAATTGTATTGATTACACTAGACCACGATGAAGCAGTCATATTGCTGCTGCTTTGTTACCTGTAAGTAAATATGAATTTCGTTTTCACATTCTTTTCCTTTTTGATTTCTAATGTTAGTAATATGTTACTGTAAACAGACAGTGTACACTTACAGTATCGACACCGTGCAGTACTGTAAATGAGTTTCCCTTATGATTTCTTTAAGATTTTTAATTGATTCTGAGACAGAGAGGAAACATTGATGTGAGAGGGGAACATCCATCAGCTGCCTCCTGTACACCGCCTACCCGGGATGGAGCCCGCAGCCAGGGCATGTGTCCCGACCAGGAATCAACCCGCAACCTTTCGGTGCACAGGACAGTGCCCAACCAGCTGAGCCACACCAGCCAGGGCCCTTATGATTTTCTTAATAACATTTCCTTTTATCTAGCTTACTTTTTTATTGGACTACAGTATATAATACATATACAAAATTTGTGTTATCGGTAAAGTTCAGGTCAAAAGTAGGCTTTTAGTAGTTAAGACTTTGGGGAGTCAAAAGTTATATGCAGATTTTCAACTACACAGGGGTTAGCACCCCCAACCCCTTCATTGTTCAAGGGTCAACTATGCTTTCCTAATCCTTTTTATTTCTGTAAAATTTACAATTACTGTCCCCTCTTTTCTGATTTTAATTCTTTTATTTTTCTTATTAGCTAAAGGTCTGTCATTAAGTTGTTTTTTGAAGAACCAACTCCTGGCTTCAATGATTTCTCTGTTGTTTTTCTCTGTTTTACTTATTTCTGCTATACTACTTGTTATTTCTTTCCACTGCTAGCTTAGGGATTTAGTTTTTTCTCCTTTATCTAGTTCTTTAAGGTACAAAGTAGATTGATTTGAGACCTTTCTTCTTTTTTAATGTAAGCAAGCATTTACAGCCATAATTTCCTTCTTACTCCTGTTTTTAGTTTTGATAAGCTGTAACTGATTGTCCTTTACCTCAACATAGTTTCCAATGTCCCTTGTGATGTGTTGCTTCATTTCCACATACTTATGAATTTTCCTTTCACTGTTGATTTCTAGTTTCATTCCATTATGATAAGAAAAATACTCTGGTTTCAATCTTTTAAAACTTACCGAGACTGGTCTGATGGCCTACCACGTCCCACCTGGAGAATGTTTGTGTGCACTTGAGGGCGTGCGCGTTACGCTGCCATTGGGCGGAGTGTTCTGTGTGTGTCTGTTGGATCTGCTCGGTCCGTTATCAAGTCCTCTTTTCCTCACTGACCCACTGAGGGCAGGGTGTTGAAGTCTCCTACTGTTATTGTAGAGCTGTCTATTTTTACCCTTCCGTTTTTCCTGTGGGTCTCTCTGAATGTTTCTTAAATATTTATGTCCATTTTTTTCTCTAGCATTTCTTGCAAGGTGGTTCTATTGGTAATGAACTCCCTCAATTTTTATGTCTTATTTCTCCCTTATTTTCAAAGAACAGTTTTGCTAAATATAGAATTAACGGGTTTTTTCTCTCATCAATTTGAGTAAATCATCCACTGCTTTCTGGCCTCCGAGGTTTCTGATGAAAACTTTGCTGATAATTTTATTGAGGATTCCTTGTGTGTGCCAAGTCTTCAGTGCTGCTTTTCAAGGATCTCTTTTAGTCTTTTGACAGCTGGATGATGATGTGTCTTGGTATGTCCGTGAGGCTGTTCCACCTGAAGTTTATTGAACTTCCTGGATTTGTAGATTCGTGTCTTTACAACATTTGTTTTCAGTCATTTCTTCAGATCCTGTTTTTGCCCATCTCTCCCTCCCCTCCTCCTGGGATTCCCACAATGCATGTGTTTGCCTGACGTGTCCCGGGTCCTTCGGTTCTGTTCATCACTTGTCTTCATTCTTTTTTCTCGGCAGTTCCAGTGGTCTCCTC
Source organism: Miniopterus natalensis (assembly GCF_054644295.1). NCBI lineage: Eukaryota > Metazoa > Chordata > Mammalia > Chiroptera > Miniopteridae > Miniopterus > Miniopterus natalensis. The sequence goes on from NC_142084.1 coordinate 25,224,366, forward strand.
CTCAAGTTCACTGTTTCCTCTGCCTGCTCCGATCTGCTTTTGACCCTCCAAGGGATCTTCACTCAGTTATCGGACTATGTGTGTTGTTTCCTGACTCTGTCCAGGTCTTCCTGAACCTCTGAGCAGCTCTCAGGTGGTGGTTTTAGCCGCTCTCTGTGCTTCCTCAGGGACGATTTCTTGTGACTTTTTGCTGGAAAGTGAACATTTGACTCTCATAATGTAACTCTGGAAATCAGATTCTCCCCAGAGTTTCTGTTTTTGTTTTTCACCTGTTAGAAGTATCTCTTAACAGCCCGAGGTAAAAGTTTGAGGTGTCCCCTGAGCCCGCGTCTCTCCCTGGGCACAGAGGTTGCTTTCAGTCACTCTCAGTTTTCATAGATCAGGGCTCTCGGCACAACCCAGCCTAGTCCTGTGCTCTCAGTCTCACGAGGCTGCGATCCAGGTGCCAGCCAGACTGCATCCTTCTGTTGGGCTGAGCCCACCTTCAGTTCACAGAGGTTATCCATGCAGTTGCTTTTGAATATTCTAATCCTTACATGTTTGGCTCCCCAAAGGGGAAGAACAACAAAACAACTGAGGCTGTTCTTTTAAACCCTTTGGAAGTTTCTTTATCTGGTAGGGGATGCACCATGGCTGCCCGTCTCTGTGTCTGCACCTCCCTGGTCAAAAGCAGCAATCAGGGATCAGAGCACAGGACCTAAGACCTGGAGGACAAGGCTCTTATTTTTCGCCCAGGCTCCAGCAAGCTGCATCGGGAACACAGGTGCAGGCACCTGCCACGGGGCAGGGGGGCCACTACCGCACTAAAAGCTGAAATCCACCAAATCGGTCACAATTTCCCAGCCAAGCTCTCCCTTGGAAGTTACAAGCGTTCAGACAGACTCCGGAGTTCCAAATAACTCCATCAGGTTCTGTGACTCCAACTTCAGTCTAAGCGGATGTGGCTTCCTGCTGCTCCTGTTCCACCAGCTTCCTTGCTCCCACTCTGGTCACAGTCTGTCTCCCGCCTGTCACGCTGTGTCTGGGGGCTCAGCACACACACGGAGCATGCCTGTGCAGGGACACTCCAGGGAGCTCTTTGAAAGCCTGCTCTTTGGGAACTTTCTGGTCTGTTCCTTCACCCTCTTCCACACCATCAACACCGGCCTCCCTCCGGCAGCCCTGTTCCCGGCTCACTTGTCTTCTGTGTTCCACCCAGTGGTGAGATGCAGATTTTACATATATATCTCTCTGCACATACACATGGGGATTGATTTTTCCTTACCAATGCCCTCCAGAAGCAGGGTGGCATCGCTGACAGCAGAGGTAGGACCTGAGATGGAACCCTGGCTTTGTAACGTGACCTTGCACGGTACCTAACGTGTGCTTCAACTTATTTGTAAAAAGGGGATAACAGCACCTTTCCCCCAGGGGCACTGCACCACTTACGTGTGTGCTTGTGTGAAGCGCGCAGAGTAGTGTGGACACGGAGTGCGGTCATCGTGCACACGTGCCACAGCGCTCCTTTCCGCATAAGGTCTTACCTTCTGCACGTGGCTCCCTCAGTGCGCCTGCGGCAGAGTGTCAGGCCGCCGTCCAGCCAGGAGCCGGCTTCCCCGGGACGCGGGAACCCTGGCGAGCACTTTTCAGAACCAGAGCTCTGCACAGAGTCACGGCGCTGGCCGTGACCTCCCTGGAGACTGGACAGCGTCAGGACATGTTACGAGATCCTGAGTTTGAATCAGCTGTGTGACTCGGGGGAGGGGAGTTATTTAACTCTTGAGCCTCCATTTCCTTACCTAAAATTAAATAGGTCGACTGATGCAGCAACACAGAGATTCTCAAAAATGCTGGGAAAAGCAGCAGATGAAATGACATGTCCAAACAGGCCTCCCTTCTGGGGAGGGATGTCTAGGCAGGGCGTGAGGAAGCCTCTGTCCCTGGAAATGCGCGGCCCCTTGGTCTGCGTGACAGTAAATGAGTGAATAACCCCCACAAGTTGTTCACCGGGTGAAACAGATCAAGGGCGACCCGCGAAGCTGCAGCCACAGCCTGAAAGGAGAGACTCCCAAGACATCTGCCCTCTCCCTCCCAGCTTCCACACCAGGGCTGGGAATCCTGCTCCAAACCACTGGCCCAGGACCTCCCTGTTGCACACCCTGGACAGAGGGGCAGCCTTTGCATCCCCGCATTGTCCTTTAGTCTCCCCGCTCCAGTTATCTGCTATGAAAAGATGTTCAGTTTTCTATACAGGGCCCCCGAGCGCCCCAGCTGCCCTTCGCCCTGTGAGCTGCCACCCTGAGCCTTTCCCCATGCTGAGCACCCACCCCAGCCGGGCATTCCCGAGGCTGTGCTCCCTGGCACCAGGTGTCCTTTGAGCAAGGGGCCGTCTAGATGGAGGTTGGGCCAGACATAGGCCCATCTGAGCCCTAACTGGGCTCACTTCTCCCACTTTTGCCCCCTCATGTCCACTCACCGTGCAGCTGCCATGGGGAGCCGGTGCCGATGCGAAGCCACTGCAGGGCACCCACTCGGGTCCCACAGGAAGGACAGGTGGCTGGAGCTTGGACCTGGCAGTGACCACTCTGTTAGGAAATGGAAATCCCTCAGAAGGTGAGCTGCAAGGATTTTTAAAGAAAATTACTGAGGTGGCTGAGTTAGATACTTAAAAACTCTTGAAGCAAGATGAAACCAAATGTATGCTAAAATAGCAAAGAAAGATAAAATCCCCAAATAGAATGTCACTGCAGTGAGAAAAAACTGGTAGATATATAAGAAATCATTATATTGTATCCCTCGGACTAATACAATGTGATATGTCAATTACAGTCAATAAAACTGGAAAAAATACACGAACTTCTATAAAAAATTAAAAGTTTGAAATCATTTTTAATGTATCTGGTAATTCATACATGAAAGTGATAGGATCTTCTGGGACTGAAAACAGACTTGAGCTTTACCTGCAGGTGCTGGTGCGGCCGGGTCACCCCTGCGGCACAAGGGAACGAGCCGTCACTCTGCGGGACGTGGACCCCACTCGCTCACGAGCACGTCGCTCAGGACGCTTGTGCTGGAAATAGAGCCTGCCTGTCATAATTTCCCCTTTCCTTTAACATTTCTTTTTAATGTGATAAAAGTTCAGGCAGGAACTACACTGAGAGAAAGAAGTGGATTTCCATTGAGTATTCAATGAAGAACCAACTCCCTGGGAGAAGAAAACCTCCCTGAAGCAATTTAAAAGATCAGCCGTGCACGCAGAGCCGCGACTCCTCACAGAGACCAAGATGCTTGTGGAAACAAATCCTTGGTGGCCACTGTCAAGGCCAGCTCACTTCCCACGAAGAACACAGTAATTCAGGAGGAGGAAATGCACACGTCAGGCGAAGGTTATTCAAAAGGAATTCAAATTTAACTTGTGTCCCTGCTGCTTGAGGTGCTGCGTCTGGCAGAGGCCTGAGAGCCCAGCAGCGAATCCTCAGGCCCCAGGTTCCTGAGGAAGGAGCACTGAGCTGTGACAGTGCTGGGACCCAGGGGGGACCCAGGGCCCCCACAGGCTCAGAACCTCTGTCCACAGGCCGTGTCCATGCCCCGATGGCCGGCAGAGCTGACGCCTGCAGGAACCGCTGGCTGAGGCTCCCGTCCTCCTCAGACACCTGTCCTTTCCTCAATTCAGGAAACGAGGACAATGTCCCCACCCCCAGGAATTCTCTCCAACAGTCTTCGTAGGCCCAACACATACTCCACTAACAGGAATGTCTACACCAGGCGCTGGGCTCCACCTCTGTCCACACAGCCGAGGTGCAGTCATTTGCCTTCCCAGGTGCCAACTAAAAGGCCCAGAGCCTCAGCTGCCCTCTGTCCTCAGTAACCTCTGTATTAAAGTAATTTTGAGGGTTTTTTCTCTTTTAGCTTCGTTGCTTTTAGTTTAGAGATAAGGTGGTTCAAATTAGAATCTTGATAGAATTATTCTAGAATTATGATTAATAACTAAAGAATCTTTAAATGTGAATCATATAAGGCAATCGCTTCCACTCCATTCCATTTGTAGGTAGTGTTGATACAGAATTATTACTAATAGGTCCACTACAGTAACCCAGAAATACAGCAATTACGTTTTTGTCTTCTAGAATAATTTTGACCATTTTCTCTTTTGGTTTTATTTCTGTTGTTGAAGTGATTACACACACAACAGCTCAAATGAAACCTTCATAACGCTGTAATTTCTAGGATATGATTTAAAATGTACAGTATAAAATGTGACCTCATTACAAACTTATTTCCATCTTATTTGGCTTCTGGCTAGTTATAAAAACAGTACTTTTGTTTTGCTACTTAACAAGTATATTCTTCTGGCCCACAAAGGGCAATTTCTTGCCTCTCCGCTAAAATAATGTTGAATTTTCTCGTTTAGTTTCACTTGACTGCACAGCAGCATAGTTTGGGGAAACTGGCAGCTTGGTCCCTGTCCCACAAACCGGAGAGAGCAAGCAGACCGAACACGAGCTTATTACAGCAAAACCTAAGAAATGCACATCAAAAAACTGCTAGAACTGAAAAATAAACATACGCCACCTTCCTAAGGCGCCTTTTTAAGCACTTTTATGTAATCACCCCCCAATTTAAGAGCACAGTATCGCGCCTGTTCAGAATGCCTGGTCCGGCCAGGCGGGCGGCTCACCAGAAAGGCTGGACTCGGCCCCCACCCGGGGCCTGTGCGCGAGGCGACCAGTCAGTGTTCCTCTCTCACACTGATGCTCTCTCCTCTCTCTAAAAACATCAATAAACATATCCTCTGGTGAGGATTTAAATTTTCTTAATTTTTTCAATTACAATTTACATTCAGTATTATTCTGTATTAGTTTCAGGTGTACAGTGTAGTGGTCAGACTATACACTTTACAAAACGCTCCCTCCAATATTTCCGGTGCCCACCTGACACCACACAGCTATGATGGTGTCACTGACTGCGTTCCCTGTGCCGTACTGGACGCCCCGTGACGATCTGTAACTGCCAACCTGCTTCCTAATCCCCTCACCTTTGTCACCCGGACCCCAGCCCTCAAGATCCTCTTTTCAAGTGAAGCATTTCAGAGAACGCTTCCTTAGTTCTTATATTCCCTTCAAGAAACTAAACTGAGGCCCATCTTTTCATACTTTTTACCTTGTTTGCCCAACAACTAAAATGGTTTTCTCCCTAAGAAAATTTTTGCCAACACTATTTTAAAGTAAATGGTTTTCTTTCTGGTAAACAAACAAGAAACTATTAGAACTAAAAGCCAACTTCAAAAAAATTGCAGGATACAAAATTAACATAAAAAATTAGTTGTATTTCTATATGCTAACAACAATCCAGAAAGAAAATTAAAACAATTCCTTTTACAGTAGCATCAAAAAGAATGAAACAGGAACAAATTTAACCAAAGATATGACAGACCTGTACACTCAAACTATAAAGCTACTAATATCAAGGAAATTAAAGAAGGCAAATAAATGCGAACACATTCTGGGTTGATGGACTGAAGACTGATCTACAGATTCAGCGCAACCCCTACAAAAATCCAAAAACCACTTTCCAGAAATAGAAAAAAACACCCTAAAACATGGAATCTCAGAGACCCCCACCCAACTGGCCAAAAGAATCTTGAAAAGAGCAAGTGTAAGGCCCAGCTCCCAGCAACACCATGTCGGGTGAGAAAGCCAAGGTTCACGGTCTCGAAGACAACAGCTCAGACCTGACTCCAGGTCCTTGATCTTGCCACTTACAGATGGAGCTCAGAAGAGACTGGATCCCCACTGGGAACTCTCTCCTGCCCCGCTGTTCAAAGGCTGGTTTCCCTAGAAACCAGAGTCAGTGCCTGGGGCCAGGTGTGGGCGAGCCCTTCTCACCAGGACACGGACTCCAGACTCCTTTACCCCAAAGCCACTCCTGCCTCCCTGCAACCACCGCATTCCACGCTGCTCTCCCAGAGCACAAAGGCAGCTCAAGGCTTGTGCGTCAAATGCTCCCGCCCCCAGGCTTGCGAAGCCCGTTGCACAAGGTGAGGATGGTGAGAGGCACCTGGCACTTTCTCCCCTCGATTAGCTGGCAGCCTGCGATCACCTGTCATTTTAGATACCCAGCTCCTGTCACTCCAAATCCAAGATACCTTCTCACAAAGACAGCCCTCCAAGTAATTGTAAAATAACACAGCTGCACAAAAAAATGGGAGTCCAGTCAGATGGACAACACTGGGCCCCTTGACCTCTGTCCATGTTCCAGTTTCTCCACAGTTGGTTCTGGGACTGTAGATGAGTACTCACCGCGAACAGGAAGTCCCTTCTCTGTAAAGCAAGGACTGCCCCCTGGGGGCAGAGGGACCTACCTACCTCTGAGGACCGGAGATAGAAAGACCTCAAGGGGTCCTCCCTGCTACGGATGAGCTGGCATCCCGAGGGTGGGTACGTTGGATTATGCTCCTTGGACTGGATTGTGCCGAGATTTGAGTGAGCTCAGCTGCAGACTTCACCCCACGCTGGCCTGGGCACTGGGGGACAATGTGGGCACAGGCAAGGTCTGGGAAGAGCCTAGGGCCTGAGACAGCTCAAGCCCTGGTCCTGAAAGGGGGCCTTGCTGACCGGCCCACGTTGTGTGAAGACTGTGTTCACATAAGACGTGGCACTTCCCAATGGGGCAAGTTCTTTAAAATTCAGAATCGTAATTTTAGAAGTAGCAACCAGCCCTTTGTCCCCTAGGACATTCCAGACTGCCACTGGGAACTGTCCTTTCCACATGCTCCAGGGAGGGATTCCTCTGCTTTGTCCACTCCCCACCTGAGGTGCTGACACACCTCCCCACCTGGGGTGCAAAGGACAAGAGCTGGTGGAGTTGAGCACAGGGAGATGCTCCAAACACTGGGAAACAGCCCTGTAGGGGGCGCAGCTGAGGCCTCCAGGCACATGGTGCTGCTCCTGCCCGGCCATTTCCTGGCTGCACACACAGGTTTCAGAGCAGCAGCCCTGAAATACAGAAAAGTTAAAAAGCACCAGCTTCCTGGGCGCAGTCTCACATCATCAAAGTCAGAACCAGCAGGCCGCATCGCCATCACAAACATGCTGCGTGTCTGGTTCAGACCCAAGTCCCAAGCTGAGACCCTGCCTAGGAAGGACAAGTCCATCACCATGAAGCCACACTTGAGCATGGTCCACGCTGGCCTGGGACCCTCCAGTCCCCAAGGGCTAGGGGAAATTCAGGCAGAGGAAACACCTCACGGAAACAGGCATGTTAACACATAAAGGACAACACATCCTTTTATAAAATATTTATTCTAAAAAAGTCACACTGTACAAATTTAGATAGAACATTCTCAATACTCGTATTTATAAAAATGTGAACACAGACTGGAGCTAACAAACTTCTCTTGCTGTTTCTTTTTAAATTAGGAAGAAGTGATTTTTTCAGGTACAATGATAGTAAATGTCTAGAAGACATCCAAAGAGCTGGCGATAAAAGCTGGAGTCACCTGTCAGTCCTCCCAGTGGAATCCCCACCCAAGCACATGAGGTCGGATCCCCAGATCCCGCAGGGTGACGAGGCCTCACGGATCCCGGTCAAACGCTCAATGAGATTCCCAGCGCTGGTGCAGGCAGCATCGAAGTGTGTGCTTGGGGTAAAACCAGCAGGATTTGTTCATAATTTCCTGTTTCTCTAACAAAGTGGGTTTTCTATACAAAAGCGCGAAGCTCCTGTCAGGTGCTGCTTCTGAAAGTTAAAAAAAGGATGCTGTGGGGCTGTTTCCCACAGTCCGTCCGTCCGCTCACACAGATGGCGGGGACGGCGAATTCACAGAAACCCCAGGACAGGGAACCTTGGTTTCTTGAAAGGTTACTTTCAAAGCTTCGAGTAAGGCTCAGCTCAGCATTCGAATCGCCTCACCATATAGTCCAGCTCCCCCTGAACTGAATTCACCTCTTTCCCAGCAAACTTTCAGGGAATAACCGCGCCGCAGGGAGCTGGAGGCCTCCCAAACATCCAGGGAACGAGGCGGAGTCCTCTGCTGTGAAGCCGGCGCTGGGAGCCCGAGAGGCGCCCTTCACGCACCAGCGGTGGGAGCTGCCGTGTCACAGCCAGGGGTGCCAGGCGGGGTCCATGCGGCATAGGTTGTCCAGGCTGTTTGCGGCGGCCACCAGGGTGTTCACTTTGCTCTCCCCGCCTTCAAACTGGGCAAGGTTGTGCAGGCGGGTCATGATGGCGGTGACAGCCTTCTGAACCAGGGAAACCAGCTGCTGACTGTCCATGTTTTCTGGCTGCCCAGCGGCTGAAAGAGGAGAGGAGGTGTCCTCCTGCGTTTTTTTGTGCCAAGCAATGATCTCGTCCCGAAGTACAGTTTTCAGGATGCCGTCCACCTTTGCGAGGAGAGAATGGAACAATCCATGTTTAATCAAGAGTAACCAGAGGGGCAGCTTCCCAACGAGAACCAGCTCGGCCAGCAGGCTGTGGCAGTCACCCTCAGGCCAGGGCATGTGCCTGTAGATGTGCTAGGGAAGCCACCAGGGTATAAACCACTCCTCCATGAGGAGCAGTGGCCAAAAAGCCTGTGCCAAGCCTTACAACAGAGCCAGGGCCCACGTGTCCAGTGGCACCTGCTGCCTCACACTACTTACTGGGGCCAGTCTGTTCCTCTGTCCCACCCCGTGCATCAAGTACCTGTCCAGGGCCTGCTTAGGGCATTCCTGGCACGGAAGCTAAGAGTAAACAAATCAGAAACACCATCCCCACCCTTAGGAGGCTCATGTCCCAAAATGTACAAGGTGCCAGGTGGTGATGGGCGCTGTGGAGGAAAGAGCAGGTGAGGAAGGCTAGAGGGGGTCTCAGAGGGCCTTCGAGGAAGTCACACTCGGTGCAGACAGGAAGGAATCGAGGGTGCAAAGCATGTGGGTGCTCCAGGGCACGTGTCTCAGGACAAGGAGTGAAGCAGCTTTAATTGCACAGCAACGATGAGCTCTACTAACTCCGCGCTCTCCCTCCTTGAGAGCAGACTGGCACTTACTGTGAGGTCACAATGGGACTGCGTAATCCCAGCCTGTGCTTCTTGCAGATGCCCTTGTGACTTACCTTAAAGTTTGGTTGAGCAAAGCACCGGGCCACAGCGATCATGGAGGCGGTCAAGGGGCCCGAGACACCGATGGTGGTCAGAAACTCAGAAATATTGGGTGTGAGGCGGAAAGGAACAGGACGGTTGGCATCTAAGTCTCCAGTCGCGTCATTTATGTCAAATCGAAAGTAGGCAACATTCAGTTTGCCAGTGTCCTAAGTTTCAGAAGGAGGCATTTTAGAATTTAAACAGCAGAAAGCAGATGTTTAAGGAGAGGGTCTGGCTATTCGTACCAAATTACCTGCGCGATCTGTAACATCTCGGGGTTGAGTCTGTTTAAGTGCAAGACGAATTCCGCAAAGCCAATGAGCGCGAGCTGGATGGTGAACATCTTCCGGAATGTCCAGTAGTCTGTGGCGTTGGGGAAGGTGTGCAGAGCCCACTCTTTCAGCATGCTGCGTGGCACCATGTTACTCTGAACCTCCTTGAGGATGTCTCGAAGGACCTGAAGTGACACATCACTCCATGACTCTTCCATCTAACTCACTTATTTTATTCCTTCAAAAGGAAAACTCTCAAGTTGTGACTTCTTACCTAGCACCAGTAGAGCTAATTTTGTCGACAAATAACATATGCAGTGTCCTTTGACTAAATATGGGGATCCACAAGATTGGTCCGTTTCCCTCCAGGGTTTGCGTCTTGTGCTCAAAGCAACAATGGAGCTGTCTAAATAAAGCTCTAGTTAAATGATGTGTGATGTCTGTCTTACCAAAAGTTTAGGTAAATATCTGAATTCTATAACTTCCTAACTACAGAATGTGCCAGGCCAGTTAACAAAAAGAACAAGAGCCCGGCCAGCATGGCTCAGTGGTTGAGCATCACCCATGAACCAGGTTATGGCTCCATTCTTAGTCAGGGCACAGGCCCAGGTTTCGGGCTCAATCCCCAGTGTGGGGCGTGCAAGAGGCAGCTGATCGATGATTCTCTCTCATCATTAATGTTTCTCTCTCTCTTTCTCCCTCTCCTTTCCTCTGTCTGAAATCAATAAAAACATTAAAAAAAAAAAAAAAGAATTGTTATATATCAACAATGCCACTTTATATCTAAGGCTAATAAAAGACTAAAGTTTTATAAACCCAAGGGGCTAGTCTAAAATTAGAGCAAATGTTACACAACACTAAGACTGAAATCTGTACTGGAAGACTCACAAGATTATCTGAAACATCACAAACTTAGAGATGGTCTCAATAAAAAGTTTATTGAGTTAAGTTCCTGTTAGACCAACTGGTAAAGGTTCAAGATCTATTCTGAGCGAAGTCCCACCATGGTCTCTGAATCACCACTAGAAGGCAGACCCTAAGCAACCCAGAACCATGCAGACCACCAATGGCATGATCAGTTTCTGTAAAATGGAAAGAATCATTTCGGGGAAAGCAGAGTAAGGACTTCCAAAATTTGCTCCTCCATAAAAGCAGGAACACTGGCAAAAAATCATCAAAATAACCTTTTCCAGAATTCTGGATATTAAACAAAGGCTTACAATAATCTGAGCACCTTTTACTCAGGAAAAAAAAAAAGACAAAAAAGGTGAATCTTGGTGAGAGCAGTAAGCTTTGTGGCATTTTAATTGTCCTAGTCTCCCAACCCCATCCCCTTCTCCACAGCTCAGCAACAGCCTGGCAACCTATGAAAACTTGCAGGCAAAGGAGTGAGCAGAATGGGTTTGGTCATCCCAAAGAAAGCCTCATCCCCAGAGAATTGTCCTCTATTTGACCTCTCTGGCAGCTTCTTGAAAAAAGTCCCACTCAACAGGCTTGTCTCTGATTGAACTAAGAGTTTACTCAGTGAGAACATCTTATGTGAAAGACATTTGTTGAAAATAATTAGAGAAACCATTTAACATGGAGGGTGCTGAGGCCATGACACCAGCTGGAGCGCACAAGAGGCTGGCTAAAACAAGAGGAAGAGCTGGGGAATGAAAGGACATAGGAAGCTTTGAAAGGCTCCAACATATTCCTGGGAATCTAGAAGGCCGCTCTTATGCTCATGAAAAACCTCAGAAGGCCCAGTGCTCTCACTCCTGGTTATGAGACTGCACAAGCAAGGATGAAGGTTAAGGTAGAGTTGTAAACTGCCTGGCCATGTTGAAGGTATGCCCTGAGACACACACAGGCCCTCAAAAAAGAATGAAAGACTGATTCAAGGCATTTAAGAAAACCTCTATGGAACCAGCTAACTGAGCAGAGACTGCAATGGATACACAGGACGAAAACAAACTTCACAAATCAGTCCAGTAAAGTCACTAAACAAACAAACAGCAACAATGACCCTTGGGGAGAAGGATCTGATTTCTAGAACCTTTTAAATAAGTATTATTTAACAATTATATTATTTAATAATTATATTATTTCAAATGTCCAGTTTTCAACAACAAAAATTATGACATGCAAGAATCAGGAAAACACAGCCAAGCCCTGGCCAGTGTGGCTCAGTTGGTTGGAGCATCATCCCATACACTGAAAAGTTGAGGGTTCAATTCCCGGTCAGAGCACATACCCAGGTTGCGGGTTCGATCCCCAATTGGGGCACACACAAGAAGGCAACTGATGAATGTTTCTGTCCCACGTTGATGTTTCCTTCCATCTTTCCTTTCTCCCTCTCTCCCTCCCTCCCTCCCTTCTCTCCCTCTCCCTCCCTTACTCTCTCTAGAAAATCAATAAGCAGGTTCTCAGGTGGGGATTTAAAAAAAAAACACACACAGCCAAAACACAGGAAAGGGAGGAAAAAAGTTAAGTTGCTTGTATCTAGTCACTTTCATCCAGAACACAGAAAGACAAATCACCCAATTTTAAAATGAGCAAAGGGTTTGAATAGACTTTTCTTGAAAGAAAATATGCAAATTGCCAAAGTTAGCACATGAAAGGATGCTCAATATCACTAGTTATCAAAATGAGCTAGCTCTTCACGCCCACTAGGATAGCTATAACCCAAAAGACAGACAAAGAGCTCCCCAGACAAGAAGAAGCTAAGAGAGTTAGTTCATCACCACCAAACCCATATTACAGGAAATACTAAAGGGTCTTCTTTAACCTGGCCAGGTAGCTCAGTTGGTTTCGGGTTCAACCCCTGGTCAGGGCACAAAGGAACAGCCCATGAATGCATAAATGAACAGCGAATCTCTCTCTCCCCCTAAAATCAAATTTTTAAAAAGGATCATCCTTAAGAAGAAAAAGAAAAAGAAAAAAAATGTGAACAATAAAACGGCGATAAATAGATATCTATCAACGAAGTGAAGTCCTCCCGGACCCAGACTAAGCACAGTGAGTCCCTGGGAGAATGGAGGCAGGTCCAGCTTCCAGGTCTGCGTTAGCTCTCCAAGAACCTGTGAGGCCCTCTTGGGAAGCATGAGGACCACGGCGGCATCTGGGGAGCAGAGGCCAAAACAGCTGCCCCTTGGTGAGGCACACAATCCCAAACAAACCCTTTTTGTCTCCAGCATACACCTGCCCTGCTGTCCAAGGGCAGGAATCTGCAGGTGAAGAGGGAGCTTTGTCCACCCAATGGGTGCAGGACAGAGCCTATGGTAGGAACCCGAAACAGCTGGGCCCAGCGTGTTTTAGGGCTTGCCACTTTCTATATTTTAGAAAGTACATACAGCCCAGCAGGTGTGGCTCAGTGGTTGAGCATCGACCCATGAACCAGGAGGTCATGGTTCAATTCCTGGTCAGGGCACATGCCCAGGATTCAGGCTCGATCCCAGCAGGGACGGTGCAGGAGGCGGCCGATCAATGATCCTCTCATCGTTGATGTTTCTATCCCTCTTCCTCTCCCTTCCTCTGACATCAATTTTTTTAAAAAAGTAAAGTATATACAGCACAGAGGCTACATTACCTAATGCCCCCAGCAACTAACCAGATAACACAAACATTAAGCGGGTAAAGAGCCTCACATCACTTAGACTAGGTTTCGCTGCCACTGAGTTTGCAATAAAGTTATTTTTAAAATTCTAATTTCTGAACTGCTTTGTAAGTGCAGGTAAAGGATTAGGAACCTCTCCAAGACTGAAAACTTACCTTTTTTCCTGTTATAAGCACCAATCTGCAGCAAATGTCACTCCACTAAGTCAGTGGTCATCGCATTTCTGCCATCTCACAAGTCCAAAAACGGAACCTCTCACCCACCCCCAACACACGCACGCACACACTCTCTCACACACACACGCACACGCACACGCACAATACTCATTCACACACCACTCTCCCCCACCCCCCCCCCACACACACACACAATGCTCACCACTCTCACACACACACACCCCACTCTCCTCTCCCCTCCTCTCTCTCTTACACACACTCACACACACTACTTTTCTGAGCACACATGTCACGAAAGCACCACCACAGGAAGCAGCCGCTGCTGAGGCCTCGGGCAGCAGCTCGAACTCCTGACTGTCCCGATTCAGTACCTGGTGACTGGCTTGTGTGCCGCGCGCCTGCACAGTGGCCAGTCTGTCGTAGTACCGCGAGATGGGGTTGTCATGCTCGATGCCCTTCTTGGCACAGCGCTGCTTGTAGATCTCCACAAGGGAAAGAGAAGAGGGGTTGTCTTCCACGAGGCGCATCTGTGGGGACACCGCCACAACTCGTGGAACTGAGGAGAAAGGGCGAGAGAAATGGGCAGCTGAGAGCATAACCACAGGTCAGCACTTGCTTCAGCTTCAGATGACCTGAGCAGAAAAAGCAGGTGTGGGGCAAATGGGCAAAGGTGGAAGAACTCTGGGCACACAGCACACACGGATGAAGCACCGTGGCATGGAGCTCAATCTACTGGTGACGGAGCCTGAGCCGCCATTACCCTGTGGACAGAAACGCTTTAGAAGGCCAACTGCACTGGTGCTGCCGAGCAGCTGAACAGGGCTGTGAGCCTGTGCCCATCTCTAGTCCACTGCAACCACCTGCCTGTAGACTGCCAGCATGGTGACACAGACGCTCTGACTTCTAATGAACAAAGAGCTACTTTGGCCTTGTCTCAGATAAGCCACAGCTACTGGTTTGCTGCGTTGGCTTCAATCCATAAAGAAATCCAAAAGGACTCCAAAGCATATATACGACTAGCATTTGGTGGTGATCAAGTTTGTATCTTTGGCAGGTGTTGCTCAGTGGTTAGAGCACTGGCCTGCACACAGGAGGGTCACGTGTCAAGGGCACATACCTGAGTTGCAGGGTCCATCCCTGACCCTAGCTGAGGCGAGTGCGGGAGGCCACCAATCGATGAGTCTCTCACATCCATGTTTCTCTCTCCCTATCTTTCTTTCTCTCTCTCTCTCATCTTCTCCCTTCCTCTCTCCCTTCCACTCTCTCTCAAAATCGATGGAAAAAATATCCTCAGGTGAGAATTAACAGAAAAAAAAGTCTGTACCTTTGGAGGAAGGAAAGAGCAATCTATTACCCACAGCTGGGATCAACACTACAGATAACATTACACACGTCAACATGCATACAGCTTCCTAGACTTATTTTTTTAATCTACTTCTTACTTGGCTATATTAATTTAAGGGTTAAAGGTTTTAGGGGCTCCTAGCCTTGGATTTAATAGTGAAATGTTTTAACAAGGTCTGAGTGGGATGACAGGAATCTCACCTTTCCCATTACAGAAAGAAGGAGGTCACTCAACCACCCAGAACACCTCAGTTATGGAAAGACCCCACTCAGATGCTGCTGGCTGTCACCTGACCAAGATCCCTGTGGCCTTCACAGGGCCTCTCAATTTCCCAGCCTTGTTTCACTCCCTGAAGGCAAGTTCCAGCAGTGCCCACACGCTGCAGCATGTGGTCCAGGAGTGCAGAGACCTCACTTAACAATGAAGTATGCTGGTAACAGGCCCAAGACAAGCCCTCCGTTCAGCCCAGGTTTCGCCAGAGTATTGGGGGGGGGGGGGGGGGTCCTGGGGGAGTAAAGATGGCAGTGGGCACAGCCACAGTGCCTCCATTCCCAAATACTCTTCAAAGCACCCATCTTACAGTGAGGAGCCTAAAGGCCAGAGGGTGCGAGGGGCTTCCTCCAGGAGCAGGGGCCCTGTCGAGGGACCTGCTCCTCCTTGCAAGGCCTTCCCTGCTTGGCGTAGCTCAGTGCATCCTCAGTGCTGACAGTCGGTGCATGTGAAAACCCTGAAAGGCTAATGTGCGCTGCTAGGATGGGTATCCCCAAGTGCGGCACTCCTACCTGTGAAAAATAAGTGCCTCTTTGTGGTTTCCTTTCTCTTCTCTAAACAGGGGTTCAGCAGGCGAAGCAGCTGCAGCACGCGCTCCTCCCTCCGCGACTCTGTGAGGCAGGCGTCATTCATGACGAGGTACGGGTAGATCTTGCCGTTGTGCCCGCGGATGTACAGCCTCCTGGCTGCAGTGTTGTGCTTCTGCACAATTTCCACTCTGGGCATAAACCTACCAAAACAAGCAAACTCCCTCAGCCTCAAATTCCAATCCTTTTCTTTGAAAAGAAAATGGAGCTTTCCAAAAGCAGTAGTAGGAACCGTCATGGAAATTAAGACTGTATAGTTACATTTGTTCATTTATTCACACCCCACTCTCGTTTGGACAAGGTATAAATAGTGCAATTACATCACAAAACAAGAAAAGTAACCACAGCAGAGGGAAAACAAAATGTGGAAAGATGAAGCTGGAGTTTCAAAGACCAGGAATCCAACTCCAGGAGCTATGTGTGGGGTGCTGGTCTGGCCCTGAGCACAGCAGCGGCACTTCTGGGAGGGCACAGGTCCGACCTCTGGGAGCAGGACAGCCCTGCCTGGTACTCACAGGACCCGAGGAGCAAGCGTGGCGACTGACACACCCTTGCCCTCACCTCCTCACCATGGGCCTTGGCCACTGACGCAGATCAGGGAGAAGGAGGCTGGCCAGGGCGGCAGTCAGGTCTGGGGGAAAGGAAGACTGAATTCCGGGTGTGCGGAAAAGCAGGGCTCTGTGTCTGAGTGTGAAGTAAAAGGAAACACCTGACTATTTGTTAAGGGAGCCTCTTCACAGAACTCTTTACATTTCTTTTTTTAAATATATCTTTATTGATTATATAGAGATAGAAACATCAATAAGAGAGTCATCATTGATCGGCTGCCTCGAGCCCACAACCCGGGCATGTGCCCTGACCAGGAATGGAACCGCGATCTCCTGGACCCTAGGTCGATGCTCAACCACGGAGCAAAGCCCGGCCGGGCAACTCTACATTTCAAATGAGATGGAACACACTCCACTAAATTCTACAACGGTCTGCTTCTGTTTGAACACTGTGCTGTAAGTGTGAACAGGGACAGGGAAACTTTACTTTTCTAGTTCTATAGGGATTCAGAAAAGGTTCTTTGGAAGCAAACACAAACTTGACTCAAATGAGACATTTAACCCATCGGTCAGAGCAGACCCTTTCAGGTGCGGATGTTGAAATCCTAGGACAACCTTCTCTCTGAAACACTGTACCTGGCCTGCCCGGCAGCCTCTATCTGCAGGGAATGTGTTAGTAACCGAGTCAGGCCAAGCTCACTCACCGAGCAATCTTGATATAATAGTGCGTCGGCTTTGGCATCAGAAACTCCCCTGGGATTTCTACTTCAGCTGTCTGTGCGGAGAAATTGCTCAAAAACCGACACTTTTCTTCTATGAGGAAGAATTTTGGAAGCTGCTTGGTTTTGGCCTCCAGAATTTTGATCCACTTTTTCAATTTAGAAATGAGGTTATGAAGCTTCATGGATCCTGGAACACTGAAGTCAAAATCTTCAAAATAAAATATGAAAAAACATTTTTAGTCATCTGGGCTATTTCCAATTCACCCCAAAATCCCTACGCAAGCACCTCCCCATTAGGAATAGGCCTATTTTCTATCTCATCTGGCGTCAAGCCTTACAACTCCTCTTGCTCTTTAGTAACTTGGGGCCTGAGAGAGAGAGAGAGTGGAGCCCCGTCTCTCCCAGTGCCACATGGACCCTCACCCCAATCACAACCTGTCCCCTTCAGGAAGTATGCGGAAACCCCACGGGAGCCCCTGCATAAAGGTCTCAGCATTGAGCCCCGCCACCACCACCAAAAGGTGCCAGGAGCCCATCTGACACCCCTAGAGGTCACCTTTGAGAGCGAGGATCACCCCAGGAAACCAAGGCCCTGTGTGAAAGCCAACACAGGACAGACATCAAGCTGAAGCTAAAGGAGACAATATCCAGGAGGAGACTAAGTTATATATCAGTTCATCAGGAGTTAGGCAAGATATCAAAATGACAAAAGTGGAAAACGTGCACTTTTCACTTAAGCAATTAAAAACTCTGGTTAATGTAGTTCTGAGTTTATTAAGACTCAATAATAAAAAGTCAGTTAAACTGAAAAATCCTTCTTTAAAAAAGAACCTCATTTCCCGCCCAGATTAGCACCAGCGGTGGGAGGGATTCTCATCACCTAATTTGCCAGAGCCCAAAGGTCAGGAAAAGCCCAACCATTTCTGTTGGAAACACAGATTGGTGGGAGCCACGAGGAGGCACTGTCCTAAACGAGATGGCTGCGTTACGTGGCAGAGGCACCTTCACACAGCTGAAAGCAGCAAGGGGCCCCAGTCTCTCCAATGCCTCTTTCAAACACTCTTCTGAACACCCCTCTGCCCAGAGTTAGGTCGTACGGGGTGAGCCTGGGCAGGGCTGCCCTGGAAGACACAGGCCCTGCCCAAACTCCTGCCCCCTCTTCTCACCGCCTTGCTGGGGACAGAGCCTCCTGCCCACTTGGCAAAGGCTTCCCTCCTCCCCACCTCCTTCTCGTCCAGGGCTGCTGCAGACTGGACTGCAGCTAAATGCCGAGAAAATGGCTGAGGAGTCAACACTATGAATCTGGAACCAGAAACTGGTGAAAGCCCGATCAATACTGACACAGGAGGCACCAGAGTGAGTGTAGCTGTCCAAGCGCAAACCTGCTCTCGGCACGATCAGCACGCTAATCGAGGTGCTCTCCTGTCCATCGCCAAGCTCCCTCGTGGTCCCCCTTATAACTACACCCCCTCCTCCCCCATCCCCACCGCCTGGCCACACTAATCCATTCTCCCTCTCTAGTACTATGTTATTTCACAAATATTTCATAAACGAGAATCACGCAGTAGGTATCCTTTTGAGATTGGCTTTCTGCAGTCGGTATCAATTTCTTCAAGGTTCATCCAAGCCGCTACATGTTAAGTCCTTTCTATTTATTTTATATGAGGGCGGAAGTACCACGCTTTGTTTCCCCATCCTCCGTCTGTGGCATCTGGCTCGTTCCAAGGTTAGGGCTGTTACAAACAAAGTGGCTTTGAACATTCATGTACAAGTTCCTGTGGGCAGTCAGAATTCACTCTCCGGGATAATTTGATGGACCCTTTTTGAACTTTCTTCCACCATCTTGCAGAGGAGAACACAGCACTGAAACAGAGACGGTCATCCCGGGCACAGTGACCACAGTGACAGGAGAACTCTGTTGTGCATCTGAAGCTCACTGAGGGTTATGGTGGCTCAGAGTCTGGAAGCTGACTCCTTTCAAATTCCAGTTTTTGCCCCCCTTTTTTTCAAATCCAGATGATCTGTCCTGCTTCAAATCTTTATTTCAGACTACATTTGATTTAATAATCTGGAACTTTAAGATGAAGACATACCGAATATCACCTCTTTTAAGGTAAATATGATAGTTTCCATAAAACTCTAGCCTCAAACCATTCCTTTTCCAGAGAAGGATAACAGACCACGTTATGTGACCTTTACAAAGGAAAAAACCTAAGACGACAGGAGCACTTCAGTGTAAAAGACCTGAGAGGGCATACTCTTACTTTTCAAAGAGTACTTTCCTCAAGGGGCTGGTTCTTCAGTGGAAGCCTCTCAACCTTAACGCCCAGCTCACATGTCAAGAGCGGGACGCCTGGCACAGGGCTGCTGGAATGACAACGGGGCGCCTGTTCTCTTAGATACAAATCTTTTAAAAAGATACTTAAATATCTAAAAAATGTGAACCATTTATTCTATGATTTAGCATATCAGTGAGGAAAGAATGTTTTAAAGACGGTTACAAAATCAGTAATTAAGCTGAAATGTTTCTCTCAGTTTTGGGAAATTTTACCAGACACATCTTGTTTTCATGTGGTAAACACTCATGTGTTGACACTCAGGACTCACAAGCCTGCAGCAGTTGTTCAGGCTAAAGTCTGGGACCTGGTGCTCCCACAGGAGGGAGCCTATCCCAGACCAGTGGGATGGAGGGAGAGCAAGGATTGGGAACGACCGCGCTGAGACCCAGGGACGCCACACCCGCACGTGCTGGGGTATGAGGACCCCAATCTGACGGGTGAAGACAGGCTAAGGGAGACTGGACCATTTACCTCAGACCATGCAGAACACGGCAGAGCCAGAATTCATGCTTCTCCAGGTCCAGGACAATGCATGAACCTGAACCAGGGACAAGTAATAAAAACACAGTCTCCCTATCACTGTGCCACCAGAATCCACTGCAAGTTTGAACTTTACGTGACACCTCAAGCCCTGCACCTTTAAGTCTCGCTGCCTTACCTTACTTACACTGTTGAGTTTTCCCACAAAAACCAAGTGGAGGGAGGGATTGAGGAGCAGGAGGTTTGGCCTAAAGCCATCCTGTTTCTAACCTGGAGCTTGGTGCTCTGGCTCCAAACCTCAACCCTACTCTGGAGAGAAGAACATGTAGTCACAGGCTGGTGGCCTAAAGGTTTCCTTGTGAGGAGTCAAAACAGTGTAACAGCTCGCCCAGTACAGTGACAAGAAAACGAATGAACACAATTACCTTATATGCTAAAGCCCAAGGGAAAACTGAGCAGAACTTTCCCTAGTGCAGGAAGGAGAAAGTGAGACTCACCGGTTGTGAACTGGCCCTTCAGCTTCTGGAAGACAGGGTCCTGAGCAGTGGCCTGCGCCCGCCTGGCTAGAGACTCGGAGGCCGCACTAGAGAACATGGTGGAGACGTTGGACACGTTCTCCAGGCCCACCCCAAACGTGCTCACCAGCTTCTTGACAAAGTTCAGAGTATGGGGGGTAATTTTGGCATCGGACACAGCTCCACTTTTCTCAAATGCAACTGAGTAACATTTCGCCAGGCCCTGTTGGAGCTGCCTGAGAACCTAGTGGAAAGACACCAAACACAATTCACAAAAGAAAGCTCTTGATCCAAGCAGCTAACCTAACACAGAGCATCTGGCCAGCACGTCCCCACCACCACCAGGGCGATTTCTGGGGCCATCCAGCACACAGTAGGTGTAAAATCAGTATGTGCTCCGTCCACATCATGAGCTGTGTGTGTTTTTAACAATGCAGAGTTAAGTGTCCTGAACATTAAAAAAAACACTTTTTTGGTCATGTACATCCCTTCTGTTGATTAACCATAGGAAAAGCTCATTCAGATGCTGTGTTACCGCCCCACGTCTGTGTGCACACAAGAGAACACTGTGATTACAAGAGGGCCTAGTGGCCAACTAGATAAATATCTGGGCAATAAAAGCTGATTATTTTATCATCAGCTTATACAAACACCATTAAGGGGGTGGCCCTGCTGCTGAAAAGATCACTGAAGAACTCACTCCTGCCTCTGGGGATTACTCCAGTCAGTTACCTCCGTCACCGCTCCTGCCCACGCCTGCCTGGTCAATTCATGGCAGGTAGTGACTGAGCTCAATACCAGTGAGCAGAGTAAGCACTTTAAGGGCAGAAATGGTTTTCTCAACTTCATGCTCTTTTGAAGTCTCCTGCTTCAAACATTCAAGGCCACACTAGTGTGCAGACATTAACTCTCTGCCTGCTCCATCATTCAACTCAACAACACACACATATAGTGACCAGGCAGCTAACTGAAGGTCACATGGCCATAAAAACCTATAGAACAACACTCTTGAGATCACATTCACATACCTCTTCATGCCAGTTTTCTCGGAACCAGACCATCTGATCGACGATGCCTTCCAGGGAAGACAGCAGGGTTGGGTGCAATTCCCGCTGCATGTGCATGATTCGGCTGCAGCGCCACATGGGTGCTGTTGCTCTTATGGGCCCTGGATCTGATGCAGAATGGGACTGGTTACCCACTGAACTTGGCTGCTGCTGTCCAGAATCTGAGAGCAACACATACAATGCCAATGTCAGCGCAAAACTGACCAATGCTAGAGCTCGGTGCTCTAGAGGACCCACCGGCCAAAGGAACGCTGGTTCCTGCCGATGCTAACATACACGAGACCATTTCCCCAGGACTGTGTGGGAGGATGCCCTGGCTCTCAGGAGAGGTGCCCTGAGGGACTCAGGCACAGAGTATGACTGTCTACAACCTGGCTTCAGCTGGTTCAGCAGAGCGTGGCATGCTGATAGAAAAGCAAACGTGGCAGCACACTAGCAGGGGAACCCAGGTGAGGCTGCGCAAGTGTCACTGTGCTCTCTCTTAATTTGACTTTAAGTGTGAACATGTTTTTAATGTTTAGAAAAAGTATTTGGCAATACGTTCTTTGTACTGTAGTTCAGAGAACCTGGAAGCAGTTTGTTAACAAGCAAGTTCACATTTTCACCTAGCAAAGCTGAACCACCTGTGAAATGGTAATTTTGAAAAATACAGTCACTTGCTGTAAGGAAAACATTATTAAAACCCACGAATCCCCTTTTTCTAGCTTCAGCTCATTTAGAATAATTTTCAAATGAGCAAAACATGAATCTACCTAGCTGGACCCAGAATGTCAGAGCTGAAACGTGCTGTGCAACCTCCTAACCCACCCAGCTCACTGGCAGGCAAAGCTGCCATGACCAGCAGTCACCTGCTGAGAAAGACTCTGGTCTCAAAGCATGAATGTCTGGGCATTGAACAGTCCTTTAATTGTGTACAAAGCACCATGCTTAGTGGGCAACTGAAGCCATCAAATAAGTCGTTTCTTTACATACTAGGGCTACTCAATATAGATTTAAAATCTTACAGTAACTAACATTTATACTGCTTACCAGGATGTATTTATATTAATAAGGCAAGTTATTTGTAATTATCTATAGCTAAAAATTTCATATATGATTTCTACTTAAGGATCAAAACATTCAGTTGAGCTTTAAAGATCACTCAGGTAAATGGACACCCAATTACATTATGGCAAAGGAGAACCATTAAATGTGAGATGGGCTCTGCCTTCTGGTCCCAAAATATCTTCTCTCACTGGCTAAAGGAAAGACCGGCCCGCATGCTAGGAGTCCACAGCAGACTGGATGGGAATGGCCCCATGAAACATGCCCTCTGCAGCCTGGCCAGCTGCCCCCCAAGACATACCGCTCTTGTAGCGTTCCCGCTGCTCTATTTTCAGGGTCAGGTACAGGGTCCGGATGGGAAAGTAGACTGCCTGGGGATACACTCGTCCGACCTGCTCAGAGACATGGGGTAATGAAGAGCAATGCTCACCGCTGTTCATCTGGATGTAGACACTTTTTGTATCAAAATAACTGATGTAAGTCATAAATGGGTGGCTGGTCTACATTTGGACCAAGGAAGCAAATATTGCACCACTGATCTAATACATGAATCCAGATTCAACAGCAGGTAAAACATCCAGCTGAGCTTTAAAGATCCAAGAAAGATCAGTGTGGTGCATTCATTTCAGCAGCTCTGCATGGGGACCATTAATGACACAGAAACCATATTTCATTTGATTCAGTAAATCTCAGAAAGGCAAAATGCTCAAGTCCCTGGTTGTCACTCAGGCAAACACAAAATAACAGCAGTCAGTCTTCTATTTGGCACAGTACACTGGGAACAGAAATGATTCTAGCTGAATATTAGGCTTATCGGTGAATAACTTTACTCTGCACAACTGAAGGAGGAGATTTAAAATTTTCTATTTACAGTAAGAAAAAAGTTTTACCGAATTGGGGTTACAGGGCTCCTTCAAAGGGAGAAGTAGATATTATCTCGCTCTGGCACAGGCCACAGGGCGGTTGGCTAATGTACATTAAGAGATGTTCAATGAATGAAAATACAAATAGACCCAATCTACATCCTGATAAACCCCAAGCAAAATGCCAGTATCCGGAAACACAGCTACCTCCTCTCAAGAAATAAAACCACTTCTGGGTACAACGCAGATGATGCACCACATGTAAAAAGCAAAGTAAACTGACAGGATGATGAGTGGCGTGTTCTTAAGAGCTTGGTGACGATGCTCCTCATTCATGAAAAGTTGAATGACTATAATTTTATAAAAGGAAGCACAAAGGTACTGTATTCCAGACTGAAGTGTCTTTAAATTTCTATTATTTCGTTCCTTCCTCTAACCTGTCTTTTCTCAGGGGAGGAACATTCTGGAACCATCTGAAATAATGGTCATGAAAGCCGTCTATCTGATGCCCATCCCCAACCCCAGTGCATGCACCTTTCAGCCTCTAACAGCAGCAGCCAAACAACTCTACCAAGAGCAACAACCTCCACATTTATGGCTGAGCTTTATCCTGAAGCAAGGCTCTGAAGACCTCCCAGCACAGACAGAAAATCAGTTACGAAATGTCAGATACATGTTTCACTGTGACTAACTCTCAGAGTACTTACTAGTAATCTTACATTTTAAGAGAATGTTTATTTTACAGTAGAACCTCAGTTTTGGAACTTAATTCATTCCGGAAGGCTGTTCAAGAAGCAATTTGTTCGAAAACCGAGTAATTTTTTCCCATTAGAAATAATGTAAATTGAATTAATTCATTCCAGATCCCCAAATGATTCCGTTTTAACCTTTCTTATATACAGCACATGTCTAATGTACTGTTTAATCTATAAACAAACACTTCTTTTCTTAAATTTATCAAACCGCCCCCTACTAGCATTAAAGGAATCACATTCAGCACTCATTCCAGGGGTGTCTTTCAGGAAGTCAGTATGCTACACCTTTGCTTTGTCACCTATCAGTGTCTCCCTGCTGTCACCAGCTACTGCTTTTCATTTATCCAAATCAACAGTTTTTCTACCTCTTCAACTGCCTGTGAAGTTTCTTTCACACCCGTAGCAACATTAACACTTCTGATGGCCTCTTTATGTTTTAAAATTGTGCGAATCATCCACTTCACCAGCAACAAGCAAAATAAAAACACAAAAATATTCACAGCACAGTTTCCTGAGATGTTAACAACACAAGGTTTAGCGGTAAACTGACTCACATTCTCTCCTTTGTTTGCGGCACGAGAGATGCTTTTTGTCATGCTGAAGTATCAGCATGAAAGGGTTGTCAGGTCAAGAACAAAAGTTTTTTGACATTTTTCCCATGAAAAACTTAGTCAAGAACAGAATTTTTTGAGATAGGAGACAGTCGAGAACCAAGGTCTGACTATACTTGCATCTTACGTGGCAACTTGTTCAAACAAAGAAATTACCATTTTAATACTGTAACACTACAGCAGATTATTTCGTGTCAACCCTGATATATTCTCCAGTCACATTTAATTGTGTTTTATATCAAGTGACAGCCAAAGGTGTACATATTCCCATCTCTCTAGCTTATTCCCATACGCTGAGCATGCACACTTTCTTTCTGGAAAAAAAAGAATGTGAAATGAAGACATAAGTTTTTGTGAACAAAGACACCTTCTTATTCCGACCTGGCTAATGAGGTTCAAAAGCAGTTTTCCTTCAGAGCCAACCAGGCAGGTGAGCAGCTGCGGGATCCAGGCCAGCCACTGGATGGGTGGCACGCCAATGCAGTACTTGTCAACAGCATCTGCCAAAGTATTTTTATCATCATCGAAACTTAAAAGCCACAGCACCTAAGATAGAAGGAAAAATTCTAGAGTTGAATAAAATTCTGAAGCCTTTAAATACTCAGAAACCTAAGCATATACATTCTTTTTTACAGGCAAAAGGAAAGAAACCATTATTTGTACAGTTGATCCTGGAAAATATATGGAGTTTGTATGATGCTGTCTTTTAAATGCCGTCTTTTAAAGGTTAAATGGCTTTTTCCCAGCATTAAAATACCATACAGAGTAGTTTTAGTGGAAACATATATCCACCAAAGGGCCAACAATATTGCTCAACTTAATAAAACCAAAAATTTAAGTTTTTTGCTTAGATTTAGTTTTACTACTAGTTATTAAGTGATCCAATGAACTGGCTAGCGGTGACCAGTGACCCTAAGGAGGCAATAGGTGATGGCAAGGGCCTGCCAACCTGCTAATTCACACTCATGATCTCACCAAAACAAAATGGACTTCTGCTAAAAAAATCTCAGATGGACACCACCCCAGTATCAGGTAGGCCACAGGTTGGCAGCCCAGTGTCCAAGGATGTCTGAAACAATGACATCTAGAAATAAGCAATTTTGGAGTCAGATATGGAGGTAGTCTCTTTGCGTCATGATGGTTTGTTTCTATAGTTGGCTGGAACTACTATGCGCTGATGTACATTCCAAATTTTGGCATCACATCAAAGAATTATAAAAAAACCCAAACCTTTAATAAACAAAACTGAAAAGAAGAACAACTTATTCTTAAGTTTTCTGCAAGAATTAATTCTGGGCTGTACTTATATGTTTCAGGGCAGGGACAAGGGATGAGAGGGAGCAACACTGAAGAACTCTCAAGCTGATGACCATCGTTGGGCACACGTCACATTGCCAATCCTGTGCCTGGTGCTAAACTGGGGCAACAGAGAATGCCAGCAACTGCAACCTCACCCCGTAGTGTGTACAGAAACCATGTGATTCAACATGACCTGCAACTATAGCTGACAGGCTCTATGGCCTTGTGCACTGTCCCTACAGATGAGAGATCAGAATTTAACAGGTATCTAGCAGGTAAGTTCTCCTTGCAGACCCCTCATCAGTCTGCAGGAACCTCTGTCCAGGGTGAAATCTGACAGAGAACACTGTACTTGAGACCAAAGACCCAGACTCCAGACTCGGTTTTACTGCTTAAATGTCCTGGGACCCTGAGTATATCCAGGCCTGAGTTTTCTCAGCTTTGAAATTGAACTATGGCCCTGACTGGTGTGGCTCAGTGGTTAGAGCATCAGTCTGCAGACCAAAGGGTCACAGGTTCGATTCCTGATCAAGGGCACATACCTGGATTGTGGATTCATTCCCCAGCCCCAGTCGGAGCTCGTGAGGGAGGGAACCAGTCAATGTCTCTCTCTCATACTGATCTTTCTCTCTCTCTCTGTCTCCCCCTCCCTCCCTCCCTTCCTTCCATTCTCTCCATAAAATCAATGGAAAAATACCATTGGATGAGGACTTTTTTAAAACTTTGAACTAGGAACAGTACTTTGAAGAGTGATAAAAATGGAGAGTTAAAGCCATGAAATAAGCCTCTCACCCAGCATGAATTTGGAAATAGCTGAACTGTCATCCAAACTTGAAGACTACCAGATTGATCTTTGGTCAAAGCTAATTCTTTTAACCTCACCTTGGCTAAGTATTTCCTTGATTTGCTCTCATTCTGATGCCGGCATGCATGCAAGTAACAGGTAATGGCAGACACTCCAAGGTGCAGCTGCCGCTCCTTCACAAAAATGTTCTCCAGGTAATCGCCCCACATGGCCCAAGCTTTCACCAGCACATCGTGCATCTGCACAGCTGCAGAAAAGGCTTTGTTTGCTTCCTCAGACCTGTGAAGACACAAATCAAAACATTAATTTGGTTTTCTTTTCAGATGAACTTCACGTAAAAAAATCAACCAATTAAAAGTGAGTAGGTATTCGGTGGCATTTAGTACACTCATATACTTTAGACAATAGGTTGTGAGCTACCACTTCTATGTAGTGCCAAGTCACTGTCATCATCCCAAAACAAAACCCCTAGCCATTCAGCGGTCACTCTCCATTATCCACACTCTCCGGCGACCACCAGCCCGCCTGCTGTCTGTATGTAGTATTTACCAATTCTGCATGCTTTGTAAGGGAATCACACATTATGTGATTTAGTGTGTGTCTGGCTTTTCACTTAGCATAGAGTGAAGCATGTATGAGTCCTTTATTTCTTTTTATGAGTGAGTGCTATTCCACTACCTGTATATGTCACATTTTGTTTACCCATTCATTCAAGTTGTTTTAACATTCTAGTTACTGTGAACATTCGTAAACAAGCATCTACATGAGAACCTGTTTTCAATTATTTTGGGTATATACCAAGGAGTGGAACTGCTAGGTCATATGATAATCCTATGTTTAATTTTCTGAGGAACTGACAAACTGTTTTCCACAGTGGCTGCACCATGTTAGTATCACACCAACAATGCACAATATATCAAAGAGAACTACGGACCCATATCCCTTATGAATACAGATGCCAGCATCCTCAACAAAATATTAGCAAACCAAATCCAGCAGCATATTGGACCAAGAGGGATTTACAATATATAAAAATCAATCCATATAATACACCACATTAATAGAATGAAGGAGAAACACATTGTCTCAGTTGATGAAGAAAAAACATTTTACAAAATCCAACACCTTGTCATGATAAAAACACTCAACAAACTAGGAATAGAAGGAAACTACCTCAACATGATGGTCATATACCAGAAGCCCACAGCTAATATGCTCAATGATGAACAACTAAAAGGTTTTCCTCTGAGATCAGGAACAAGACAAGGGTGCTCATTTTCACCACTTCTACTTCACCTTAGTGCTGAATTCTTAGCCAGAGAAATCAGACGTGCAGATTGGAAAGGGAAATGCAAACTATCTCTCTTTGCAATTTACATAATCTTACATATAGAAAGCCCTGAAGAAGTCACAAAAGAACTATTAATGCAAATATATTTGGCTAAGTTGAAAAATATAAGATCAATATTTAAAATCCAGTTGTATTTCTATACCTTAGCAATAGACAATCTGAAAATAAAATTAACAATTTACATCAAAAGGAATAAAAAATTTAAGAATAAAATTAACATAAGAAATGTAGGCTTGACTTGTACATTGAAAACTAGAAAATATTATTAAATGAAACTAAACATGACCTAAGTAAATGAATCCTGTGTTCATGGATTGGAGATTTAATACTGTTACAGTGGCAATAACCTCCCCCCAAAATAATCTACAGATTCAGTTAAACCCCTGTCATAATTCCAACTGCCTTTTTTTTTTTTGCAGAAATAAATAACCTAAAATTCATATGGAACTGTAAGGGAACCCCAAAAGCCAAAACAATCTTGAAAAAGAACAAACTTGGAGAACACTTCCCAACTTCAAAACTTACTGCAAAGCAGCAGCAATCAAGATAGTGTGGTACCAGTGTAAGGGTAAAATACACATCAACAGAGCTGCGTGTCCAGAAATGAACTCTACACTCCTGGTTAACTGATTCAGAGTTAAGGCCACTCAATGGGGAAAGAACAGTCTTTTCAACAAATGATGCTGGGAACAACACGATACACACATAAAAAAAAATGAATTCTGGACAGCTACCCTAATGTCATATTAAAAAATCAACTCAAATGTAGGACATAAAGACATAAATGTAGGAGTTAAACTTATAAAACTCAGAAGAAACCACAGGAGTAAATGCACATGACCTTGGGTTAGGCAATGGTGACTTAGATATAAAACCAAAAGTAGAAGCAACAAAAAAAAATTGATAAATTGGAGTCTTCAAACTGATAAACTTTGTGCATTAAGGACACTATCACAAAAGTAAAAAGATTGCCTACAGAATGTGAGAAAATATTTGCAAATGATGTATCTGAAAGAAACATATACAGATAGATAAGAATAGAACTCAACAATAACAAGTCAAATACCGAATTTAAAAATGTGCAAAGTGCCCCGCCGGCATGGTTCAGAGGTTGAGCATCAACCTAGGGTCCAGGAGATCCGGGTTGGATTCCCGGTTAGGGCACATGCCCGGGTTGCGGACTCGATCCCCAGCAGGGGGTGTGCAGGAGGCAGCCGATCAATGACTCTCTCATCACTGATGTTTCTATATCTCTCTCTCCCTTCTTCACTCTCTGAAATCAATAAAGATATATTTTTTTTAAAAAAAGGGGCAAAGTAACTGAATAGATTGTGTAGAAAAGATATATAAATGGCATAGAAGCATCTAAAAGATGCTAAACATCCTTAGTCATTAGAAAAACACAAATCAACCACCATGAGATACCACTTCAAACTCACTAGGACAATCACAAAAATAGTAAGTGCTGGCAAGGATGTGGAGAAACTGGAAACCACAGACAATCCTGGTGAGAATTAAAATGGAGCACCTACTGTATAAAGCTGGCAGTTTCTCAAAAAGATAAAGAAGTACTGCCCTGGCCAGTGTTGCTCCGTGGTTAGAGCGTCAGCCCAAGCACCAAGGGTCTCCAGTTCAATTCCCAGTAGGGCACGGTACTGGGTTGCAGGTTCGATCCCCAGCCCCAGTTGGGGTGCATGTGGGAGGTAACCAATCAATGTGTCTCTCTCACATCGATGTTTCTTTCTCCCCCCGCCGCCCCTGCCTCCCTTCCACTCTCTCTAAAAATCAATGGGGAAAAAATATCCTCGGGTGAGGATTAACCGAACAAATAAAAAGAATAAAGAAGTACCATGTAACACAGCAATTCCACTCCTAGTTATATACCCAAGAAAACCAAAAAAGATTCTCATACAAAAACCTTGCACATGAATGCTCACAGCAGCATTCTTCGTAATAGCCGAAAAGTGGAAACAACCCAAATGTCTGTCAATTGTTGAGCGAATAAATACAATGCAGGAATATAAATGAAACAGTATTCAGCCATGAAAAGGAACAAAGCATTGACACATGCGACATGGATGAACCTTGAAAACATTATGCTAAAAAGCCAGATTCAAAAGGTCACGTTATATATGATTCTATTTATATGAAATGTTGAAACAAGCAAATCACAGAGACAGAAAGTAGATTAGTGGTTGTCAGAGGACAAAGGAAGGGGAGACTAGGAAGAGACTGCTACCAGGTATGTGGTTTCTTTGGGGAACGATGGAAATGTTCTAGAATGAGCGAGTGGTGATGATTGTACAATATTGTGAATACACTAAAATCCACTAAATTCTACACTTTGAAATGATGTATTTTATGTCATATGAATTTAAAATATTTTAAGGGGATAAAACCCTTTTTATCTGGACAAAATCGCTTCTTTATTTAAAAATAAGCTTAAATGCAACCCCAATAACTGAAAATGTAAAAGGTGGACTTTAAAGCTCTATATATGGCAACAGGTAGCATCTTGTAAGTACCCTATTTGTGTATTTTATAAAATTTCACCTGATATTCATTTCTCTAAAGCAGGGTTTAGCTACCTTTCTCTGTAATAGGCCAGTTAGAAAATGGGTTAGGCTTTGCTAGTCATATAGTCTCTGCCACAACTCAACTCTGTGGTTGTCATGAACAGCCATAGACATGTCAGTGGTGTGGGGGTGTTCAATACGTTATTTACACACACCAGACACTAGCTGGATTTGACCTGCAGGCCACAGATATCTGACCCCTGCTCTAAAATAAGGAGCATCTCCATAAAAGGGATCAACTCTGCTTCCAAATGGCATGCTTCCCTGGGAAAATGGGGAAATGAATACATGTTATCAGCTGTTCTGTTTTCAAGCAACTCCTCTTTTAAAAAGCTTTTAAAGTACTACGCATCAAACTGGCTTATCAATTGACTGTAAGTTACTAACTCTGCAGAGGTAAAACACCTGAAACATCACACCTGACAACTATCACTGAATCATACCAATTTCCAGTTTGACCTTCACACTGGCTTCAATAAATAACGATTCTAAAAATCTGATGAGTTTTTCTAACCCTATGTAACATACATACTTGTTGATCTGAGCCAAGAACATTCCCTTCAGTGCATAAAATTCAGCTGTCATCTCTTTTGTGAAGTATTTTAAGTTTGTAGATTCTATAACTTCAAGGCCCTGTTTTAAAAAAAGTGTAGAAAAAAATTATTGAAATTTCTAGACAATAATATAACTTCATTAAAATATTAACCTAGGCAGTAAGTCCTAAAGGTCACTGACAAATGTGCTATAAAATAACAACAAATTTGCCTACCATGAATATCTGTTGACAAGTGACATTCAAACTGAATCACTAAATGCTAAATTCAGTTCTAGGCACTTTCAGGGTATTATTTTCTCCAAGTTTTATATGTCTAAAGCTTCACTGATTTTATTAATATTCCTCTCAACATGGCGAAAATCTACCTCACAACACTCTCGTACTTCTGCAGTTTTTAATTTTTTCCTTAAATACATTAACCAAGTACATGGTAGAACAGAGACAATAAAATGTAATTCAAATATTCAAGTGGCACCCTGGTCAATGTGACTCAGTCGGTTGGAGCGTCGTCCTGTAAACCGAAAGGCAGTGGGTTCAATCCCCAGTCAGGGCACATACCCGGGTTGCGGGTGCTGGTTCAATCCCCAGTTGGGGCGCATGCGTGAAGCAACAGATGGATGTTTCACTCTCATATCAATGTTCCTCCCCACCCCCGTCCCCTTCCTCTGGCTCTAAGATCTATAAAAGCATGTCCCCAGGTGAGGACTGAAATCTACACACACACACACACACACACACACACACACACTCTCTCTCTCTCTCTCTCTCTCTCTCTCTCTCAAGTGGCTTCCTTTCCCTTTCCTGTTTAGGAAGGACTGTTTCCCCCTACTATGGCTGTATTTGTACAAAGTTCTAACCCTCCTTCCCTGTTATCTGAACCAGGAGTTTCCATGGGGACACTCCCATCCTTCTTTACTGGACCTGCTGGGCACAGGGACAGGCACCAGGCCCTGCTGGCACTCTACCTGCATACACTCGTTTTTCCCCATGACTCCTGCCAGTTGGAGATAGCACTTGACTTGCTGTCGAATCTTCTGGAAGCAATCCACAATAGGAACAGTTGGAATAGTATGAATACGGCTTAATATATCCAGAGCTACATTGACCAGTCCTTGTTTTCGGGCAATTTTTCCATACTGGATGATTGCTGAAGCTGACGCATGAACCCCAAGCATAGCATTATTGGAACTTGGATCATGCTGAGAACTATTTTCATACGCAGTTACAATAGCTAGAGAACAAAGAAATGAATTATTAGTCCATGCCAAATATTTTCAAAGTTCCCCAAAATAAGGCTTAAATCAAAAATGAAAACAAACACACATGGCTTATGAAGATGGGGAACTCCGTAATAAACTCATTACTTTTCCTCATATTTTATATCAAAAGGGAGATATAAAAAGCGCTAACTGTTGAATTGAGTGTGACCATCTTGGCTAACTCAATCACAAAGGCTGCCCTAAACAAGCAGATGCCTGGCAGGTTTAGGGTATGAGCAGAGGAGACCAGGGAACTGGAGAAGGCTACACATACACGGCCACCTGAGAGCAGCTTGGGGGAGATGGGGGGCCAAAACAAACAGCCACAACCCAGAGCTCCAATCACACTGGCCTGAGCCCCTGATACAACAAGCAGCACTTCTGTTTTAACTGGAAAAAATTTAACAGGTAGGAAAACTCCTTCCCATCCTTTGCCACCTTCATCTTTGTCTCACCACACCCCACCACTACCTCCCACACCCACCCCAAATCAGAAAACCTGATAAAAGAAATAAAACAAAGCAAAACCAAGACATGAAACCAGAACAGTGGGATGTCTGGAAAATTACATGATGAATGCATGCCGGACCAGGTAGGTTTACCCTGGTAATGATGCTGCCGCCACATGAAGACGCTGCTCCAGTGGGACAAGTCGTCAGAGACAATGGGCAGCCTGTTCCTCCAGGTCTTCACCACGGTCTTCATGTCGTGCAGGCTGTTGTTCCTTCCCAGGTTGGTCGGCTGTAAACCTGCATTTATTTGTGCAGCTTCCTGAAGTTCAATGATTTGCTGGGCGGCCTGAATGGGACCAACATAAGAGATTCCACAGTAAGCATTATATCAAAGATCACACGAGAAAATAAACCAGAGTCAATCAGGAATCTGCTTTGCTGTAAAGATCTCACAATTCCATCATGAAAGAAAGCACTCTCACTTCACAGATACCTTAGCTTTCACATTAACCCACTCTTCACCTCCAGCACGGCTCTCCTAATCCCCCCAATCTTAAAACCTCAGCTCTGTGGCCTGTGAGATAGGAGATGGGAGAGGAATGGTGTAGATGACAAAACTTGTTAAGGGGTAGCCCCCAAAACAATTCTCTCTTTTCCAACAAGAGTTGGCTCTTTCTCTACCAATGTCTAAGAAGAGAGAAAATTTAAAACCCCACAGCCATATTAAGAATTTCAAAACATGGTTCTGATGATCTCTTTAGGCTGGTATAGATATTTTCAACCACATCCCTTGTGAGTCTGTATAGTTTACTACTCAGATGCATTGCTGGCTCCAAACTTCTGGTGCCATCTTCTTACCAGGAGGGCCCTGGACTAAATTTTGATCCTATCCAAATTCTACCCATTAAGTTCTACCTTCCCCTACCACAGGGATTTCTCCTACCTGCATGGCAGTGAATCATAGTCTCCCTATAATCATTTAAAATTTTGTTTCTTATGGATATGTCATCTCCCTCCACTTGGATCCTCCTTTGAGGTAGAATCTATGTTTTAAATTTTTCTGAATCTTCCCAAACATAGCACCTAGGTCAGTACTCAGTATCTCATTGTGTGGTCTTGATTTTAAAAACTGCCTACAGAGCCGTGGCCAGTGTGGCTTAGTTGGTTGGGAGTCATCCCATGCACCAAAAGATTGTTGGTTCCATTCCCAGTCAGGGCACATGCCTGGGTTTTGAGTTCAGTCCCCAGTAGGGGGCATGCAGAAAGCAGGCGATCGATGTTTCTCTCTCCCCCCTCCCCTTCCTCTCTCTCTAAAGGTCAATAAAAAGTTTTTTGTTTTTTTTTTAATTGCCTACAAGAATTATCTATATTGCAGGTCTAGTTCATTCCATGTAGATTTCTAAAATCTTTATCTAATCCTCCCTCCCACCAAAAGTGTACTGAAAATAGAACAATGGGATATTTGTTTTATAATAGCTTTACTGAGATATAACTGAAACAACAAAATTACCTCTTAAAGTGTACAATTCAGTAGTTCTTAGTATATTCCTAGAGTTATACAGCCATTACTACTAATTATAGAACCTTTACATCATTTCCAAAAGAAGCCTTATACCCATTGGTAGCCACCCTCCACTCTTCTTCTCCTAGAAGGTGACAACCACTAATCTGCTTTCTGTCTCTATGGATCTGTCTATTCCAGACATTTTATATAAATGGAATCATACAATATGTGACCTTGTGTCTGGCTTCTTCACTCAGCATATATTCAAGGTTTACCTAAACTGCAATATGTTATCAGTATTTCATTTCCTTTTTATTGCTGAATAAGGCTCCTTTCATGGATATACCACATTTTATTCATTTATCAGTTTATGGTAATTTGGGCTGTTTCCACATTTGGGCTATTATGAATATTTACTACTCTGAATAAGTTTTTGTGTGGCCATATGTTTTAACTTCTCTTAGAGTTATACCTAGGAGTGAAACTGCTAAAATCATATGGTAATTCCATATTTAATATTTTGAGGAATTATCAGACTCTTTCCAAAGAGGCAGAACTATTTTACATTCCCACCAGCAATGTATGAGGGTTCCATTCCCTCTACCTCCCCACCAACACTTGTTATTGTCTTTTTTATTCTAGCTATGCTAGTGGGTGTGAAGGGGTATCTCATTGTGGTTTTGATTTGCATTTCCCTAATGACTAGTGATGTAGAGCATCTTTTCACGCGCTTATAGGTCATTCATATATCTTCTTTAGAGAAATGTTTATTCAAATCTTTGCCCATTTTTAAATTGGGTTGTCTTCTTTGTTGACTTACAAAAGTTCCTTATCCATTCTGGATAAAAGTACTTTATCAGATTTGCAAATATGTTCTCCCATTCTGTAGGCTTTTTGCTTTCTTGATGTTGTTCTTTGAAATACAAAAGTTAAATTTATTCCTCAGTATTTTAATCTTTTTTATCCTATTGTAAATGAATGGGTTCCTTAATTTCACCAAATTTGGGCAGTTTTCAGCCTTTATTTCTTCAAATATTCCTTCTGCCCCCTTTTCTCACCCTACTCCTTCAGGGACTCCCATTATGAGTATGTGGGTATGCCTGATGGTACGCCTGTCTCTCACAGGTCTCTGAGGCTCTGTTTATTGTTCTTCATTATTTTTCTTTTTATTCCTCAGGCTGGACAATATCAATTAATGTATCTTCAAGTACACTGACTTTTTCTTGTACCTGATAAAATCTGCTATTGAGCTTCTCTAGTGAATTTTTATTTCATTATACTTCTACTAAACTCTATTCATTGATATCCTCTACTTGGTGAGACATCATTCTCGTATTTTCCTTTTATTTTTTACATATGGTTTCCTTTAGTTTTTTTATCACGTTTACCATAGCTGATTTAAAGTTTATACGTCCAACAACTGGGCTTCCCTCAGGGACAGTTCCCATTGACTACTTTTTCCCTCCTTTATATGAACCATTATTTTCCTATTTATTTTCATGTCTCATAATTATTTGTTGAAAACTGAACATTTCGAATATTATAATGTGGTAACTCTGGATATGAGATCCCTCCTCTCTACGGGTTTGTAAAGGGTTTTTCTTTTTTTTGGTTGTTGCTATTTGTTTAGTGACTTTCTTGGACTAATTCTATAAAGTCTGTATTATTTGTATAATGCAACCACTCAAGTCTCTGCTCAGTTAGCTTATGGTCAGCTAATGATTAGACAGAAATTTACTTAAAGACCTGAAACAATAAGACTCCCAGCAGAAGCCTCTACAGAGGGGCTGTGTGTGCCTGTTGTGTCATGCCTTCCACACTCCACCAGGCATTTTTCAATTCTACCATAGCCTTCACTCCCTGATTGTACAGTGCCTCAAGGTCAGCCAGTGGTGAAAGTTAGGGTCTTCTCAATTTTCCTGAGCATGTGCACAAAATCTATGAGCCCCTCTAGATTTCCAGAAATACATTAGAGCTTTTCAAAATCCTCTATGGAGGATTAGGGAATCCTTTATTCCCTAATCTTCCCTGTACTTAGCCAGTTTCTTCTGTGCCCCAGCTGGTATTGCTCCATCAGGCAGCTGTGATGTTAAACAACTGCCATTGATTGTTTTTGACAGAAGCCTCCACATATGCCTTTCCTTACTGAGTGGGCTCTGAGTCCGGTCAAACAGAGACAAACCCTGTGAACAGAGTTTTTCAAGGGAACTGCAATGCTGGTCAAATAGTGCCAGTTCTCTGGGGCCAAGTGTTTCTTTGTGGGGTTTTGTTTTTTTTTTGGGTTTTTTGTGTCTCTAAATCTGTTCTACCTTCCATTGGTGGCTACTAGGCTACTGGTTTTCACAGCTCCTATGGTTGGAAGTGTTGGTTTTCAATACTATGGTGGAAATGGGGAAAGAAAGAAAGGTAATATGACTATTAAATGCTACAAAGTTTGCTATTCTTACTAAAATACAGTTGTCTTTCTTAAATGCTCTTTGGATTGTTGCAAGTCTGTGTTTAATTTCCATAATCCTGAAAACTGCTTTTGACAATATTCCCCACTCTAGTTGTTGCTTCCATGAAAAGGAGCTTCAGAAACTCTTATTCTGTTATTCTGGATGATCTGCCTGAACAATATATTAAAGTCATTCTGTCTAAAACAAGACTCAGGCTCTGTGTTTCTTCTACATTAGTGGTTAACCCAGGAATCCAGTATTGGTGTTTTCGGTATGCCAAAGAGATAGACTGATCATCTAAACTCTCTATTAAAACCTGGGGTCTAAAATCAGTAAGATGGGAATGTTACTGTACAGAAGTACCAAGACTTTTCCCTTCACTAATTTTCTTTTTTGGTGGTAGTTATAGGAGGAAGGGAAAGAGGCACTAGTCGTAGTTCTAAATATGTATTTTTTAATTTAATATAATAAATATTTTTAAAATTAGGCATTAACATTTATTAAGTTTGGACAAAAGGTACTTATTTGATTTTTTAAAAATAAGCACTTCTTGCCCTGGCCAGTGTGGCTCAATTGGTTGGAGCATTGTCCCATGCACCAGAAGGTCATGGGTTCGATTCCCAGTCAGGGCACATACCTAGGTTGCAGGTTTGATCCCCCGTCAAGGTGTGTAAGGGAGACAACTGATCAATGTATCTCTCACATCAATGTTTCTCTCTCTCTCTCCTTCCTCCCTCTCTAAAAAATTAAAAATAAGCTCTTCTCTAACTCAGTCTCTCCACCTTCCTTATCTCAAATTCTATATAAATATGACCCTAAACATAAGAACAATTATTAAAATGATCAAATAGAAATGTTAAATGGTTTCCTAAAACCATTTTTATGGACACTGTCTGTGTTTTCTGTAAGATTTCTCAGCTATGTTGGTTGACAGTGCTATTGGAGATAGAAATCATCTTTTACAGTCAGATTTATAACCAAGATAACCAACAACTATTTATCAAGCATCAACCATGAGGGAAGTAGTCAAGAGAAATAAAACTACCTTTAATTTCACCTCCGAAATACTTGAATCAGG
Organism: Miniopterus natalensis; assembly: GCF_054644295.1. Classification (NCBI taxonomy): domain Eukaryota; kingdom Metazoa; phylum Chordata; class Mammalia; order Chiroptera; family Miniopteridae; genus Miniopterus; species Miniopterus natalensis. The sequence continues at coordinate 25,261,973 of NC_142084.1, forward strand.
ATTATCTGAAATATTATATTTTAACTCCATGCTTTAAATATATAATTCACAATAATTTCTACTTAATTATTAACAATTGTGTTATTCATAATACTTAGTCATTCACAATATACCTTGAAATAAAGCAAAAGAATAGATACAAAAAGAAAAATATCAAAACAAAACAAGTAATTAGCTGTTTCAAAGAACTTCTAGTTCACTTTGCAGAAGACAGGAAAATCTAAGTATATTACAAAGCAACTATACTATGATAAAAATCAACATACCAATTTAGTCTCAAAACTACTCTTTCAAAAGAAAAAAAAGTATAACCATTCTGCATTATAGTTATAACATCAACCGACAGTTTTCCTCAATAACACTGGTAGCTGCTCAGCCCCGTGTGTGTGTGTGTATGTGTGTGTGTGGTGGTGGTGTGCACATGCGTACAGGAGCTGGGAAGAGTCGGAAAACATGTGTTCTATGGACAGAAAAAGCAATTGAAGGGTGGTTCATGTGGCTAGAACAAACTGTCAGAAACAGTAAAGATGACACACAAAGGAAGAAGCCAAGGCATAGTCTATTTAATCAGCAGTCTTAAGGGTTTCAGAGGACACCCTGGCCAGGTGGCTCAGCTGGTTGGAGCATCATCCCGCATACCAAAAGGTTGCGGGTTTGATTCCCGGTCAGGGCACAAACCCAGGTTGCGGGTTCAATCTCTGGTCAGAGCACGTATGTGAGGCAACTGACCGATGTTTCTCTCTCCCTAAAATCAAACAAAAAAACAAAAAAAGCATATTTTCAGGTGAGGATAAACGAAGTTTCAGAGGATGACAGATTTTTAGAACTGATGGTGGTATAGTGAGCACTGAAGAAAATCCATGAAGCAAAAATGCACATCATCAAAATCACTCCTGAGGATGTATTCTGTCACTTAAATCCGCTGGAAGCTCCAAAAATGAGAAGCAACATTTCAGTCCTTTACATTTTCACTCTGGCCTTCCTTCCACTGAGCATGAGTTTAAATGGGAAAGGACAAGTGGAAGGAGTTTCCTCTTTGCCATCCAGCTCAGTTCACAGATCTACGCCTGGAGAAGATGTTCTCTGCTATGATAGGCCCATAAGACTGCTCATATTAATATATCATACCCACCTGGAGAAGAGGGGTATGCACATGGGACACCACATGGGGCAACCGCCGCCACTCACGGATGGCCAAGCTGCTGGCCATTTCCACCAGGCGTTCGATGAAGCTGAGCTGTTGCTCCTCAGGATGGCAGATAGCCAGGTATCCACGGTACATGTTGACCTTCCAAGCCATCTCCTTGGGACAACTTACTTCTACCTGGTAGTAAAAGAACATTATATAGGAAACTATGGGTATTTTTCCTCTCAATTGAAAGAATCTAAAAGGAAAGTCAATGTATTTTTGTAGTCAATTCTGCAAAGCAATAGGCAGAAGTGAAGCTATAAATAGACATTTATTTCCTTTAGAAAAGTCATACGTTTCGGCTGCTTTATCTAGATTCCTTCCTTTTCTGAATACCAGTCAGTGGCTAATCTCTCTAGCTATGAAAGAATGTCACTGGCTCCTTGCTTTAAGGTATCAGTAGTTCCAAAAAAGGGCAAACCGATCACCACTGCTATGATAGACCAGATTAACAACCATCACCTGGCTACAAAGTGAGCCAGTGAAGTTTTAAAGTATTAAACATATATTCATCTCCACTCTGATAAATATCAGTAAGATTATGAATTGTTTCTAATTCAATTGTTATTCTGGGAAATTAATCTAACTTGTTCCACATTATACAAGGAAGCAGAAGGCAGTGATTCAGGTTTATAAGAGCATGCTTAAACATCCATAAATGTTACCATGATTTAAAAGCCGCACTTCACTATCTATCATAACATTTTCCCTATATTTCTTATACCTTGGTTATCAGTTCTACTATGAATACAGACTGAGCATGGAGCCATCACATTTCCCCTCTTTAATCCAAACCCTTGCTCCCACATACACAGCTACAGCTGGGTAAAGGATCCTCATGTGTTCCTGAAATCCCACGTGTTTGCTCACCACCTTCTAGAGAAAGCATGAGAATTCACCACATATTACCAATCTCTTACAGAGCATTTAAATGATAAAAAATTAAAGTCTTTTCAAAAATAATCTCTGTATAAGAAGATGAAAGAATATCTGTGCTGAAGGAATTGCATAGGGCTTGCTGTAAACAATATCAATAAACATTCATTCTGAAGCACCTTTGGAAAGTAACAAAAATTATACACATTTTAGTGCATTAATGCTATCTGCCCAAGTGATGTAAGTAATAATAATGCCATCTTGGCCTGTTTTGACTTCTTACTCTTTCAAAAACCATTCACATTCTTGCCCTGGCCAGTGTGGCTCAGGGGCTGGAGCCTCAGCCCACACGCCGAAGGTTCGAGGGTTTGATTCCTGGTGAAGGGCACATACCTGAGTTGCAGGTTTAATACCCAGCCCAGGTTGGGGCCCATGAGAGAGGGAACCAATTGATGTGAGATACATTGATGTTTCTCTCTCTCCCTCTCTCCCTCTCTCTCCCCCTTCCATCCTCTCTAAAAATCAATGGAAAAAATATCCTCAGGTGAGGATTAACAAAACAGAACAAAAATTCACATTCTCGGTTCCTCTTAGATCTCAATAACCCAATGATGAAGTTCAGTAACGCAAACTTGTGAACATATCTGCTTCCAACATGATCCTCTAAAATTACACCAATCTCCTATTTTCTGGACTTAAACACTATTTAACACTGGCCTTTTTTTCTTTTTTCATCAATTATAACACCTATCCTCTATAACATTAACAGCAAAGGCATCTCTTTTAATTTTTCCCCACTGGAAAAAATTACCCCATCTATTAAATCACACCAAGAAATGGACTGCTGCAAGCAGCCCTATAACCATAATTCACAGGAATAAACAATTTGTTTTTCCCTTCAAATACGAGCAAATAAATAACTTAGTCCGATAAAGACAGCTTGAAATTCATTTACTAACAATTACTCAGAATGTTTGTATACTTTGAACTTTTTTCTAATAAATGCCTTACAGCCTGTCAGTGTGGCTCAGCGGTTGAGCATCAACCTAGGATCAAGGAGATCAAGGTTCGATTCCCAGTCAGGGCACATGCCGGGGTTGCAGCCTCAATGCCCAGTAGGGGGCATGCAGGAGGCAGCCAATCAATGACTCTCTAATCATTAATGTCTCTCTCTCTCTCTCTCTCTCAAATCAATAAAGATTTTTTTTTAATGCCCTACAATTTTTGGATAATAATAAAGAGGTTGTGAAGAAGGAATTCATTTGCAGACCTATCAACAGTATGATACTGCACATATCCTGGTAACTGAAACCTTGGAAAGGAGATTTTTAAAAGTTAAGAATTATAATCAACTGTAAATGCATTCTGTCAGCAAAATATATGTATAATGTGTTGCGGAGTCAGGTGGTGCACAGGGCTGTTGTCCAGCGCGTTTGTTACTCGACAGAAACTTCCCAGCAGAAGAAAAGGAACGGTACCTGTGTCCCACTCTTCCATCATGCACCAGCCCCTCTGGGTGCAGTTTAACTTTTTTATATGTGGAGCTCAACCAAATTAATGAATCAATTTCACTTACACTATACCACCATCACTTCCATAGTACAAAACATGTTGATACCAGTTCATTCACCAAACTTTTACTGACAACTCCTCACCTGCCAAGCGCTGGGATTGTTTGAGTCACCTATGCTGGACTCACGTCTAGCAGTACTTCTGCCAATCAAATCCACCAGTAACACTGACTCTGTTCTTCCAAATTTCTCCAGGGACTATTCGTTTGCTCATAGAATCCAAGGTCTCCATACCTGACACTTATTATTGTAACTGAATGATTAACTAACAATTTATAATTTAACTCAAATTCAGGAAAGGTGCTAAATATAACCAGAAATAATTCTTGCTTCCCAAGATCTATTTTGATCTCCCAAAATTCCCAGGTTGTTCTAAGTGAAATCTCCAGAGAGATTCATGGCTTTGACAAAAGGAACCCACGAAGCTGTGGGAACATAACCCAAGAGTGGATGAGTCAGCAGGGTGGTGGGAGGGAGGTCTCACCTGCACCAATGCCTCCTTCATGGCGGTCCAGTTAGACACCCGCCAAGCACACTCCAGGACGAGGTAAGGGTTTATATGACCTTTGGACTGGCCGTACTCTGTCAAGGCTTCCCATTGGTTCAATTCCTTAGAGCACCTAGAACACCAGGGAGTTGAGAAGTTCAGTTACCAACACACCAACAGATTGAGAAAGCACAGGGGACACTCATTTATTTTCACTCCACAGAAAAAAACTTTCTTCCCCCTAGAGAAGGGTGGGCTCCTGTGGGATCCCAGGCTTGGTCTATTGCAAGTTCCACCTGCCCTCTGGAAGGAACTGCTCCCTGGAACATCAAGAATCGCCTACTGCACAGCAGAGCTCAAAGCCCCAGAGCAGTGGAGAGGCAGGAATCACTGTTCCTCCAACAGACACTTTTAATTACTCAAGCCTTTAAAACTGTCGGTAGAGTTTTGTTTGTTCTTTTCTCTATGGAGTCACGAAGAAAGTAGCAAAGTTCCCTTTAAAAACATTCATGCCCAGCCGGGCATGGCTCAGCAGTTGAGCACTGACCTAGGATCCAGGAGATCATGGTTCGATTCCTGGTCAGGGCACATGCCCGGGTTGCGGGCTCAATCCCCAGTCGGGAGTGTGCAGAAAGCAGCCGATCAATGACTCTCTCATCACTGATGTTTCTCTCTCTCTCTCTCTCTCCCCTTCTCCCTTCCTCTCTCTGAAATCAACAGACATATTAAAAATAATAATAAAATAAAAATACTCATTATGAGAACATTTCAGAGATTTGTCATGGGTTCCCTTAACTAACTCTTAGCTGACAGGAATACATCCCTATTGGGCTTACCGAATCCAGTGGTCCTCCCAAAGCTGGTATTCTGGGAAAATAGCAGGGGATGCATTACTTCTCTCATGTTCTTTTTTGGCTTTATCCATTGCCTTCTCATAGGACTCTTGTGCCTAAAAAAGTTAATAATGCTTTCAAACTGCTATTTACCTAGCAAACTTTCCACAGCTGTTGCTCAGTGATTTAGGGCAAGTTGGATCATAAACCCAGGAGTGCCTCACTCCTCTACAATCGCTTGCCCCCCCGGAATCCCCTACTCAGAGCACAGAAGATTGGGGGGAAAAGGGAGGAGAAGTGAGGGTGCGTCGTTCCCCACACAGAATGGAGAGGGAGGCTCCCGGCCCCAGGATGAACCACTCCGTCCTTCAACAGTAAGAGCAGAGGCCACAGCCCATACCCATGCTTCCAGAGTTTCTGTGGCTCAGTATCCTAAACAGGGCTGAGAACCATACCGTGACCTTGGCCCACCCATGCTACACTGAAAGACCAAGCATGAAGACTGAAATTTAAACACAAAATGCCATCTACCTTCCACTTCCAACAGGACCAATGAGTGCAGATAAAAACCATCCACATTAGCTTGTAATGGTAAAGTGTTTAGGACTAAGCATTAAAAATTTTCATGTCATGTATGTTTCTCTCAAAGGGCCTTTATGTGTAGGACAGATGCTTCAAGTAAAACAGCAAACTTCTTATATAAATGTGAACTGACCTGAGGACATTACAATATTGTAATATTATAATATATAACACCACGCATCCCAGCCATTTCCTTCAACAACGGTTACCTGCTCAAAAAATCCATGCTGCTCGTAAGCAATAGCAGTTGCTGTCTCGGAATACTTGCAACGCTTCTGCCATAAACCAGCCCACATATCTTCTTCTTGTAACAAAGAGTAAAGTTCTGCAAGGGAATCCAGGATCTCCTGAAAACACAGATCCTGGTTTCTGAGTGCTCATGACATATACTTTTTTCTTTTTTCAATAAAGCAACTTCATTGTGCTAGAATTTAAAATCACTTGGGAGATGTTTATTGAGACCATGACGTCACTACCAAGGAAGATGTAATTAACAATGAGGGGGCCTCACCTGCTGAGGTGGAGTTATGCTCTCCTGCTCATAAAATTCCGCTGTTTGCTTTGGCTTAATCTGCAGGCTCAGGCCTTTCTCAAAAGCCTGGTGCTCTAGCATTAATGTGGAACGGAACCAAAGGTTGTGTGTTTTCCCCAAGTACTTCAGAACGCAGGGTCTGATGGGGATGGGAGGGACACACTGGGACATGGCTTCCACAAAGCAATTCAGTGCGCTGGGCTGACAGTCCCGCTGCACCTGGTGACTGCCACTGCACAGGAACGGGCTAATCTCGCCGGCTAGAGCCTGAAACCAAAGATCATGTTAGCTCAGAACTTCATTCAAAAATCCATCAAGTCTTTACTCTCTCACACAGCATCTGTGAATATTTTTAATAATTCACTCTTAGATAACAGGCAGTAGTTTCCTCATCCTTTGAAACTTAAGATTATTTTATCACAAAAATTTATCAAAAGCTAAAACTACATTTTCCAAAACAGAACTTTAAAAATATACTCACATGCTGCTGTCGGTCAGACAGAATTTTCCACAATCTGGGGAAAAGCTGGACCCAGGTCTTTTCTGCCAGCGTTGTGGAAATGTGGCACAGCTGGACAAAGGCACTGAGCAGTGCCCCAGTCTACAGAAAGAAGAAAAGTTAGCGCCACGGGGCACGGGCTGGTGCTCAGCACCCTGCCATACAGCTGCCTCACACGTTCCCGCTGAGGAGGCACTTCAGGCCCACACTTGACCAGACTCCTCCACTTCCTAACTTCCAAAGGTCTGAGCAAGTGTCATGTCAGAGTGAAAACACAGGTCCTGAGCACCAGAGATCAACCCATGTTGGGTTTAGCAGCCAAGCACAGACGTGGGTAAGGGACTCATCAGTGACACGCCTTCATTTTTTAACTTTAAGGGCATTTCCAAACATGCCTATGCTGAAAGTACATGAGAGGTACACAGGTGCCATCAAGCAAAGGCCACTGAAAATATAAAAGGGGAAATACGAAAAGCACACACATATGAGCAAGTTATAAAAATCAAGGACCCTGAAAGTTCAGTCTCTGCAACTGTCAGCGAACAAGAGATGGAAAAGTAGCTGGAATGAAACAGAACACCCTACAAAAGGAGCCAGAGTTGGAATCCAAGGGCCCAAAGAGCTATCAAATCCACAGATGGGTTGATTTTGTCCACAGCTTTGTTGTTTTTGAAAATCTGAATTAGCTGCCAACATTTCTTATAAACAGCCAGGTTTCTAGCCTGCTTAAAGCCCATGGGGCCCGCCTAGCTCCTAATATGAACAGAATCATCACTGTTTCTAACACTCCTCAAAAGTAACTCAGTATATGGAGCCCTAAGTGATTCTAAGAGTCATTACCTGAAAAACAATCATATCTATAATTAACCTGAGAGTTTGTGGAAGCCAAAGATCTGGAAAGATCTCAAAATAGGTATATTTGGATTTCCCTGCTCCCAAAAGTAGACCTGATTCACCACATATTCTCATTTTCTTCTTTTTTATTGTACTTGAAAAATAATCCAGCAATGTCTCATCATATATATTTAGTAAACAATTTTACCATCCCTTTCAAGGGACAGAAATGGGGAATTAACCTCTTTTTCGTATTTTCTCCCATAAGACAATGTAATTCCTTTCACAAATCCTTGCATAAAACATCCACTTTAGAGTCTCACAGAGCTATAATAGTTTCCATTGAGAAAGGAAAGAAAGCGAAACTTGTAAAGGAAAATCTTACACTGCTGTGGAATAATCCTGATTTAGGATTCAAAATATTCAGAGGGGTAAAAACCACAACTATGCCTCCAAACCCGCACACAGACCTTCACTTCCCGGAGAGTATCAAGGAATTTGTCATGTCTGTTGGTTAGCATATGCAGCTGGTTCCCAATGTCCTTTTCAGAAAGTTCCTTGGTTTTGGGTGTGCTGGTCTGATCTCCAGGAGCTAGTTCAATATCTATCTCTACATCCTAAAAAACAAACACAAATAAGCAAAACTAAAAAGTCAATAATTAAAATCCAACCAACACAACTCTTAAAAACTTATTACATTTTTGGCAAGTAATATTTTAGTTAATTTCTGAAGTTTATAATTATTAAAAAAATCTTGAATTCTAAAATAAACAAACAGATTCTAGACCAAACCTATCTCCTTCTCTATTTATAGATGACACCATTTTGCTTTCATATTTGGATTATAGGAAGCAAAATAAAGTACCAACAGTAAAAACAATAAAGATTATTAGATGTGGCCGGGTAGCTCAATTGGTTAGAGCATCATCCCAATAAGCCAAGGTTGTGGGTTCATTCTCCGGTCAGGGCTCATACAAGAATCAGCCAGTGAATGAATGAATTAGTGGAACAACAAATCTATGTCTCTCTGTCTCCCTATCTAAAATAAATTTTCTAAAAATCTAACTGAACAAAAACAACATAAGTGTCTGTGGATGGATCAATGGATAAAGAAAATGTGTGTGAGTGTGTACATACATACATACAATGGAATACTGTTCAGGTATAAAAAAGAATGAAATCTTGCCATTTTTAAAAACATGAATGGCCCTTGAGGGGCATGACACTAAGTGAAATAAGTCAGAGAGCCAAACTGGTGGTTGCCAGAGGCGTAGGCAGTGAGGGAGGGGGGTGAAAAATCGATGAAGGGGGTAAAAGGTACAAACTTCCAGTAAGTCCTGGGGATGTAATGTACAGCATGGCAACTACAGTAAATAATACTGTATTGTATATTTGAAAATCTCTAAAAGAGTAGTTCTTAAAAGTTCTCATCACAAGAAAAAATAATTCTGTAATTGTGTGATGATGAATATTAACTAGACTTAGTATGATCATTTCACAATACATACAAATATCAACTCTTTATGTTGTATACCTGAAAGCAATATAACGTTATATGTCCGTTATATCTCAATTTAAAAAATCTAATTGAATGTAGGTACCACATTCAGAGCTTTTAAGTAGACAGATTTTAATGCAGCACTCTTGCCCTAAAGAAATCCAACACTAATATAAAATTGGAGAAATGGGCATTCTGCTGTGAAAAGGAGGCCCCACACAATCCAGACATTACCTCCTCTTTAGACTCGCTGTTCTCTCGCTCCCGAGGCTCCTGCTTGACATGTGTGACCATGGCAAAGGCTGCTCGATCATGGCTGTCGGCCAGGTTGATGACATTGGTGATGGACGGGAGCATAGCTCCTTGGCAGCTGGTACCAATGGCAGTGCTCTTCTCACACACGGCCAAAAGAAGCTAGAGGGTTTGTGGACAGAAATAAATACCTAGCACACACACCTGGCATTTGGGGCATGTAGAACCAGTCACTATCTAGTCATCTTGACAGGCATACCCATTCTGATGGCTCCCAAGCCCACAATTTTGCTCCGCACATCTCCCCAGTTTCGACAAAAAGTCTGAACCTCTCTACACGTCCCTCACTCAGGAACCTCTGACTATGTCTAAGAGAAAGCTCAGCTCAGCATCTTTCTCCCCTACCAGACGGGCATCTTCTCCTGTTCTCTCTGCAGCATCTCCCAGACAGGTAAGACAGGTTCCTTTGCTTCATCCACCAAATTTTTTCTTCTGTCTCATCACTCATGCCACATCACCAAGTCCTGCCAATTTTACCTCCTGAATACTTAGGCAGCTGTCACCGCCTGGACAGAACTCCCTAACTCATCCTGACATACTCTTCTCAAACCCATCTTCTTCCACACAGCTGACCCTCGACCGGCTTTCACAGGCCTCGGGGAACAGTGCAAGCTCCTTATAGCGTGGATCACAAGATCTCCCGTAATGTAACGCTCCCCACCTGCACGTAGCACTTCCAAGACTACGCCTTACACCCCAATATGCCGCCACACCTGGCCTCTGCTCATGCTGCCCTCCAGTCATTCTTGCATTCTTTTGGCAAATATTTACTGAGCCCCCACAAGGTGCTGTGAGGCCCTGGAGATTCATTTGTCAACTTCACAGAGCTGCCATCCCCTACCATCGTGAAGATGAAGTGTCAGCGGGAAGGACAAGGCCAACATCAACACACAAAGAGACACATACTCATGACAGCAGCCACAGAACAACAGACTGACAGAGAAGAGGGTGCCTGCCTCAGCTTGGGGTGTCAAAAATGTGGCATGTCTGGGAACACAGAAGGCCAGCAAAGCGGGAAACTAGTGAGTGAAGAGACAACAGCACAGGCTGGAGAGAGTGGCACAGGTCTAGCCACTCAGGGGCCAGCAAGACTGTATCCTGCAAGCTGGGTTTTGTGCCAGGTACAGTGGCAAACAGCGACATGAACAGCTTTGTTCGTTAAGAACAATTCTGTAATAAAAAAACTGTAGTGGGTAGGAGGGAAGGTGGGTGAGCGCTAAGACACTGTTCCCGTCACCCTTATGAGCCATGATGGTGGCGATAAGCAGGAGGTAGAAGGCGGAAGAGGGAGAAGTGAGTGATCCTAAACTGGTAACCCCTGGTGAAAGACAAGATACACAGGATGGAGGAGGGAAGGGTAGAGGATTCCTGGCTTGTGCTCTATAGCCTACCTTGTCCTCTATCAATCCCTGTGTATCTGCACAGGCAATGTCTTCCATCTCTGTATCAACAGTACCTGACCAGGGCCTGCCACCTAATAATAGCCATCTATAGGTCTCTTGAATGAATGAATGAATGAATGAATGAATGAATGAATATATCAAGGAACTTTGCCCACTCCACTGCCATTCAGCATTAAGAAAATGCATATTCAGTGCAAACTGAAATATGTCAGTTAACAAGTTCTCACTGAAACCCAATGCCATAATTCCATTCTTTACCCTCAAAGAGAATTTCACAACCTTCCGTCTCATCTAAAAAAAAGTAATTTGGTGCCCATCCAGCGTGACTCAGTAGTTGAGCATCAACCTATGAACCAGGAGGTCACAGTTCAATTCCTGGTCAGGGCACATGCCCAAGTAGCAGGCTTGATCCCACAGGAGGTAGTCAATCGATGTTTCGCTCTCACATCAATGTTTCTCTCACCCTCTCCCCTCCTCTCTCTCTAAAAATCAACTTAAAAATCTTGAAAAACAAACAAAAGAAATATTCGAAAGCCTCTGACTTAGCATCCACAGAAATGGTCTGCTCACACAGGCCTTTATCCCCAGCACCCTGACTCCCCACACTGAGGGATCAGAGCCTAGAGGCCCCGTCTTCCTGCTTTAAGAATTATGAGAGCTGACAGTTACAGCACATTCAATCTTCTAGGGCATATAGACAGAATTTACAATTTTTATATTTGAGGGAAAATCAATCTTTAGCTACAAACTAAGGAATATTATTCAACTTTCTAATTAAAGCACTTAAAATCACCCCAAAAAAGCTTTAGATAACACTTGGCTTTAAGTCTTTTTTTTTCTTCCTACTACAAATTAAAAGTAGTTGAATGGGGAGATTTCTATTCATCTTGGTGTATGTGAATACCTCCTGGCTTCAGTGCCCCGGCCACAGAGAGTGAGCAGAGCTCGTCCTACCTCAATGCACTGCTTAATCCAAAAGTGGTTCCCCATGGCTTCCCAATTCTGGGAGCAGGTCACATAAAGCAGACGCTCATAAACCCGACGTTTCATAGAATTGTCAAAGACTTCGAAAAATTTTGCCCTGATGAGTGGCTGGGCACAACGCAGCCCAGAGAGAAAGGCAGGCTCGAGTTTTGCAGTCAGCTCACTGCCAGACAGTGCCTCATCCCTGTAACCGAAGGAATAACAGCAAGATGAAAGAGCTATACCCGAAGGTGAACCCCTCAAGCCATAAGCAAACAGGGGGGTACCGACTTCCCGAAATGCCTTTATGAAAACCAAGAGTACGCTACAAACCATTGCTGGCTGATGCAGCATTTGTGCAAAATGTTCAGTAGTGATGCCAAAACATGTTACATGATTTAGAATTTAAATGAGTATGTAAAACTTGGGTATAACAAAAAAATCAAAAAGTCATGTAATGTTGGCTGGTCAGAGAGCACACTATAGATTGATACATAAAATACTTGATAACTGCAGTAATTACCTGTAGACATAGTTAACAAGGTCTAAGAACTGTGCATTTAATTCAAGGTCTTCTGGAAAACGCTTTTCTATGTAGGTCATCATTTTCACAAGCAAGATGGACTTCTCCCGGAGTGTAGGTGTCTGTATGAATTTTTTAAAACAAAAGGTCAATTACTTCTATCTGAGAGAAGACATGTCCAAAATACTTCAGCCATCTGCTCTACTACTTTTTAAGCTCCTACAATTTTGTCAAGTAAAACAAGATGGTCGTTTCTAAACAAATAAATAAAACATCAAAGATGGCCCTGGTTATCTTTGGATGCTTAAAATCAAGACGGATGCCAATATAATTTCCTTAGGAATTACAGCTCACTTTGGAGAGAAAGCAATTAAATTATAAAACAAATCACAAGTTTGCAAGCATCTTATTAAATAATAGTCCCTCATTATTTTTTTCTTGGCTTACCTTCACCACCATAAAAGACTAACAAGTAAGGTCCATTTAACATTTTAACAAGTAAAACCACATTAAGATGAGTGACCAATTATCTCAAGTTTCTATTTAAAATCTGTTAAGCACAGTAAGAAAAACCCATCTTTAAAAAAAGATACTGTCACTGCAAATAGAGAAAAGTTGTGCTTGATGGGACCTTCCAGAAGAAAAGCTTAGGAAGCAAGGCCTGAATTTTCTTTTACATACAAAGGTAACCTGGCCAACTTGCAGCCCCTCTTCCCAGCTCACCTGATTGGCTGCCATTGGGGAATTATTTTTAACCCATTCTTCCACAATTTTCACCACAGCCCGGAGGATTTTGGCATCGGGGGATTTTTCAATGAGGGAGGTCAGGATGGCCTGAATAAAGTTCTTCCTCATCTCCATGCTCATCACAGCCAGGCGTGTTTTCACCAGCTCCAGACTCAGCATCACCAGCTCACTAGTTCCTGCTCGTGGGGAGAAAGAACACAGCTCAACAACTTCTACAAGGTACATCAACAGAAACCACTTTGCACTACATAGCATGTTGATTCTGCCCATTTTCCCCTCAAATATTTTCTCCAGCCTCCTCAGTTTCTTGCTATTACACCACCTTGCAATGGTGGCCCTTGTAAGGGGCTCCCCACAAGGAAGAGATGATGAAGTTGTTGGGACCAAGGCAGGCAACCCTGGGGTACAGTCAAGTCCCGAAGTCACGTCAATGGTACTTGTGTTCCAAGGTGCACTGAGCAGCTGTGCCGACCACAGCCCACTCCCCTCCCAACAAACATATCACCCAGGTTCCTGGAGTCCACTCCTCAGGTCTGGAACTTGAGACTTAATTCGTCAGACATAACAACTCTGGGCAATCTCTGTTCTACAGCAAAACTGTTAGATAACACTCATTTAGTGCTGCAAGTTCCACACAAATGACCAATCATTTAAATGTTTCTTCCCTCTCACATTCACAAATTTTAAAGCAGTTCATTTTCAAAAGGAGTCTCATTTTGGTTTTAAATGAACCACTTACAAACTCTTTGTTAAAAGCAACTGATAATGAATTTCACATGAACAGCAGGCATTAGTGTTTACTTTAGAATTCAGTCACAAAGCCAGCACTGTTTAGTCTTGAGGGAAAAACTAGGAACAAGTCAAGTTTGTCACCTGAGGTTGCTTCTGTGCTGCCCGAGGCTGCCTGTGGATTGAGGTGCTCTCGGACCATCTTCTGCAGGGAACGCATGAAGACTGAGATCAGCCTGTCTATGTAGCTCGGGTTGTTGCTGCAGGCAGACTTGAGGATCATGAGGGTCCCTAAAAGGTAGAAATTGCCAGTTTTCTTTTTAGAAAAGTTTTAGAAAAGTGAGTAATTGACAAAAATGTGCTAATTAAAACATTTTAAAATGTGCTGTTTCCAACAAAGGTATGAATTAATCCCAAATGTCAACATTGTAAGCCTTTATATGGCAAAGACTACATTTTGAAATATTATATGTTCACTCTCAATTCTTAATTCATGAGCAAAATCTTCAGGCATAAAAACTGATTTCTGTGCTTCAGTAGAAACAGTCTCACCTTCAGTTCTGCATTTATCTTTAGGGTATTTATGGCAAACCACCCTAAGCAAAATGTTTTGTCCCATATATGTTTGGGGGGGTGCTTCCTTTTTACCTAGGCTATCTGGGCATGACAAATGTTTTAGATTCAATTTGCACCTCGTTCTGAAAAACTGCCTAACACCAGAACACAAACACTGAGTATGAGAAAAAACTGGCATTTTTATAAACATCCTGACCCTGATCTACACATTAAATTTAATTTTGTGTTCATGGTTCACATCATAGAAAAATAAAAGGGTACGTATTTTCCATTTACAGGTGCAATCATCCCAGATTTAGACAATTTTAGGTCTGATTCATTAAAAAGCTGGCCCTCAATACAGTAGTAAACATGTGACCAATCTGATTCTTCGACAGGTAACCCATGACGCTGGCGGGTGAGGACAATGACTACGGGGAACACTCCTGGCTGCCATGCTCACCTCTACTGAGCAGCCATCAGTAATGGAGCCCTGGATCTAGCAGTGTGGCCAACTGGACAGACCCACTTGCCCCAAGGCTGCCCCTGGCCTGCTGTTACCCCCACAAAGGAGGGAGGCAGGGCCAAAGGTGGTGAGCCCTCTCAAAGAGAGTCCTTTGGAGAATTAACAAGATGTTCAAGCTACACTGAGATAGAAGCAAGGTTGCAAAGCAGGATCTGCTGTATGATCCCACTTTTTAAGAAGTAACAAAAGCATTCCTCACTATCCAAATCTATCTGGCTCCAGAATAGAGACAACAAGCATGAATAGCAAGGGATACCATTTTAACTAAATGTATCAGACTCCTGAATTTCATGTAACAAGTAGGAAGAGTTAGGAGGGAAAGAAACTCATTAAACAATAACCTATGGTTTACAAACGCAGATAAGTGTTTGCATAGCAAGTGCTTTCTGTATACGGATTTCTATACCTATGTATAGAAAAAAGACATGCATCTTAAAATGCTGAATGAGTAGAGAGGCTGACAGGTTACTTTTATTTAGCTTTCCTTCATTTGTATTTTCAAAGTTTTATACAATGAATATATAATAAGGGAGAAAAAAAATTTCAGAGTTGCTAACCCAAGGCCTAATCCTAGTCACAGATGTGAGTTTAGCAAAAATCAGAGTATTTATACATTCTGGGTATCTGGAGGCCAAAGTCACCCAGCTGCCCTCATTACCCAAGAAACCAACTTTCTTTTCACCTGGGGCAGCCAGGGCCTCACCACGTAGATGGGGAGGAGTTCTTGGCTTATGAGTGGCTGACAGGTGAACACGTTGTGAAAGGCAGTGATTCTACATGTTTGCATACTGTTTTAGCAGCATCTCTGTGCTTTGTGTAAAACCAGGTCAGGAGTATCCATGCAACATGGGGCAATTCCAGTCGCAACCAAATTTGCATCTGAGGATGAGGTGGAAGAAACACAGAAGCACTGGTTTGGGGAGGGGTGGGGTGGGGTTGTTCACCTCAAAGACCACAGGGGACCATAGCCTTGTATGCACCAGGCCACACAGAGGCACCCTCAGCACCCCCCCCCCCCCAGACAGCCTGAGCCTTTCCTTTCTACAGAAAGCTCGTCCAGGGAGCACAGACAAAACAATGCCAAACTAAACCAGTGCTGGTAAAACCAGGCTCAGGCACACACTCACCAAAGAGCTGAGAGGGATTCGCATTGGTGGCCTTCTCATAGTTAGTGAGTCCTTCATAGATGACCTTCCCAACGGCTGCATAGAGGCATTCCAGCTCTTCATACTTGGAGGCCACACTGGAAGTGCCTGAAACAGAAGCAAGAACCTGGCCTCTGTGGTTTGGGTTCTCAGGCCTGTCCAGGCCCTGGGACATTAATCTCCCTCTCACTAAGGGGCTGAGTTTTAGTTATTTTGGGATCTGTGGCAACTGGCATGAGCACTTCTCTCCCATTGGTGCTCCCCTCTGGGCAGGGTTCCTACTTTACGAAGACAACTGACAACCTTTTATCTCACTTGAACTCACTTCAAAATACACTTACGGTATTTATCTTGTCAATTGTTCAACATCTGACAAAATATTTTCACCTAACTTCCCTTTACTACCTTAAGGAAACAGGAATGCTCAGCTGATGAAGAACTGCAGACAAAAAATAGAATGCAGTGACTACTGCTATTAAGTTCTTATGTCAATTTTTGTTTAAAAGGTTGAAAATATAAAGATAAGTGAAATAGTAAAATGCTCCATATAGTAACTGGAGGATGAGCACTCTCCAATAACAAGCTTTGTGCCCACCCATCCACTCAGAAAGAAAGGCATCAATGGGGAAGGTCACATACTTGGCTCTGTTGGGAAAATGCTCATTAGGCGTGAGAGAAGGCTATGGACTGCTCGTAAGACTTTGGTGTTTCCACATGTCATACAGGCAGCGATTCCACGCTGCAGGGGTTTGAAGCTACTGAGGATGGCTGGAGACTGGAGAACAGTTAGCAAGAAACTCAGCACTTCCAATCCTGTGCAAATATTTCCATAGTTAACTTGATTAGGCTGCTCCTGGAATGGAGAACACAGGTCACACGCAGATGAAATACTCCAGTATACTGAATTATAGTCAACCAAAATTTAAAACAATGTGCTACTGAGTATTTAGAAATGAAGTAAAAAAAAAAACAGTAAAGAATGAGCACATGATACATATAAAAACATGTGACTACCATATTTTATTAATACAGCAGGACTTCATGTTTAATAAATTTGCTTTAAATATTTAGTCAAAACTTTTTTAAAGCTCATGAAAAATATTCAATATTAAATGTTAAATTTTTGAAAATCACTAAAATCTGGTCTAAAAAGGCAAATACTACAATGCATTTTGTCTCCTTCCACCTTTTTATTTAAAATGCAAATATTCTTCCAATAAGAAAGTATCTTTGAAACTCTGTATCATGAAATCAATCTAACAGATGATACCAGAATTAAAAACAAACAAAACAAAACAATAAAATAGAAAACAGAGTCCATGGTTTGCAGTAAAGTATTGCTTCATGAAACTTTGTTTCTATGGTTTATACATATATGTGTATGCACTGGATTGTGAGGTAAAATCTCACTATGGGGAAAAGGTGGAAAGGTGTGAGCACAGCATATTGTGCTATGAAAACATTAGCCTATTTACTTATGGCTGAGCTTGACTTAACTATGATTGTATGTGATAGGAAAGAATTTGACTTTCCAAAGAGAAATAAATCTGCAGACAATCCAGAACTTATACATCAGGCTGGAATCAAAGCATGCGCTAGAGACTTAGGGGCATATGATCCTACTGTTTTCATAACACAGGTTACCTCTATAACCTTTCAAAAAACTTAAGCAACATTAGTCTTTGCAATGCAAAATAACAAATGTTTACAATAGGTTAGCAACCCCCAGAAAATTATAGGATCAAGGATTTTATAAAAACAAAACAAAACCCACCAAATAATCAGCATTAGGGGCTATTTCTTTGTCTCTACAGTGCTCAATAACAAATTCTATGTCCACCTGCTTTAAAAATTCAAGTTTATTTTAAAGGCTATTGCATAAATCAACTAAAAATGTTTATTTCAAGCCAGCCAGTAGGTCAATTTTAAAAATGAGACTTCAGAAGGCTAGAGAACTATTATATTTTCAAAACTAACTATACTCGGTGCTGGGGGGTGAAAGCTGAGGTTTTAAAACCATTTTCGGGTAGTGAAATTCCCTCCTTATTGGCAGTATGAAAATTAAATAAAATCTCATTTAAAAAGGCCAGAAGGGGGAGCCCTCAGGCACTCTGGACACTACCACTCCTCAATCAGAGACCCCCAACAAGATGGTGAATTACAGGCTCCAATAGGAAGAATTGTCAATTACAGATCACAACAGGAAAAAACGCACACTACCTTATTACTCCAGCCAGAAGAGTTCCTCCCTTGCCCAGCAACTTATCCAACAAGAAACAATAGCTACCCTGAACTCTCCATTTCCTCCATCCCTCCAACCGACTTTTCTTCAAAATCATCCCTCTCACACTCCTCTTTTCTCTCTAGAAAGTAACGTTCCTCTCCTTAGCTTGCTGGACTTGCACTATGGTTTTTGCTATAGCATGCAATTCTTCTGCTATTCCCACTTTGCTGGTAAAATAACTGGCTATTTTATTTTTAAGGTCAACAGCAGCCAGAAGACAAAGTGGAAGGGGCCACAACTAGACAAAGGAATGAAGGTTCAGATTTTGGTGGCCTAGCCCCAAGCCCAAGCAATTGCAACAGATCCCCACACCTACCACACTCATCAGCAGCTTGTCGAACCACTGGAGTTTGAGCTCAGACTTGGACCACATGTCCGGTCGCAAGGCAGTTTTCAGGAGGGTCACACAACGGCGAGAAAGCACCTCCCCAGGAGACCCGGCAGTGTTGGTGTTGTCGTTAACCTGGAAGTTCACTCAATTCAAGCCCACATTTCACTGCATAAATCTTCAGTCATTCTGTGACACTGCTTCTTTCCCATGCCCCACACCCTTGCATTCCTGCTCTCCACCTCACAGCTACCCACCTCCCACTGGACTCAGCTCAGCCCTCTCTGCCACGGGGACCCTCCCCACAGGACCCTCCCTCTCCCTTACATTGGGTCAGTGGTGATTTGCAATCATTTGTGTAATTGATTGATTAGTGTCAAGAGGTTCCCTGAGGGCAGGATCTGTTCTCCTCCCTTCTGAACCTACTAAGCTGTGTCTAGCACACTGCAACAGGCAAGAAAGTAGTGGTTGAATAGTTTAATACAGTGATTTTCAACTGGTGTGCCACAAGAATTTTTAAAGCATGTAATATCTGACTACTTAGTCAGGAGCACTGACCTCTTTTCCCTTAGACTGTCAAATAAAAAAATGACAACAGCCAGCACAACAGCCATCCAGGTTGAATGAATCAAAATTATATCTATATTTTTTGTCAGATTGGCAAAAAATATATTTTTGGTGTGCCACAGAATTTCAGTAATTAGCTTATGTGTGCCGTGAGATGAAAAAGGTTGAAAATCACTGGTTTAGTAGGTTCTTTTCAGTACTGGGAAAGCCTCAATAGTATTGCAAGACACATTATTTTGTTTAATAATTATAAAAACTGAAGATTACTAAATTTTTAAAAAAAAAACATAGAAAAATTTCATTTATAATATTTCTTTGAAATACAAAAAGGAACAGTTTCAAAAATAGATCACCAATAACTCCATGAAAACCAATATTGATATGAGTGCTTGCATTTATTTATTGATTTTATTTATTGATTTTAGAAAGAGGAAGGGGGAGAGGGAAGGAGGGAGGAAGGAGAGGGAGGGAGAGGGAGAGTGAGAGAAAGAGAGAGAGAGAGAAACATCGACTGTTGTTCCACCTATTTATGCATTCATTGGTTGCTTCTTTTGCGTGTCCTGATAAGATCAAACCCTCAACCACAGTGTATCAGGACAACACTCTAACCACCTGAGCTACCCAGCCAGGGTGTATTTAAGTTAATTGTTGTGTTGGACTATCCCAACACCTTTATGAACTATGTAACTTGGAATTTAAATAATTTGCCCAAGATCACTGAACTACCATGTTTCACCAATACCACAATTCCATTAATTATTAGATATACCATTACATTATCACCACTAAGAAAAAAGTATTTCTTAAAAGTCATATAAATTATAAGACAAAGCAGATTTCAGAATTATTAGCATGTCATGAAATCAATGAAATCTTCCATGAAAGTGACAACTACCTGTCAAACCTTGGTTTGTCTATTTCTTTTTTGACTAAACTGTCACAGACAATATTCTACAGTTGACCAAGTAGTCTTTGTTCTGAAGAATCCTTAACACACGACATTCAGAATCCGTACCTGACAAGCCACTCTGATGAGGAAGTTGACCACAGCGTCCGTGTGCTGTTTATCAATGGGCTTGGCCAGAAGGGAATCCGCTCCAGGCAGTGACTGGCTCCTCCCAAACACCTACAAAGTCAGGAAGAGCCTTCTCAACAAAGCATTCCCGTGTATGGCCCTGGCTCCTGCAGCCTGCTAATAGGGAACACGTGCCATTCTGGGCACTGGGGACACAAGAGGCAGGCATGGTGTCCACAAGACAACTAATAAACAACCAGCCACAAAGAAAATAATGGGTCATGTGGTCAAGACTGGAAGGGAGAGTGGTCCAGGAAGTGAAAGAATGACACCAAGGTGCCTCTATGATTGAGAAAAGCCAGCATGAGAAGAGAGGACTGAGCCAGTGAGAGGTAATGGAGCGAGTGAGCAAGTCCCAGTGAGCACAGAACTGGTGTCTCTGAGGTGGAGGAAAGGCCTGTGTGACTGGAGCAGCGTGAGCAAATGCAGGGGCATAAAGGCCATCAGAAGGGCCAGGTCCTGTGGCACTGAAGGCCAGGGTCAAGGGGAAGGATTACTGATGGAAAAGACAGCCTGTCTTCATTTTTTAAGTTTTTATTTGAAAACAGTCACAAGAAGTTATTACAGAGGTCCCATGAACCCTTCCCTTCACTCAGCTTTCCCTGGCTTAAATTTTAAAAACGACTTTTTTTGGTACTCTGCTCTGTGAAAAGTGAGATAAAAGAGAGATAAAAGTGAGACAAAGAGAGATAAAAGGGGAAGGGTGAGAGGAAATGGAAGGCAGTTTCAGTAATCCCAGGGAGAAGCGACCGGGGCATCTGCTTGCACCATGATGGTGGGAACAGAACTGAGAGAAGAGGATGGGTGTTCGTAGCTGGCCGGCCAGGACTTGCTCTTGACCAGATGTTTGGAGAGAAGAAAATGGACAGATTGCAGATGGTTCCAGGTTTCTAATTTGAGCACAGGGGAAATGCAGGGGCCATATACTCAAGGAACAGAGTGGGTGGGAGGGAGAGTGAGTACCCACAGGGCCCTCTTGGTGCCCAGCTGCCCTCCAAACAAAAGAGGACATGCTATCTGCACGGGGACATGTTGTCAATGAATTTTCTTGCCCCAAAGAGTTTCTCTTGATGCCTTTCTGCAGGTAATTAACTATTATCATCAGCATTCTAATGGTATTAAGTGGCACAAAGAAAAACGTGTCTGGTAACTTGGGAAACACCTCGGGTCAGTAGCATGTCACTGGGTTTCTCTCTGTGGCGTGCAGCCCTTCCCAGCTATTTCCCTGGCACTGTGCTGGGCACTTAGCCCACATTCCAAGTTTGTTGAATAAATGAACAAGCTCCCACAGGAAGCATAGAGCCTATAAGAGGAAGCACACGGCTTACTGCACTGATTGCGCCCGTGGCCGTCCTGAAGCGTTTCACTTCCTGGGCGGAATCCACTGACAGGCCCCTCTTAATGGAAGATGAGACAGAGGTGACGCCTTCTCCACTGGAATTCTGGTCCATCTCTGAGTCAGGCTTAAAAAACAAACGCATGTGACTCTACTGATCTCTACAGAGAAGCGTAAGGAATACAATCAGGGATGGATGGCGCGGGAGGGCGAACATCTCTACCTGCTGGTCCTTGATCCTCTGGAGTTCCCACTTGATGACAACTTCTGACAGGTCCACAGCCAGCCTTCTCTGCTCAATGGTGACGCTGGGGGTGAAGCCCAACTTCTGCATGGCACTGACCATGTGCTGGACCAAGTGGTGCCGCACTGGGTAGTACACCTGTGGGCACAGGACTTGTGTCACCCCAGGGATGTTGTGCTGTGACCCCAGCACACATATGCACATGGACACATACACATACACACCACCTGCCTCAGCCCCAAAACACTCACATAAGCCAACCTCCTGTTCAAGAATTCTGAACCATAACTTCAGTGAGGAAACTCTCATTACCTTATGTGTGTGTTTATCATTTCTCCCATCCCTGGTTGAGTTCCAATAAAATAGTGTATTTTGGCATTTTAGTATCATCTTTTAAAAATGTTGAAACACTGATTCTCTTTAGGTAGACAAGTCTAGTCACCTGAATCAAATTTTACACTTGCTATCATAACAGTTTAGCCAGGCCGAGAAGCTAATTCCCAATTCTAAAAGAGCGGGCTACAACAGCGTTCAACTCAATACCACTAATTCCTTTCTCCTCTACCCAAAATCTACAAGTACTTATATATTTACAGTATTTACCTTTGTTGGATTTACATAAATCCAACAAAGTAGACAATTTAGCTACAGAGAGGAGATGCCAACAACAAGAACAACTTTTTAAGCCAAGTTACCAAAATCTAGAGTTAATGATGACTCCACCCAAAGTAACAATTCATATGTATCCAGTTAACTAAGTATTTATTTACAAGAAAAATTCAGTCTAGACAGAAACATTCTCTAAACTATAGCCATACACACATGCACACACACACTAATCAATGGACCTGAAATACCTTTACTAAAAGATTAATAACCCCCTATTATTGCAGAAACTGAAAAAAAGGCAAACTGTCCAAGCAAATGCCTGAAAATGCATCAGACATCAATCTACAGTACTTTCTATGTACCTTAAAATGCTGCACTATCAAATGCAAAATGTGAACGAGCTGAGGAACCGTGTGCCCCTCCTCCACAATGATCTTCCTTGTCCAGTGGGTCAGCATCTGGTGCCCATCCTCCATTCTGGCTGGCACTGCCGGAGTCAGAATGGCCATTGCTTGTCTGACAATTGCTCGAGCTTCCATTGCATGGGCCTTGAGAAGACTGTGAAAAACCTAAAATGAGAGAAAGTCTTACCTAAGATGAGAATAAAGGCTTTAAAAACAATCTCTTAGAACCAAGGCATATTTCTGCGAAACAAATTTTACAAAATTCCTCAAGGTGCTCTTACTGGGAAACAATGTAGTGGCTTTCTCCTTCATTAAGTTTTGACCAATGAATACATTCATTCTAATATTGATTGAGCACCTATTATGTGCCCATGCCTGGGTAGGGTGGAGCACACCAAAATGAATGAGCCCTGGCACCCTGCAGACATCAGTGTCTACCATAACTTGTGGGAAGTTACTCGAGGTGTACAAGTCATTTCACTCTGGCCACAGTAAGAAAAATGGAGTGAAAGGGGCCAAGATCAGAGACAGTGAATGGTGAAGTGCTTTTGTAAGTAAGTTCAGAGGAACACAAAAACCACCCAATAGTATTGAGGGTGGAGGGACAAGAAGGGTGTTGGAAATCAACAGGACATGCCCATGCCTTGACGCTAGGGAGAATGAGAGAGCATCACAGATGGCCCTCAGGTCTCCGGCCGGGATGACTGGGGTAGAGCAGTGCCAATCACAGAAACTGTATTTATATCTCAAGTGCCTGTGGGAGGTGATGTCTGAGGGGCCACTGGTTTTATCAGGGCCTGAGGTTTAATACCACAGACATTCACAAAACGCAGTGGTCAGAGGGAAACAAAGAACAACCTCACAGAACAGGACAAGAGCAACTGCCTACCAAATGCTTAAAGGGAAAGACAGATTGGACGCTCAAGTCTGTTATTACACTGAACTCTTACACAGAGACAGTAACCAACCCACTCAGGGTCATGGAAATCCTGAGTGGAAGAAACAACTCAAACCCAGGGCTGTCTGACAACAAAGCCTAAACCACCGAGAGACTCTGAGAAGACATACTCAAGATCAACACAGCAGAGGGCTTATGAGGGTTCAGAAGTATCCACTGTCTAAAGCAAAGGAGTGGGCTGGGGCGCTTGACCAAAACATTTTCAATGGAACGAAGAACTGGAAGCCAGAATGCAATGAATGCAATGAATGCAATGGGTAGAGGAGCAAGAGGTGGACAAAGGAGACATTCTGTTTTCTTTTGAAGCTGTAGAGGAACGTGAGTGAGCAATAACTAGGGAAGAGGGAGAGAATGAATAATCGTGGGAGATTTCATAGTATGTATAAGATGGTAGAGACGAGCATTACTGACTGGCATTGGGGAAAAACAGAAAAGGAGAGGTCACAATGGTACAGGAGCAGTGGGTACATGTGTGGAAATGCAGGTGATTGTTGGGCAGACATGAGGGAACCTTCCAAAGTACCTGAAGGACAATTTTCTTATGTATTGCAAATTTGGCAATAATGTGTGCCAGCAGTAAGTGTCCACTGTATTTGCAGGCTGGGTCTACACAGGCCTTGGAGAGCAGGCAGGGCCAGGCAAAGGTCATCAGGCGGCGCAGCTTGCTGTTGCGATTCTTGTTGTTGTCGTGGATGTGGTGAGGAGCGTGCTCCACCAGCAGTGTGGCATACTGCAGGAGGTAAATCCTCAGGGAGTCCAGCATGTCCGCCTGCTTCTCTGGGTCCAGGACCTACGGGGAAGACAAGCAGAAAGGAACTCCTGCTTTAAACCTTACACACACACATCTATCTATAGTATTAAGTTTTACAATGAGGGACCAATAATGTCACATCAAGTTTCCTTTAATACATAAGGATTAGAAACTCACTGAAGTTATTTCAACATTGCAGAAAAAGGGGCAGGCTTATAGCGGGAACGCAGAGGGCAAGGTGACTTGATGTGGGAAAAGAGGGCTTCCTCTTTGATACAAGGTGATTTAGGGCTGAGTTTCTTAGTTTCCAGTAGTTGAAACTTTTTTTCCTGGTCAATACTAATTATCTAGTCCTTATTTTTCAGTATTAGGATCAGAAAATGTTACCTGGGGAAAAACCTCTATTTTTTTAAAAATTGTTATAGTTTTCTATGTAATCAAGTATCTGATAGATTTTTGTATGTGTTTCATGGATATAAGAAAAAAATGTACACTCTCTGAGGAATATTCCGCATGTCTCTATTAAATCAAGTATTGTAACTACACCATCCAATTCAGCTAAGTATCCTTAACTATTTCTGTCTTCTGGAACATCTGAAAGGCTGAAACCTTCCATCACAACTTTGTCTGCATCAGGGTCCCTGCAGTGCCCTAAGTCATCCTTCCCCCGTATTCGCTGTGGCCCCTCCCCAGGGCTCCAGCCTGCCCAGCACCATTTACCCTCATCCAACATTTGAAATCCCAACTCCTCACTTCTGCCAAGTCTGTGTGGAGACCAAAAATAATTCCTTGGGCTTAGCTCACATTCCCTTAGCAGGGTGGGACTGGGGTTAAAACTGAAGGAACGGACAAAGATTAGGTAAAGAACAGTAACCTGCAAATGTGTGAACAGTCACTCTACTTGGACCCCCAAAGGGAACAGTCAGCACACTGAGTAAGAAAACTATCCTTCCAAAGAGCGTTAATGTATATGTGGTGCCCTGCAGACCTGGAACGTCTATCACTGACAGCACTCAACCCATACACGGAACACTCAATCCAATCTAACAGCCTCAAGGCAAATACAACACCTGCCTGTGAAGCTCAAAAGCCTAACCTGCAGAGGACAGCCCAGGCTTTGTGAAAAGCACAGGGCAAGCATTTCTCAAAAAAACATTAAATTCAAAAAACCTCTTTAGTGCAAATTGGAAACACTATTATAAAAATGCAAGGACCTTAAAACCTAAGCTAAGTTCAGACATCATTCTGCCATAAAGATGTTTCATTAAGTTGGCAACAAAGGGTCACGGCAGCAACTGCATCCAGTCTAATATTCTCACTGGCTTTTAGTAGAGTCCTTTGCGAAGCTAAATATGAAAACAAAACATCAAAACTCTACTGACCAGCAATAGAAGTTTTTACAAAATAACTTTGATATCTGAATTTTCATTGAGATACATCATTTCTCACTGGAATATATTAATGTAGAAAAGTTAATTCAGCCCTGGCTAGTGTTGCTAAATGGTTAGAGCGTCGGCCCAAGCAAAGAAGGGTCTCAGGTTTGATTCCCCGTCAAGGGCATGGTGCACATGTGAGGGGCAGCCGGCCAGTGTGTCTCTCCCACATCAATGCTTCTCTTTCTCCCGCTCCCTCTCCCTCTCCTTCCCTTCCACTCTCTCAGAAAAGCAATGGAAAAAATATCCTCAGGTGAGAATTAACAAAACCAAAACAAAGATAACTCATTCCAAAGTGAGGTTGCCTTTAAAAATTCACTAATAAGAATTATAATACAGTAGTGTCTGCCCTCTCCCCCATGGTTTCGCTTTTCCCAGTTTCAGTTACCCACAGTCCACCATGTCCAAAAATATTAAATGGTAAATTCCAGAAATAATTCATAAATTTAAACTGCGTGCCATTCTGAGTAGCATGATAAAAATCTCTCGCCATCCCACTCCATCCCACCAAGGACATGAATCATCCCTTTGTCCACACTGTATACGCTCCCTGCCCATTTCACTTAGTAGTCATGTCAGTTATCAGGTCAGCTGTTGGGGAATAGCAGTCCTGTGTTCAAGTAACCCTTATTTATTTAATGATGGCCTCAAAGTGCAAGAGTAGTGATGCTGACGATTTGGACATGCCAAATAGAAGCTGTAAAGTGCTTCCTTTAGGTGAAAAGGTAAAAATTGTTAACTTAAGAAAAAAATCATATGCTGAGGTTGCTGAGATCTTCAGAAAGAACGAGTCTTCCACCTGAAATTGTGAAGGAAAAAGAAATTTGTGCTAGTTTTGCTGTTGTACCTCATGCAAAAGTTACAGCCACAGTGCATGATAAGTACTTATTTAAGGTGGAAAGGCACTAAATTTGCAAGTGGAAGACATGAACAGAGAACGTGTTGTGCCAGAAAGCAGCGAGCCTATACGACGATTTCAGCAAGGAAGCTCCTGAAATGAATGACACCAAGCCATTTACTACAATTCAAGATGGAGCTTACACAGATCCAGGAATAGGTCTGACACTGTGTCATCTCACAGCATCACAAGAAGGGTGAGTTCAGCACAATAAGATATTCTGAGAGAGAGTCCACATTCACATAATTTTTATTATAGCATATTGCTGTAACTATTTTATTTTGTTATTATTGTTAATCTCTTACTATGCCTAATTTAAAAATTAAACTTTACTGTAGGTATGTATGTACAGGAAAAAACACAGTATGTATCGGGTTCAGTACTATCTGTGATTTCAGGCGTCCAATACTGGGGCATCTGGGAACCCATCCCCCTATGAATAAATAATGCTCTGCTACAAGCTAATGGAATCAGGAAAAATTAAAGCCTTAGGGAAATTAGCTCATTTCAATGAATCCATCTCTCTCTCTCTCTCTCACTCATACACACACACGTACACACTCATCTGCCAAGCTACTTTGCAAGCCAATGCACTGTTAGTCAGTCACCTTGGTTATAAACACACTGGTGATGCTTTCTGGGTTATCGCCTTCTGGATTAGGAGGTCCTAAGAGTTGTTCTCCTTCCCCCTTCTCAAAGCTGTATAAGAAAGCAGGATTCAAGATATGCTGCAGAACCTACAAAAAATAATTTATAATAATGGAGAAGGAAAACAAAGCCATGCTCCATTTCTTTAATAAGGTGGGCAGGCCCACCGGTCTGCTCAATCTATAACCCATAAAGTTAGAACTCAATCAAGAGCAACTGATAATCATTACTTTTATTCCAAAGGTCAACTGGAAACGTAGGTTAAGTACTTGAGGAAAAGAGACGTAAGCTTGGTTACTCTTCTCACTTCAAATAACTCATTTTCTAAAAACAAGGTAACCACACCTGAAACCTAATAATTTTATTAACCTCAATAAATTCAATTTAAAAAAGTAAAAACTAACAAACTTCTTTCCAACACTGGTTCACTGCTGGATCTGTCTTATGTTTCCCAACAATGGCATTTTCCTCATAAATAGTCCAAACTACTATTTAAGTGTCAACAGAGACACAGCAGAACATAAAACTGTCCTTGGTTCCCTAGGTAATTAGCTCAAACACCCATGGCCTCTACTGTGTAACAGCGGGACCCACCTTGGCTTTCAGTTCATCTCCGAAGTTGGGGTCACTGAAATCCACAAAGTGAAAAAACAGGGCACGCTTTTGAGCAATGCTATAATTTTTGGGAATCTCTTCCTCCATATACTCTTTTAAGAATGTCATGTTGCAGAGAAAACGACCAGTAAAGGCTCGGAGCAGCTGGAACAGCAATTCTATATCTCCATAATTCCTTCTGAAGGGTCAAATAAGAAAACAGGTTAAACTGTGGCAAATTTCCTAACTTGTCTAATTTTAAATAGCTAAGTTATAGCCCATTTTCTATACCAGGGGTGGGGAATCTTTTTTCTGCCAAGGGCCATTTGGATATTTATAAGATCATTCACAGGCCATACAAAATTATCAACTTAAAAATTAGCCTGCTATATTTGGTCAAACATTTAATTAACTCACCCCTAATGTCACGGCTGGAACTGCTTCTCTGGTGAGGCCTTGGCGGGGCCAGACCAAAATATTTTGCGGGCCATATGCTGCCCCTGCTCTATACCAATGAACCACGGCTATATACAAATTAGTAAAGACTGCGTATTGGATAAAATGAGTCACTTGATATAAAGCTCAACAGGTGCACCCACTTGCAATAATTCAGCAAACAGTAGGCCAGCAGCTTGGGCTCCTTCCAGTTCGTGGCAGCCATGTTCTCCTTCCGGTGTCTTTCTTGAAAGGTTTCACTGATCCACACGCGTCTCAGCTGGCTCACCAGAGAATGCTGATTGGCCAGCCAGGAGTCATTGTTTTTAACTATAATACTTATAATCTGTCAAAGAAGAGACAATTAGGTGACTGGCAGGGTTTCTGTGTCTCAACTAAGCTTTTAAGATTTCAGATGTCTAAATGAAGGGGCGCTACCTTGATGGCCTGAAACTGAAGATCCAGGCGCATTGTGCTGGTGCTGGGTGAGCCAGGACGCATGGCAGTCTGAGTACCGCCAGGCAACAGCAGAGTGATGAACCTGTTGGGGTTAGCTGCCAGCACATCTCGCAGAGGCCTGGCATCTTTGTGTTTTAAAAAACTCTGAAAATAAAACAAAACAAGCTGTTTTAAGCTAATTTAAAAAATCAAAAAAGATTTAGATGATATCAACTCTAAGGTTCTTTCTAAATCTCTAGGCAGGCTGAAAAACAACACTGTAAACACTCTTTTTTAAAAATGCTTCTTGGCAGAAGCTCTCCCTCCCAGGAGCACACCCGTGCCTTTCCCCTCTCACTCCCCCCACAGGCATGCAGCTCCTAAACTCTAAAGGACCCCACAAGGCTTGCAACCAAGGAGCAATGGGTAGGGGCAGTTCATCCCAGGCAAACCCCTTGACCCTGTCCCCAGGACCCCTTTTCACTGACTTCTTAGTGACCCAAAGCAGCCCAACCTAGGCTCATTTCCCCACTTAGTCCCTCTCCTGTTGCTTCTTCTATCCTAGGCCTTCCCTTGTTTCACTGTCCTCAGATTTAATAAATGTACTCTAAAATTTTAAAAATAAATGCTTTTTAACCAGTAATCACACTTTATGATTATGATTTTGATAATCCTGCAGTTCATTCATTTGCTACCACCACCAAAATCTACAGAGAGGAATTCCTGGACTTTGAAGTCTTTATATACACAACAATTTTTCTAATATTCAAATATATTAAGAGAAAAAGAGAGCCTAACACTGAACAGTGAGATATGAATTTCAGATCCTAAGAGCATACTGGCTGACACAAAGGTTCAGGGACACCCAATTCCGGCTCCTCGTGCTGTTACCATAAACATTCTGCTCCACTGAGGATCATTCAATGTTGCCTCCATCATGAATAGCTCCACCGTCTGGGATGGGTGCCGAGTCAGAAACTTGATTAGAGGCTCTCTGAAGGGACTGCCAGCCTAGAAAACACATGATGGAAACATCTCAGGGCTTGAGGCTTTTCTTGGTCTACCAGCCTAACAGGGTAGGAATATATATTTCTTTCTTTTTTTTTTTTTTTACTGACTTAGAGAGAGAGAAAGAGAGAGCAAAAAAGAAACATCGATTTCATCGATTTGTTGTTCCACTCATTCATGCATTCATTGGTTGATTCTTTTATGTGCCCTGACTAGGGATTGCACCCAAAACCCTGGCATATTGCGATGATGCTCTAACCAACTGAGCTACCCGACCAGGGCCGGGGGCATACATTTCTCCCCCTTGTAACTGCTTCTGTGCTAACAACCATAAGCAAATAGTAATATCTAACATCTTTATACTGTTATAGAGTAATCCATCTAAAATATAACAAAGTGAAAATATTATAAGCAACAGATAAAGGAAGAATCAGAGTTAATCCTATGTTTGACTGTTACCTCAATCAACATAGCCCGTTCTGTTTTCATCACAACCTCTAACAAAGGCTTGACCAGAGTTTGAGGTGCAGCTGGGATCAGATGAAAAAGGTTTATAATTGCTGAACAAATTTTCATTTCCTAATAAAGAAAACCAGAAATTACAAAATAGGCCAATTAATTTCACTAGCTAGAGATATCAACATTACTACAGACCCTACTATGGTCTAGTTGCATTCGCAAGGCTAGCCACCAGAAGCAAAGAATTAACGTATAAAAAGCACAACTTACCAATCCCACATTATAGCTGTAGCCTAAGCAAACTAACTGCCCTTGGCCTTCAGATGTCATCTGGAGGAGAGGGGGAACTGACTACACCTGACGTGATTGTGCCGTGTTTGCCTTCTCACGCACTGACAAGTGTTGTAAGTGACCTGACAGTTGCCCAGGCTAGCCCCTCACAGAGGAGGGTATGACGACCATGCCTGTGGTTGTGAGAGTGTTAGGATTCCCTCAGTTTTCTGGGACATCATGGGGTCTTCCCAATGTACTAAGGTCTGAAAGCAAAGACTTATTTTGCCCTCAGAACTTAGCACAAAGTCCTCAAAAAATACTTAAGTATTACCCTGGAAATTAAATATCAATGTAAACAAATGACTGACCATGGTACTAATTATTTGTCAACCAGGCCTAAAAATAAAGCTGACAACTGCTTTTACTGAATCATTGAAAAATGTGGAAAACCAAGAACTTTTTTAATATGCTAACAGCTCAGTGGCCAATTGCTGAGCATTAATCCAACTTTCCGTTCTCAGTTTCAGTTTCCCCAGTTTTGTGTCTGCAATTCAAGGGAATTCCCCATGACCGTAGAGAAGGGAAGATTCCCTAATGCACCACCCTGAATGGTGTGCAAGAGGATTTCCATTGCTCTAAGCACAGTAAAATGGGGATGAGAAACACTAGGCATTAGGGCCCATGTCCCATGGCATTTGAGATACTTTAAACCAAAAGACAAAACAGTGAGATGGGTAAGAAATGAAAAAAATCAGCTCACTGTCACCTCCATATCATCTCTAGAGTTCTTGCCGACAGTCTTTTCAAGTCTTGGGACAGAGCAAGTTCTATCCTGAAATTAGAGTAACATTCTCGTAGTGGTCCTTTTACATTATAGTTTTTTGTTTTCAAAGCGCTGTGGCAAAACCACTTCTTTCCGCCTTCGCATTCCACTGGAGGACAGGAATAGCATATCATCATCCCCACTTTACAGGAGAGGGAAACCTCAGTCTGACTGTGAGAAGCCCAGCATTGTGACTACATCAGTGCGGTGTGCGTGAACAGGAGGTGCAGGGGAGCAAGGAGGTTCTAAAACTCAAGGCAGTCCGTCAGTGTAACTATACCACTCCTCCCAATTTCTACCAGGTATAATATATGCTTTGAGGAGTTTCCTCTCCAGAGGTTGTTAGATGTATGAGTTCAAATGAACTATGAGAGCAAAATCCAACAAAATCTTAAATATTGAGATGCTGATATTCTAACATGTAGAAAACCAGAGAACTTAGAATCTTGTTTAAAACATCCTAAAAGAAAACATGCGTGACACCCGGACAATTCACAGCAATGATACTAATACAACTCTGCCACAGACAGACAATACGGCTCACTGCACTCAAAGGCACAACGCACTCTGTCCACCACAGAACCACAAGTCACAGCAAAACCAAATACGACCACGACCCCCTCCTGCGCCTCCACTGAAATTCTCACCTCTACCCCTTCCATGGCAGGCTGAACCAAAACAAAAATTACAGCATGAAAAAAGGCAACAAAAAGGTATAAAGAAAAGAAAAGAAAAGAAAATATAAACTGTTCTTCACATTGCAAGTCATAAACTGACTTTTAATAGGTTGTTCTCACCTCAAACTGACAGAATGGAGACAAGGAACATCTCCCGCACTCTGAAATGCTTTCCTGAGGATGGGGAGGAAAATCATCTTTTTTCTATTTATGTTATTTACATTCAAAATTCCCATATACTCATACACAGTCAGGGTTATTGGGGTAAACAAGACAGTAAAGACACAATTATCAGAAAGCACACAATAATTAGTAAATGCTCAACAGCAAAAAAAAAAAACAAAAAAAAAAAAACAACCAACCAAAAAAAACCACCTTCCACCCTTCAGATGTCAAAATAGCCCTTCAGATAGTGTCGAATAGAGTGTATTCCTTCCATACATCAAATTTTTTAAAACACAGGAATTTTGAAATTCCTGTCTAGGGGAGAAACTAAGACCTTACTGTATGCAAATATATATAAATAACTATTCTATTCAAGCTCTTTTGTGAAGTGCTAAGACATTTTTAAAAACCTCTTTCCCAGCTAAAGTCTTCTGAAAATGTCCCAGGGGGCTTAAGGCATGTCTGATGCCCCCACACCCAGGAGAACCCACAGGCTATGACTGGATACCCAGCAATCTTGTCAAGTAAAGCCGCGCATGTACGCATGCACGTTGGGTGCATGCGTGTGTGTGCACTGCGTGTATGCGTGAGTGCGTGCGTTTTGTACAGACCTGGTGTAACAGGTGGTCGTGAGTTCTGCCCTGCTAAGTTCAATGCAAAACAGGCAAGCCTTCCTAAACACGATGTACAAATCTCTGATCTTTGGGGGTACCCAACATTACAAAGGAGCTTTATTTTTAATCAACTGTTTAACATGTCTTCAGTTATAGTTTCTCAATAAGGCAATATTATTTGGTGGTTTGACCAAATAGGAGCAAACTGCTTTCCAAGACTTACTCCCAATCCTAGGCAGCATGCACAAAAAGGACCAGGGCTCAAGGGCAGAAAAGGCAAGGCTTGGCCCTGGACTGAGGTAATGAGCTATGGCCATGCTGTCCTGGGTTCAGACCTCACGCAGCTGGGTTTTCCCAAGCAGCTCAGGGAATACACTCATCCGACAACCAGCATGTTTCACTGAGCAGGAGCTCAAGGATTTCCCGATACCCCCACTCCATCCCCTACGCAACTGCCCCCACCCCCAACCCTTCCAAGGAACTTGCTGTAAAAGTTTAAGGAATCTTTTTGATCTAATGTAAGTCATTCATCTACCCACGAGGTTTTTTAATGTTTATTCTCAAATGGCTGTGTGTTTCAGATAATTAACAGCTTACTGTAAAAACAAATATAAAATTGAGCAAAAATACCTAACAGATGAAAGATGGGGAGGAAAAGCACAGGAGCACTTGCACCTACTTCCAAGAGCTTAGGCTTTTAAAATACACTCTGCTCTCCCCCACGAAGTTTCCCTGACTTTTTCCCTGTTTATATAAGTAACAAACCTTCAAAGAGGTCGCGGATGGTACCAATCCTAAAAAAGTTTAAAAACCTGGTTTAGTTTTGCTTAGTTCACTCTTTAGAAGCAGCAAGAAACAAGACTTACATAAATAAAACACTTGACACAGAATGGTCAAAACAAAGCATAATAAAGCCAAAAAAAAAAAAATCAAGCTGGGATGAAACACAGCATCCGACAAACAGGCACAGGAGGGCAAAGGCCATTACGCCTCTGAGAGCTACAGAATTCCCTCCTCAGGACACAAAGGCACCGGGCAAAACAGAAACGCAGGGGAACGCAACCTCACTGACAGGACGAGCACCAACTTAAAAAATAGTTTAAAAGAATATTAACATGTACAGGTTAAGATTAGAGTCAAAACAGCAAGAGCCATTCATTTTTAAGAGACAAAATCTTTAATGACTGATACTGAATACTCAAAAAGATTTAACTAAAGTGTTTTAGTTAAATATGTGTTTTGAAGTACTGGCCATTTGACTTTTGCCAAACAACAGGGGTGGGGGATTCAGACCCAGAAAACATAAATTCTTTTATTTTTATGTAATGTTTTATCACATTCTCCTTAGTGCTTTATTAAGTCCTAAAGTCACTACTTGGTTTCATGAGGTGATGATGACAGAAAGCGATGGAGAACAGCTGAGGGGTGCACCACCGTGCAAACAGCAGCTGCCAAGAATCGTCTAGAAAATACACTTTATACACTTTAAAGCAAAACTAGCAAAACTGAAATACTAACATTACAAGCTTCCAAAAATTCTCATCAACAAAAAGT
The DNA here is from genome assembly GCF_054644295.1 of Miniopterus natalensis. Classification (NCBI taxonomy): domain Eukaryota; kingdom Metazoa; phylum Chordata; class Mammalia; order Chiroptera; family Miniopteridae; genus Miniopterus; species Miniopterus natalensis. Next base: position 25,296,352 of record NC_142084.1, read on the forward strand.
CATATTAAAGTGAACAAAGGGAGATTTTAAAGAAACACAAAAAAGAATGTTTTCAACAATTAAAAGAGAAACTTTGTAAAATGTAATGCTAATAAAATATGTTTAACAATTTAAATGGACTATAATATAAAGCTAGATTCTGACCGACACTTTAATTAACAGATAATGGCAGTGCCCGGCAGGGTGGCCCTTCCCAGAAACAAACAAGTCACTCACGTTTCCGTCGCTCCTCTGGCCCCCTTTATGGGTGAGGACCACCACTTCCATCCACTTTCGCAGATGTTGCTGTTGGAAAAAATACATCCTTAGATATGCCTTCCTCACAACAGGAGCATTTCAATTCCAAAATGCTGCTTTTAGGTTACAACACACAGGTAATCTTTCATTTCCATCATATTAAAGTGAGAACGGCAGTGTTTCTGTTACTGAAACAGCCCAACCATCCAACTAGTGATGGGAATAATTGGCATTTGTTTATGTTCTATAAATAGAAGGCTGAAACCACCGTGCTACAAAAGAAAACACCCTGAAACCTGCCATTCCGATATCAGGACGTTTACCACTGTCCATCATTACTGCTGCCATCTTTCGACTCCAGTGCTAGACGTCACAGCTGTTCACTGAGCGCTGCGGTGCGCCCAGCACCACGGGGCAGAGAGGTGCACAGCGACATCACCCGCCCCTGGGGAGTTAGGGCTCCAGTGGGGAAAGCAAGGTACAGCACACAGGAGCATGCTGCGCGGAACAAAGATGGTAAGATGTGAGAAAGAGCCTCGGATGCAGGTTCAGGCCATCTGAGGGACACGTGCCAGAAGCACAAGGAATAGCGCTCGAGGCAGAGAAGGGGAGGGACAAAGGGCCTGAAGCCAGAAACAGAAAGATGGCTGCTGTGGGAGGATAGGGGCGTGGCTCAGCGGTTGAGCGCCGACCTAGGATCCAGGCGATCGATGTTTGATTCCCGGTCAGGGACCATGCCCGGGTTGCGGGCTCCATCCCCAGTTGGGGGCATGCAAGAGGCAGCCGAGATCAATGACTCTCATCATTGATGTTTCTATCTTTCTCTCCCTCTCCTTTCCTCTCTCTGAAATCAATAGATATATTTTTTAAAAAAAAAGAAAAGGAAAAAAGCTTATCATGAGGGAAACGGGCTCAGTGACTGAGCACAGTTCTGAAGGACATGACTAAATAAGGGCAAACGTGTCCTTGACCACCACACCTGGCAGAACACAGTGGACATGGGATATGTCGGGAAGACCCAAGCGACAAACACAAAACACCATCAACACGGGCCCAAGCTAGACTCAGGCAAGACAGTGCCAGATGAAAATGGCTGAACAAACAGTAACTTCAATCATTCTTTATCCAAGAACATCAACATTCTCTGCTTTTAGAGGATTGTGAACCACTCAGAAAGTGTCTATATTGCCAGAGAAAGAAAAAAAACCTGCTCAAAGACCTTACATGCATATATGCATAATCCATGGACACAGATAACAGTATTGGGAAGGCCTGTCGGGGGGTAGATGTGGGGTGGAGGGGATCAATGGGGGGAGACATCTGTAATACTTTCAACAATAAAGATAAAACTTTAAAAATATAATAAAAATTAAAAGATCTGGATAACAACATTTACTGAATGAATCTGAATGAATTCCCAGCTCACAGCAGATCTGAAGGGTTAGATTAGTGGTTAAGAAAAACAACAAGTTGCTTCAGGCAGGCATGCAAAGACTACAAGAAATGCCAGCTGAAAGAGTTGGAAGAGACAAATCATAAAAAGGAGACAAATATAAAAACATTAGGACATGGAGAAGGCAAGCACAAATCTCATCTATGAAAGCACCAATAGTTGCAATATTCTGTAAGATAACATGTACACTTGTGCTCTGATATTAATCGCTTACTTTAACCACACTTGTATAAATCGGTAGGTATGTATGTGCATTACATATATTTGGAATCTTAAATGGAAGTTTTTCAATTTGGAAAATTCACTTCCATATAATACTGCTTCCCAATTACACTCTTCTATTAGAGTATCACAATCTTTAGGGCTAATCATAACACTATCAGTTCCCAGTCAGATGTCTGGGTCGTTGTTCATCTTTTAGGTGTCTATAAAGAAACTAGTATGTAAGGTAAAAACCTGTGTGGTTTTCATATACACATATATCTACACTCCATACACACTATATCTGTATCTAAATCTAACTATCTGCTCATTCCTGTTTACAGTTGAGGGTAAGGTATATCAAAGCAAAACAAAACCAAAAACAATCCACCTCCAGTATCTTAAAATATCTACATGGCCAAAGGCTACTTATAAAAAATACATGCATGTTTGCAATAACATTTCATGAAATCATAAGCTGACAAATTTTTTTCTAAGTGTCTATTTACCAGAAGTAAAATCAAACACATAAGAAAGTTAATAGCTGAATCTCCTTCATCTGTTTACACTTCAAATTTAAACATTGCCAAACAGATTTTATTTGCATCATTATTTCCTTGATAAGTCTAAAAACCCAAAGGACTTCTCAAGTTCTTACAAGTTTTTCACTGCATCATCGTCTGCAGTAGCAAATGACTGGGAACAATGTAGACAGTCGTCAGAGAGGGAATGGTTACGTAAATGAGGGCATATCCCCATAACCAAGGACAATGTCCTCATAATACAGAAAGAAGAAGCACTGTATGTTCTGATATGAAATGGTGGGGCGGTAGGTAAGAAAAGCAAGACTTGTGTATGTATTATGCTTCCTTTTGTAGGAAACAAAAGAATATACACATGCCCTATTACAGATGTAAAAACCTCTAGGACACAGAGGACACTTAACACTGGATGTCTCCTGGAAGGAGACTTTTCGCAGCATACCATTCCATAGCCTTTTAATTTTAAACCATGTCAACATTATTACTTATTTAAAAAAATAATTCAAATGTCCAGGTTTATTACAGAGTATGTTTACATGCATTTGCCTTACCATCATCTGATCACAAAATTTATCATTGAAGGAGTTTGGGAAGAGCCTGGTAACCGAAGTCAAACGATTCACAACATTCAGCGTCAAGCTTCGATAATCCCCCAGCATCATCAACAAAGGTCGCATATGTGTATGGATTTGATCTACTTCTATGGTAGCACCTTCTAAAAACTATTTTAAAAGAAAGGTTACAAATGAAAACAGATAACAGATTATACTTCATAACAGAATGGAACTCATATGTAACTCTAGCAGCAAGTTTTGTATTCCTTGGGAAAATAAGATATTAAAAATAACTGCTGGTGGGAGTACAGGATTGTGCAGCCACTATGGAAAACAGTATGGAGTTTCCTCAAAAAATTAAAAATGGAACTGCCATTTGACCCAGTGATCCCACTTCTAGGAATATATCTAAGAAACCCAAAACACCAATCAGAAAGAACTTCTGTATCCCTATGTTCATAGCAGCACAATTTACAATAGCTAAGATCTGGAAATAGTCCAAGTGCCCATTAGTAGATGAGTGGATAAAAAAGCTGTGGGACATTCACACCATGGAATACTATGCAGCTGTTAAAAAAAAAAAGATCTCTTACCCTTTGGGACAGCATGGATGGACCTGGAGAGTATTATGCTAAGCAAAATAAGCCAGTCAGAGAAAGACAAGTATCACATAATCTCACTCATGTTTGAGCTATAATGAACAAAATAAACTGATGAATAAAATAGACCCAGAGACATCAAAGCATGAGAAAGATTGAGAAATCTCAGACGGAAGGCGGGGGTGGGGGAGAGAGATTAATCAAAGTACTTATATGCATAAAAGCATAACCCATGGACACAGACAATAGTATGGGGAAGGCCTGGGGGTGTGGTGGATGCAGGGTGGAGGGGGTCAATTGGGGGGGAAAAAAGGAAGGGGAACACCTGTAATACTTTCAACAATAAAGATTTTAACAAATGACAACAGCCATCCTATTATGAATAAATGAATCAAGTGTGAATGAATCAAAATTAAACCTATGTTTTGTCAGACTGGCAAAAAATATATATATATATACACACACACACACACATATATATATATTAAACATATATATTGACTACCCATTACTATTCACTATTTTAAAAGGTTCCGTATGACTATGGAGCCAGCAGAGACATTATTACAATCCAGTGGATATTAACAGGCAGATTTCCAGGCACACAGACAAGGTAAATAGATGTGTGTGAATTCTCCTAAGGCAGAACACGAACACGAACACGAACACACACACACACACACCCCCCACCCCACCCCACCCCACCCCCCACCTCTCTCTCTCTCTCTCTCTCACCTTTCTCATACAGGCTTCTCCAGCCTCCTGGAGCTCACTATTTGTGGAATTAAGTGCTTTGAAGAGTGCAGCAATGATCTTCTCTCTGGACTGAGGAAGGTAATTGCAGGCAGCAAGCGCATCTTTAGGAAGAGAAATCAATACAATCTCATTATTAACCTGAAAAATACAGGAACAATTTCCTAATCTAAAGGCTCTTACCAACAAAAAAAATATGCATGACTAAACCTCTTTCCTAGTATCTGACCTCAAGAAAGACAAAAGAACGCATGATCTCCTACCCACATTATCTAAGAGTGAAGTCAATAGCCTGCCAGGAAGGCCATGACAAATCTTACACTGTCCAGACAGGACGGAAAAGGGCTGAAGAGGGAACAAACGGGGTCCTCACTGACACTGCTGCCCCCACAACATCTTCATATACAGTGAGCATGGCTGACATGCAGGTAACTGCATACTGAATTCATACAGAGGGCATGGCCTTGAACTCCGGTAATGAAAGAACAGACACACACAGCCAGGCTCCTCTCCACTACTCATATCTAATCAGGCAGCCTCCTCCCAACTGGAGAGGTTAAACGCTTTGAAAATACAAATATTTTGAGGAAAGAGACACACCTCAATCCTATGTTTGTTAGGAGAACATCCTAGTAAGAGGAATGACCATGTTTGCTAATAGGAATGTATGAGGGGCACCCCAAAGGAAAAAACCCCACAGAAGAAGTGAGAAGCTGGCAAACATCCCTGCTCTGCACCTCCCTCACTCTGGATTACTGTGTCTTGAACACCCCAGCCCCATGCTCAGGTATTATGATCTCTGTGTCTCAGCTCCTCTACTGCTAATTCAAGGAGTCTTACAATATTTTACTAAGGGTATAAATATCAACAAATGAAGAGACAAAGTCAACTAAAAAAAACGTGTATTAGGCCCAGCCAGTGTGGCTCAGTGGTTGAGCATCGATCCAAGAAACAGGTCATGGTTCGATTCCCAGTCAAGACACATGCCCAAGTTGCAGGCTCGATCCCAGTAGGGGGCGTGGAGGCAGCCGATCGCTGATTCTCTCCCATCATTGATGTTTCTATCTCTCTCCCTCTCCTTTCCTCTCTCTGAAATCAATAAAAACATACGTTTTTTAAAAAACCAAAAAACTTGTATTGCATATTTATTTACAAAAAAGGGGGAAATAACTGTTTCTAAGCACAAGGGTGAGTACTGATATACTGTATTTTCCTAAACTTAGCTAAACACTTTGCTAAACACTGGTAACTAACATTCATGAAAATCTAAAAACAGTAGGATTCTCAAGTGGCTTCTGAATCATTACAAAGTCTATAAAGAATGTTGTATATCTTACTATATACTGAGTTGGATGGAAATGGCAATATATGAATGGTATGACAGCTCTCTTAAACCAGAATATTAGATTCATATGATAACTATAAAGAGTTTATTATAGAGTAAAATCCAGTTTAATACAGAGTAAAAAATAATTTAAACCCTAACAATCTATATAACCCCTTGACATCTCATTATCTAGTTTGATATAGTTTTTTATCCTGCCTTAAAAACAACATAAAAAGCCAAAAAAATAAACAAAAAAAGGCCACTGTCCCCTTTCACTTTTGTCCCCAGTTAACTTGTTTCAGATTTATATGAACTTACTTAGTGCTGCAATTCGCAAAGGCACAAGTGATGGAAGGCTTTTGTAACAGGGCAGCTTTGTTAAAGCTGAATCTTCAGCCTCGCACAAATTCAAAAGCTGCAGAAGATAAAGCAATTTTATTTAGCCTGCTCTTACGGTAAAGACATAATAACCTTGCAAATAAAAGAACACAGCAATCTGCCACATGCCCCACAATACAATTAACAACTGACAAACTAAACTCAAATCCTAAAGAATTTAAGTACCAAATGTGACTGAGCTTCCTTATTGTAAAGGAAACCCAGTCAACCTCATTAGTAAAATAAATTCTTACACACTTTCTCACCCACTGATACCATAATGTTTTTTCTTTACACAGAGAATTACTTTATCTAACTGCAAATTCCACAATGGCAGGTACATCTCCTCCTTGTTCAGAACTGCTTCCCAATGTCTTGAGCCAGTGCTCAGCAAATGTATGCATTGTAATTCAAATATCTGAGTGGTAACACCCTTTTTCTTTGCAAGTTCAGAAAAGCATAAATAAGGAAGTTGAAAGTGACTGGTGATACTGTAACTCAGAGATTCCAGGGGAGATCCTTCTGACATTTTACCATACCAGTATATCCTTATATATCTAATATCTAAAATACAACATATAGTGTTTTATTATTTCCCCATTCTATTTACATCTTCGAAAAATGGTATAGACTATACCATTTTTTTTCCTTGAAGATTCCCACCTAGTAAAAAATTTGAAACAGCAGAAAAGGATACACGGTGAAAAGCACTTCGAGCCACCCCTTATCCCACTCCCCTAGGGAGTCACCACATACTCCCCTTATATATAAAAGTGTGTACACACACACACAGATATAAATGCCTATGTCTATAGGTAACTACAATATAAGCCAGAGTTCCAAACCTGCCCACCTACCAGAATCCCCTGGGAAGCTTTCAAGAAGATAGATTCCCAGGTCTGACCCAAAATCTACTGAACCTGAATCACTGGAGAGAAGACTCAAGAGTCTCTATTTTTCAAAAGATCCTCATGTTTTGTTGCAGCAAGCACACTGATATACACTTAGAAAACCAGTTTCATTCCCCAAGATTCATCATTCAACACCACCAGGTTCTGCTCTGAAACTTAGTGAGGAATTTTCCATGCAGGTTAAAATGCATCTGCCTCTAGAATCACAGAGAAGCTGTCCTCCCACTTTCTGGTGGTTCTGCTGGACCCTCAGTCAAGTTTTATGAGCGATGACTCTTTATACCTTTATATAAGGTATGAAAGATCAAAGCTAGACCACATGATCAAATGACCCTATGTCCAAGCAAACACACACAGGACTTAAAAAAATCAAGAGGTAAGTTTTCATAATTGGAAATTCAGACTAAGTGTGCATCATGACGAATTTGCTTCCTTAGGACTTTTACCTCTGTTTACTCTGACAATGCCTGTGGGACTATGAGTCATGTCTTAAAAAACTTCAAATTGGGACTGGTCACCAGACTACTACTATATTCTAAGAATTAATGCTTATAATTTGACTATCTAAAGTTTAATTTCTGTTTATTACTAATATCACCACACACTAGAAAGTTTACAGTGACAATTACTTGTCAGATGTCATCTGCCTCTGCCCATTATCTTGAGTCAAAGTGGCAAGTCCACTAAACAACATGAGAACCCAACAGGACAGGGCAGTGATTAGGGCCCATGCCCTAAAATAACAGTCATGGTTCCCACCTAAGATCTATAGCTTCTCTGCTGTGGACTTACGTGTAGAACAAACTTTCAAGCTCAGTTTCTGCATCTATAAGAGGTCAGAGCTACAGAGCACATTCATGTTCTCAACAGTGCATGGCACATTTAAGTGATTAATAAACTCAGTAGACTGGCACTTGTTCTGTGTCGTCTTATTCTGGGCACCAGCGGATGGGACAGCGACTAAAGTAGATGGTACAGTCTTAGCTCTAGATAATAGCCTGAAGGCCCTGAAGAGCAAGCTTCCCTTAGAGAGCTAACGGAGTTCAAAGAACGCAGGAGACACTCACATTTTGTTGAACATCTGCAGTCACCATGCCCAACTTCACCCCAATCCCATATGTAACACACCCGTGCAGAGCGCTGTGCCAGGCTATTGCTGGTTGCCTGTGGTCACCTCCCAGGCCTTCTCTGAATGCTGCCTGACCAGTCTTCATGCACAAAGACAGGTTACCAGACACAGTCATCACCATCCACACCACGCGTACCACCACCCCCCTACCTCTGTGTAGAACACCTTATGCTCCACCACGTTAAGATCCATTGTGAAGAGCCTGGGCTGCAATGTGGTACAGAACGTGTTCCCCTCCATCAGGCCAATCTGGGCATTGGCAGGCTGGTGTCTGAGCAAATGCTTCTTAGGTGGGACCATATCCTGGAGCACCTAGGACAGGCAAGGAGGAAGCACGACTAACCACCTGCCCCTCAAAAAGCAAATACTTCTCATCACAATATTCTAAAACAATTACCAATTTGAAAACCATGAGATGAACGGTTATTACAGACGTCTTTTAGTAAGGTGACAGAGGATACGTTTCATGAGGCTTCAGAGTAACCTCTCTTAAAACAAAAACAAAACTACCAGATTGTGCTCTACTGACCCAGGAAACCAGCCTTCTATTCTCTTGACACTGTCAATTACCAACAAAAAATTATAAGTTATGTATCCTCTACATCTCAGATTTGAAGGGGAGAGAGTCTCAAAAGTTTTGCTCAAGTTACCCTAGTTCCGGTCATAGAAATCTCACCTCTTTATGGGGTTCCATTATCACCGTCACACTTTTCCCGGTAACCTGGGCCAAAACTTGCAGTGAATGCATAGCCTGTTTTCTCACAGTGGAATTTGGAGAGGTGACTTCTCGAACCAAGTCATGTGTTACATGGTGAAAAGACTTTTCCTGAGCTGCCACAATCTCTTCTGCTCTCTCCTCGTCTTTTAAAGGTGTCGCACACCTCATCAGAAGCTGCTCCAGGGTGGTTTTGGCCATGGCAACTGCGCCATTGGAAACCTGCAGGCCAGGGACTCCTCAGATCAAAAAGGAAATGCTGCTGCCCAGGGCACCCACATCTCCTGTCCAACCTGCCTGCCATAAACACTGTCTCTAGGGGGGTTCACGCCCCTCGTGCCAGCTAATTTAATAAGACTACTTCATAATCTTCATTAGGTACTTAGTAGCTAAATCACCTTACAGATAATTCCTGTTTGTCATTCAGAAAAGAAAATGTGGATGCAGCCGTGATCTTTATATTTACCAGATAAGCTGTTTGAGTGACATCTGCATATAGGTCCATAAAGAACGCAGCTTCTGTAGAAACGTTTGGAGCATGTGCACTATTGAGTCCCAGGGCAAGACTGGGGATAGTGCTTCCTTCACAGGCCACAGATGTACTGTGGTAAGTACTCTGGCTTCTGACTGTTCCTTATGAGGGCAGATAGGTATGTGATAACCAGAGAAAGCTTAGAGGTGTTCTGACATGTCCTTTTTATTAAAGATAATGTTATGAAACCTAAGCTTTTTAGAAGAGCAAATTTGCAGAACTGACTCATGCTAACTATTCTCCAGGCAAATCAGCTTCTTGAGACAGCTTGGTTAGGTTTGGAGCCACCCATCACTTACCTCTCCAGTTAAGTCCATCATGACAAAGAGAAGTGCTTTGAGGAATGTCTGCTGGTTCTGGAGAACCCAAGTAAGAGGCAGCCGCTCCATGAGAAATTTAATGGACACCACACCCCCCAGCTTTGCATACCAGGCCTGCTCATAACAACACGCACACAAGCGTTCCACAATGTAAGAAAACAGAGGCAGCTGGCATGCCTGGAGAGAAAAACACACACAAACCTTAATGTGTTACTGCAGTTCTTAAACTAGCAGTTTCTAGAATGACTGACTACCCTCAGGCACAAACACCCCCCAAATAAAAGACAGTCCTCAATCCATCCTTACCCTCTCCTTTGAGCCCAGGATGATACTTGCAACATCAAATATCACAGCAAGAGCCACCTCCCCGATCTTGCAAAGTTCCTTTTCTTCATATGCCATACAAATAGCTATGGCGTCAATGAGAACCAAGGGATCCATTCCTTTCGACCCATTTTCCTCACTGTGAAACATGGCTGTGCTGGGCTGGCTGCCCACCTGGTAGCAAGGCAGCAAGAAAGGACCTGGAGAGCACAGGGAGCATGAGAGAGGAGAGCGTACCCACACCAACATTCTTGTCCCTCGAGCTGCACAAGTACCTCATTCTTTTCTTTGTGGTTAGGAACTCAATACTTTAGACCAACTTCTGTTAAACTGCAATTATTTATAAACTAAGGAATCTGATTCGCACTAAAGTAATTTTTCTAAATGTTTTCCATTATACACTGTATTATTTTCAGATTTTCTCAAGCATAACTCAAAAATGTACTAATTTAAAATGAGAAACACAATCCAGTGCCTTCTTTTTAAAAAGTCATTAAACAGGCCAAGGAGCAGAGCATGGGAATGACTATGGGTGACCCTCTGGACATTCCTGACATACAAATAACAATCAAAAGCAATCGCATCCAGCTATGACACCCAACGCACATGCAGAGAACAATCTGCCAGCTACTATTAATTAATGCCTCACAGGTACCCAGTACCAGAAAGCTGGGAATTAATAAGAAGCTTACAGGTCTGCTGGAAAGCAGAGGAAACACTGAGAAACAATCGAAGTGCTAAATTATATAGTAGTAACTGTTCAGGCCAAGAAGAGTTGACAGGAGGAAAGTTCTACATGTTCTGCAGTGCTGAGAGAAAGCCACTCATCGTTCCCCAGGGTGAGGGGCTCTGAGGCTACAAACTAGAGCAGTGCTACTCAAGTGTGTCCACTGGTCTGGGAAGTTACAAAAATTGGGAGTAAGTGTTCGGAAACTTACATAGCACTAGGCAGTGCCGTGACAGTCTTACTGTCTTTTACCAAAGCACCAGTCTGCAATGGCTTAAAAATAAAACCAAGGAAACAAAATCGGTCCTTCACACCCAGAGCCTGAGAACCCCTGCAGCACAAGCAAGCAGCCAGTCCAGGCAAGAGAAAAGGCAGGAGCAGAGATGAGTACTGCAAGGGAAACCAAGGAGCTGGCTGAAGAGAGGTGGCGCTGGAAAATGCCATGGAGGAAGATCAGCAATGAGTGTGACTGCAAACTATCTCTGTTTCACGCATCTAAGACTACTCATCCCCCATTTTTCATAAAAAACAAAGGGCCAAAATATTGAGTGTATTTTATAGCTAATCCTTGGAAAAAATTTTCACATTAATACAGCCTCCATTGCTGAAATGCCAATGATCTTTTTCAATGTAAGTAAGTGGAAAATTAGAAAACAAAGGCCAAAAATCAGCCAAACTCAGCTTCTCTGAACCACCACCATGTCCTGACCAAGTTTTTGACCTAATGAAGTCAAATAACCAGTTCCTCTGCCCCACTCACCACACTGCTGGGCAACTGCCACCATTGTGTAGTGGCGGATCAGGCTGGCCACAAAGGGCAGGGCGCTGGGCCGAAGATCTTTAATGACAGCAGACATGAATGCCCCGGTCAGAGCCTGCTCAAATGTCTTCCGAGCTGGAGTGTCTTGTGCTTTGTAGCGATGTGATATGATGACATTAGGTATGGTCTTTTCTGTAAAACTGGAAGACAAAATTAAATCCACCATCACAATACTGTATGGTTCCATCTGTATGGTGTCCAGAAAGGGCAGATTTAGGGAGACAGGAACTAGACTAATGGTTGCCTGGGGCTGGGAATGGGGCTTAACTCTAAATGGGCATGGAGGGATCTTACTGGGGTTACGAAAATGTTCTAAATCTGAGATATATTTGCAACACTCTATTAAAGATCATTACATTGAAACACTTAAAGTCGATGAATTTTGGATATATAAAGTATACCTCAATGAAGTTGTTAAAAAGAAAGAGAGCCACCATTTTTTAATCATACCAATACTTCAATCAGGAAAGCACCATCAATAAACATTATAAACAGCAGATAAAACTGAAGACAGACAGGATATTTACATTGTCTCAAACTATCTCCTACTAATTACTTATGAACTACAAGTCGTACAAATAACAGCCTGACAGTGGAGACAGGGCTGACGACACTCTCACCAGTGGGAGAAGCCAACATCAACCAGCCCGAGGGGGCCGTGGGAAGAACGCTCCTGGGGAGGGCCTTCCAGCAGACATGCACAGTCTGAATCGAATCGTGACGACACAGACAAGCCCACACTGGAGATATTCTATAAAGTAACTGGTCTGTATTTTCCAAAAGCGTCAATGTCATTAAAGATTTTTAAAGGCCAATTAACTTTTTTTCTACAAATTCATCTATTTTGTTGAAATTTAAAATTTTATCAAGCAAAGTGGTTGCTCCTAACTGCTTAATATCAAAACCTTCTGGAATGCCACGGGCTTTTTACTTCTGACACTGGCTACCTGTGCCCCTCTCCTTCATGCTTAGGAAGGAAGGAAACTTTGCTCTCCTTACCCAGCAGGAATCGGCCTCTGCATTTACGGAACCTGTCTACCGTGTTTTCATCTCTTGCTCATTTCTTCTCATCCTTTTCTATTTTGTTTACTTTGTCATACTTTTTCTCATTTTTAAAACAAGTATTTAGCTCAATTTGACATTTGTTCTTTTCTATTATGATTTTTAGCAACTTTCATGAGGTATAATTTATATACTGCAGAATTCATTTAATTATATGGGTCAATGAGTTTTAAATCCCTACAGTTGTACAACCATCCACTATCCAATTTTAAAACATGTCACCCCGAAAAGTCAATCCCTCTCCCACCCCCAGGGCAACCACTGACCGCAACCTAAATTATAGGAGCAAAATACAAATATCACATGACAAGTGCTTGGAGAAGGAAAATATTGCTATGGACTGGAAAAGCAAAAGACCCACTGAGTACGCATCACATGACAGGCACTGTGACTATAATGGTGAGCAGAGAGGAGAGGACGGAGTATGACCCTTGGTTCTTGAAACTTCCATGAGGAAGCAATCGTAAAGACAGGCGACAACTGAGGTAAATTCTAATACTCAAGCACCCAAGTTGTCCTATTTTCTCTAAAAGCCAACAGAAGCATTACTAGGCAAATAACATGTTTTCCTAACTAGAAGGAACATGCTCATAACACTAAGAAATCTTGGTGGTCTTCTCCATCCCTCATTCCTAAGGCAAGAGATACCCAATTGCAGAGAATTAAATCACCAACATACTTAGGATGTGCAAGGAGCTGGTAGAGAGCATGTTTATTGTCCTCTAGGCTCATCATTGCCACCAGGAAGCACTTGATCACCTCCCACGCTTGCCTCCGGTAGTAGGGCTCAGTATTGGCACTTTTCAGGCAGTCCAGAGCAGTTTCAATGGCCTACAACGACAAAGAAACACAACAACTATAGTCATGAATTACATGACTTTGAAAGGCTTTCACTGAAAGTATCTGCAACACCCAAAGGAATCTCAATGCATATTTTCCCTCGAAGTGAGCACAGTGGGCCTACACAGGGTAGCAGGTACTCACCAAGTAAAAGCTCCGGAGAAGGCAATGGAAGTACCATGAATAAGGATCTGCACCATTCAAATTAAAATGTAAAATGAAGTTTACTAATTTTGTGCTTGAACAGCCAATGGGAGGTTCCAAAAATTAAGTGAGCTCAGAAGAGCCCTTGTGGTGGGTTTGTTGGATTAAACTAGATACCGAGTCATCTACACATTTATCAAGGTCCTCAAGAAAATAAGGAACTTTGTGCAGACCACAGACTTTCCAGTGTCTAAGTTCAAAATTAAAAGACAACTTTCCTAAGCTTTCACTAAATTCATCTTTAAAAGAAAAAAAAGTTGGAGCATTTTTTCTCAATGTGTTGAGATTTTGCTTCCCAGCAATTGTTGACAATTTGGCTCAAATAAACTCACGAAACTTCTTTTAAAGGTTTCACTGTTTCTTACATTGACATGTGTGGCCCTATGGTTAAACATGGGCATTGTTAAAAATTAAATTATAGGAAGTTGTGCTGGAGGGGGGGATATGTGAACAATGAACTTTCTGCTCAATTTTGCTCTGAAGCTAAAACTGCTCTAAAAAATGAAGTCTATTTTTAAAAAAGAAGAACCCTGTATAGCTGCACTCACTCACCTTCAACCTTTCCGTTTCAACAAATTTGACCAGGATGGCAGGAGAGGCACAATCACACACAAAAATAATAGGAGACCTTTAACAGCCAAGATAACAACTTAATGATAATTATGTACATACATATCAAAGAACTAATCTACAGCAAAGAGTACAGATTTATCCAGGCTCTGTGTGAGGAGCCAGAGAAGGAGCCGACAGGGACGGAGCCCTGCCCTCCAGACCGAGCCAGGCGCCAAAGCACACATGGCCACACACCACCCAGCGGTGCATCTGAGTCTCCTGGGGCACTGCAGAACTCTCCTTTCTCCTACTGCCTCTAATCTGGTCATTAATAGGTAATAAATCATGTGAGAACAATTTTAGAAATCTTATTTTTAAGAATCAACGTAAGCTATAAGCCAATTACCCACCAAAAAACATAAAGGACTGTAAAGTATGCCAAAAACAGGATTGTTTTAATGGAAATTCACTGGCACTGGGCTTGGCCTCGTTGCTCATTCCCATTGCCTAGTCGACTCCTTCAGCTCACTGAGGTGTGCCACAGCTGAGGATGCTGCCTGCTGGGAAAGGAGCTCCACAAGCACCATGAAGTTTCCACATGGTCCAGGAAGACTGTGGAAGCCTATCCTCAATACCTGGTTTCTCCCATCCTAGCTGGTGAAATACTGCAATTTGCAACAACATAGATGGATCTTGAGAGTATTAAGCTAAGTAAAATAAGTCAAAATACAAAAGGACATGATTTCACTCATACATGGGACAGAAAACAAAAAGCAACAAACAAACAAAACAAACAAAAAACCCCATGGATACAGACAACAGAATGCTGGTTACCAGCGGGGGAGGAAGTGGGGGAAGAACCGAAAGGGTAAAGGGGTCAAGTATACGGTGATGAAAGATTAGACTTCGGGTTGTGAGCACACAATAGAGTTTACAGAGGTCATATTGTAAAGTTGCACACCTGAAATTTCTATAATATGATTAACCAATGTTATCCTGATAAATTTAACCAAAAAAAAAAAACAAAATGTGGGTGAATTCTTTTCCAGACAGGTAACCATGCCAAGTTGTACAATATGAAGCAACTGGATAGATCAGAGTTAGCCTAAGCAAAGGGAAGGCTTTGAGTTATCCAGGGCCATCAAACGATGGTTTAAGGCCAGATTTGCAAGGAGCTCAGGAATCCCAGCTGACATGGGCTTAATGAAATGGCTGAGTTGCTCAAATATACATAAAAGTCTACTCTAATGCACTTTTTAAAATGCTAGATAAATGTTATGAATAGAGCCTGGCCGGGCGTGGATCAGCAGTTGAGCATCGGCCTAGGATCCAGGAGATCGTGGTTCGATTCCCGGTCAGGACACATGCCTGGGTTGTGGGCTTGATGCCCAGCAGGGGGCGTGCAGGAGGCAGCCGATCAATGACTCTCTCGTCATTGATATTTCTTTCTCTCCCCCTCTCCCTTCCTCTCGCTGAAATCAATAAAGATATTTTTTTTTTTAAAGTTATGAAAAGACATAGCCACAAAGTCTATATATAATACAAGGTGGAAAAAAGGCTGGTCATACAATAAAGAGGAAAATTCAAATGCAACAATGTAGATTACAATTAAATAGAATAAAATGTGTGTAACAAAGGACTAGGAGGCTCAATGAGGTGAAGGGGGAACAGTCTTCAACGAGGATAAAGCCAAAGTAGCTCAATGGAGCACTCTGCAAGACATTGGGGACACGGTTTGTTCATTTTTTATGCAATGAAAAGTGTTCTAGAGGGTACGTAGAGAGAAACCAGAGAGCTGCTCACAATTGACTAAGGAGCCAGGAAAGACAGCAGGAGCTGTTTGGATAGAGGATAGGAGAAAACTAGGTGCTCTGGAGTGACCGGGATGAGAGACAAGATTGCAATTAGCATGGGTTCTAAATGACATTTGAGGTAAAGCCCATTAGGCATCAAAACAGACTAAGTTCCAGGGCCAGGTAGGCAGGGTGTCACCTTCTGGTCCCTCAGAAAAGATGGAACTGCTCAAGGGTCCAAAGCCTCAGGGGCAACACCCCTCCCATTGGTACGAAAGCTCCCTCACCTACCAAGGTGGTCTCCAAATAAATCTCATTCTACTTTGAGTTAGAAATTCCCTCCCAAAAAAGGACATGTTTTATTCACATATTTTCAAATAGAAATTCTTAAAATGAAACTTATAGTATCTTTAAGCAGTTCCCAGAGACCTCCAAATTTACCTTCTCCATTGGGAGCTGAAGAGATGCTTTACAATCGGAAAACTCCACTGTAATACTGGGGCCTTGAACTTCAGTCAAAACATAGTGCAGCTTCTGGGATTCCTTTAACATCTTCCTGTTACTGCCACCAAATTTACCAAGTACACGATAGGCCACGTGAGAAATGCTATCAGCAGGATTGCGTAGAGTGCGCCATAAAGCCTAGAAATCAACATGCTTTCATTAAATTCCTTTCAAGGTAAGGCATTCACATGGTTCACAAATCAAAATCCAGAAGTTATAAAAGACTCTACAGCAAAATGTCTTCCTTACACCTCTTTCCCCCACACACATTCCCCTTCTTGGGGGAACCACGGCTATTGATCTTGTGTATTCTCCCAGAGAATGTTTGTCTTTACAAAATCACGTATGTAAATATGAACATTCTTCCATGCTTCCGAAACACAAGCAGTAGCATACAGTAAATACTGCAGAGCTCAAAAGCAAGAAAACTAAGCAATACGTAGTTTAGGCATCTTTACAAAATGGGACTGGGAGGAGCACAGGGGGAAATGCGATTTACTGGTAAATTCTCATCCTGGGGTTAGATGGTAAGTTCTCAGGTTTTTATTTCTATTATTAGGTTTTATAACTTCAAAACATGATATATAAATTATCTCATACATTTCAAACCCCACATTAGGAAGGATGGCAAAGGGAGGAATTGTGGATCCTGCTAGGACCTGCCATTATAGGAATAGATAACATGTACCTTGTACTTACAATTAGTAAATGAAACACACACACTCAACTGTTTCAAAAAACTGTCAATTTTCCCAGCTAAATTATTGTATTGAAAATTACAAAAGCTCATTATTAAAGTCTATGTCTTAAATCACCTTCTGAAGCAATGCCCAACATTAGTGTCCAGCAATAATCAACAGAAAATCTGGGTACTTTCCTCTAGAGCAAAATTCCAGTTTCTCTTATGTTCCTGTAGGTCCAAAGAGGCTTCGCCTTAATGATTGCTAAGAAGTGTTGTCTAAGTCCCCTCACCTTTAACCCCTCTACCTGGCCCACCCAATCCTCACATATCTTCTGAAGTGACCTCTGCTTGACTCCCCAGGAGGCGCAGGCAGTGGGAACGAGAGCTTCTGATCTCCCGATGCTCATGTAGACTTAGCTGGTTGATGGGGCTAAAGTGAGGCGGCTTATCCCACCTGTCTAGTGGGTGGGTTACTGTGCCTCCAAAAGCAGACTGGACCCTGTCTCTCCCTAGAGCTGTCTGCCTCAGAGAACTGCAAGAGGCCAGAGAACCCCTCCCTGCCTCCTCCTCTCACACGGTGCTCACCCACACCTGGGTCAATTCTTCCAAGTTGCCATCTCTAATCTACTCTGTCCAAAGACTTCTGTCCTTTAGGAGTTACTGAGTCCCCATCATATAAAGCTGTCAGAACTCTGATCCCAGCTTGGGGTCAGATACTGTATGCTAATTGGGCCCACATGATTAACAGGGAGCCTAAACCTCTAACAATTACCAACCGCATTACAAGTCAATAACAGCAACAAAACAAAATGGAAAAACCTGATATGACATATGAATTCTAATGAACAAAAGTTATACAGTGCTGCCTGGCGTTGTGGCTCAGTTGGCTGGAGTGTTGTTCCATACACCAAACGTTTGCAAGGTTCGATTCCTGGTCAGGGCACATACCCAGGTTGCAGGTTTGATCCCAGTCAGGGCATGTGCATGAGGCAACTGACTGACGTTTCTGTTTCTCTCTCTCTCTCCTTTTTTAAGTGTTTAAAAAATATCTACACATAAAAATATTTGCAGACAGCTATGCCTTCCCTTAGGAATCTGCATCTCTTTACTGCGTAGCTCAAGACCTTTTATGAACAAAGAAAGGATCTCCTGGAAGCAACCGTGGCCATAACCCCTGCCTTTGTAAGTCATCAACTAAATGAGAAAATAACACCTGTAAAGCCTCCAAAAACGGGGGCAGTACTGAGAAACAAATATTCACGCAATACTGACAGTATTTCTTTACATCTTTTCATAAGCCAGAAGGTGCAAAAAGTAAGTTGAAAGCTTCACCACTGCATCCTCCAGACAGTCCACCCCTGAGCACGGAGAGCTCAACGGTGGCCCGGCACTGCCGGAAACCACTTGCCTAAAATCCTGTTATGAACGAGATACATGAGCACCTAACGCCCTCTGCTGGTGCTTAGGAGAACCAGACTTACCTGCATGAGCTCTGCTCGTACTGGCTGAATGTGGTCATACAGGAAATCGGGCTGCAGGTTGTCCACACACAACTCCAGAGTCCGCAGGCCTTGGCTGACCAACGTCTGAGAGCCATTGAGGGCAGACACCAAGGGATCCATTAACATGGGCAGATACGGCAAGAGAGAGCTCAGCCGCACGGGCACGGTGAGACACAGCTCCACGAAGAGATCCTTCATGTGCTGCTTATGCAGGCCGCTCTGCAACATGTTCAGCCCTAACAACAGGGTGTGAGGCAGTCAGAGACAGAAGTTACCTTCCGAACACAGGCCAAAGTTAACTGTACAAAATAACTGGCACACCTTTTACTATATACATCAACGTGATGATAGGAAGAGTTTTTTACGCTTTATAAGCTACTATATTAACTAGCTAAGCCTATTCTATAACTGCATCCATGATCCCCTTTGTCTGTGCTAGTCATAGTGACAACAGCAGACTGCATATAATTATTATATATTAAGTTGTAGTTATAATATTATGCTCTTGTAATATAGCTAATATTATACATCAACCTTTTAATAATGTTACACTATTAGTAAGTCCAATCTAAAGACACAGACTTATGATATGAGACATTTATCTCAAGTTTGAGGTTTACAATTTTACATCGTCTTTCAAGTTTCCAGTAGACCAGTTGATGTTTATGCTCTAAAATATAAATATTTTTCCAAACAGTCACTTTTGGTTTTTTTATTGGTTGGTTTTAAACTCTTTTTTAAATACTTTTTTTTTAATATGTCTTTATTGATTGCAGAGAGAGGAAAGGAGAGAGAGAGAGAGAGATAGAAACGTCAATGATAAGAGAGTGATTGATCGGCTGCCTCCTGCACGCCCCCTACTGGGGATGAGCCCGAAACCCAGGCATGTGCCCTGACTGGGAATCGAACCCCAATCACCTGGATTATAAGTCACTGCTCAACCACTGAGCCACACTGGTCAGGCTTAAATACGTTTTTACTGATTTCAGAGAGAGGAAGGGAGGGGGGAGAGAGACAGAAACATCAATGATGAGAGTCACTGATCAGCTGCCTCCTGCACACCCCTCTCTGGGGATAGAGCCTGAAAGCTGGGTGTGTGCCCTGACTGGGAATCGAACTGCAACCTCCTGGTTCAAGGCTCAACCACTAAGCCACACAGGCCAGGTCACTTTGTTTTTTTATAGAGAGGAGCCTCCTTCTTATAAAGCCAAGCTCCCCACTCTTCATGAGGATAACCAAGTATTTACCGAGCTCCTTCCTAACTGACACAAGTCAGGTCAAGACTGGTTCAGAGCGCTTAGAGGCAAGCTAGAAAGAGGAAAGCATGGGACAGCAGACCCAACACAAGGTGCATCCCAAGTACTGTAGGTTGAGCGGAGCCCAGAGAGGAGCTGACGGGGAAGGCATCCTAAGGGAGGAGGAGCAGGATGAAAAGGAGGAAAGGCTAAATCTCCAGGAGAGCATCTGCTTGAACAAAGCTGGGTAGGGAGAGATGAGCTTGGGGACAGCACAGAGTGTGCAGGAAGAAATCAGACTGAGGGGAGCAGAGGACTCAGGTTGAGAATTGCCGAAAGATGGGGTTAAATATGAATAATGGAGCCTGATTACGGTAAGCACCTTGCCTGGTGAACTTACAACCATGTTACATTCAATATCCAAATACGTATTTCCCAGTTGTCTTCTGGATATACTATGTTGTAAACGGCTTCTCTTTAAAGAATTTGCAAAGAAAATACAGAAGATTTAATCCCTTGCCAAGATGCCAGCTCAGCCTTACAAAAACACAAATTCCACCCTGGCCAAGTAGCTCAGTTGGTTAGAGCGTTGTCCCAATATGCCAAGGTTGTGGGTTCAATTCCCAGTCAGGGCACACACAAGAATCAACCGACAATGCATAAATGAGTGGAACAACAAATCGATGTCTGTCTCTCTCCCTCTCTCAAATAAATAGATAATTTTAAAACAACAAAACTACAAATTCCTAAGATAGTATTTCTAATCAGTTCACACCCATAAACACTGAATGGACTCAAGATCGATCCCCTTTAGCTCTATATCTTAAAAGCATTCCTAATTACACAGAAATTATAGAATTCTGGTTGTGCAAATTAGCAACTGAATAAAAACATAAACTTACAAATCAGCTTTATAACTTGCTTTTTCCCTTCTTGTTCTGATTCTCTCTCAAATCTAGAGATTTCTGATCTTACAAAACCACTACAAACAACTTTCTTTCCAGACTCGCTTACCAAATGCTATAAAAGCACAACCAAGTCCTAAATGAGGAAACTAAAACCTCCCAACTCCCATTCAACTCTGACTATAAAGGAAAAGCCCAGGACTGAATGAGGGGGTCCTTTCAAAGTCCCACAGACTTTAAAGAGAGTGGAACATAGGGACTGGGGGGGGGCTTTCTCTCTCTGTGGGGGACATGCATATATATCCCCTCACCATGACTTTCAATGGATACAGAGGATGAACACCAACAACCAAGGGCAGCCAGACTCAGGTACACACACGAGGCTAAAAGGTAACCAAAATCATTGCTCTGACCTTGCAAGAGGTTTGGAAGGAGAGGCAAAAATTCCTGATACAGGAGATCATGGCTACCACCCCCAATAGAGCGGAACAGGGCCCGAAGCAGCAGGAAGTAGTTATAGGGCTCTTTGGCAGTCTGTGCGAGCTCCATGGAGCTGTTCACAATCTTGTGCAGGTGGGGCTGCAGGGCAGAGAAAAGGCAGGTTAGTGGGCTCCACGTGCGGAGGGTCCACACCCTCACGCAGTGTGCTAAATATTCACTGCAGTCACACAGGAATGGAAGGTAATTCTTATAAACTTATTCCAAAAGGAAAAACAAAACTAGAACTTTCCAACTTTTATTTGACTCAAATTAACTGAGGCAAATTGTTGTTCTCTTAAAATATATGTTGGTTTCCACAAGTTTGGGTGTGAAAGAAGCATTTAATAGGTTCCTGTCACTTCTGCAGTTCTTATGAATACTGTCACTCTTGTGTGAGACTAAATCATCAAACAAGATGAAAGACGTCCGTTTCCTATAACAATCTAAATGCAACAAGTAACATAAAGGAACTAAACTTTCCTATCAAGCATGTAAAGTTTGGAAGAGCCTCAAAAGACATTTAAGATAAGGTTTTGGAAGACTTGATTGAAAAATGGGTATTTCTTTAATAAAAAAAGTACTTTATGAGCTTATAGTAACTTTAATTAACATTTTAAGCCAAACTAGGTTTTTATCTTGTACTTTAAATCCTAGTTTTGACATGTGACAGATTAAATTTAACATGACACTTTTTCTGCAGGTGTATTTAAAGTGAACCATGAACTATAAACTGTTGGTACAGTCACTGACACGGTTCCAAGCTTTTTACTGTACATGGCATGACCTATTTATTTTACAGAGTAAGTCAACTACATATACGTTCTCTAGACTGAAAGTTCCATGAATTTGTTCTCTATTTTTCTCGAACATCTTCCCATCAGCTTGTTTCTGTTGTCGTTCTGTACAGTTGTACCTAATGTCGGCACAAGCTGAATTATTTGAAGATACCAAGTTATTTGGACACATTACAATTACTTTTTTTTTTTTTAATCAAGTATTTTTCTTTCATACTGACACACAAAAAA
The DNA here is from genome assembly GCF_054644295.1 of Miniopterus natalensis. NCBI lineage: Eukaryota > Metazoa > Chordata > Mammalia > Chiroptera > Miniopteridae > Miniopterus > Miniopterus natalensis. The sequence goes on from NC_142084.1 coordinate 25,318,658, forward strand.
TAATGTTAAGGTTGTTAAGAGGTTACTATGTAACTGAAAAAGACTAAGACAACCACCACATAAAAGCACAGACTACTGTTGCTTTTTATCACTATCTATACTTTTACTCTAGAAAAAAATGGATCTTGTCTACAGGTTCAAATTTTCCCCATGTGAAACATCTCTCTTCAGACTCAACTGGTGGTAATATTCGACTTTCTATAGAATCAAAATTTTGCCCTAAATGGAAGGGAATGTTTACAAGGTTTCTGTTCTGCCATCTGCCAATTTTAAAGGGTGACATGAGTAGGTTTTTACCCATTTTCTAGGTTCGAACAACTGATGAGATCAAATTATACAGGATTAGCCATCAATGAAAATGTTGGAGACACACTCCTCCAAAATCATCTTATGAAGGAACACAAAATAGTCAGAATTACTGACTTAAGCATTCCTTTCAGGGATGTTTACGTACTGCCACAGAGAATATGCACACACAAGAAACAAAGTTAAAATGGAAAACGGCTAACATATCTCATCAGATTTGAGAGGTAGATGAAGACAATTTTTTCCTTCTATATTCTTGCGTATCACTTAATATTTAAAATGAGGTCGATGTGCTTCTAATTTTACTTGTGTAATCCAGAAAAAGAAATTGAATTTAAAAAAGAAAATGTGCGGTAGCAATACTAATGACAACCCACTGCCTACCACAGGAGCTTTGGAGTTTTCATCTTAAATCACCAGATGAATTAAACTCTGCTTAGAAATACATGAAATGTTTCTCACACCTCACCCTTATTTGTTGCAAATATTTTATTTCAAAGAGGACTTTACAAATATAAAAAGAACCATTCCAGTTTTTGTTCAAAAGTGAAAACAAGAATTAAACAACCAACCCTAAAACAAAGTACTGCTTGGATCTAAATAAGCTTTACCTTTAGCATTTGTTCATTTTCAGCTGCAAAGAGGGAGACTGAACCAAAGACCAACTTAAACAGCTTGAGGTACAGGTTGGAGAGCTCCACGTTGGAGCCCATTTCTGGCAGGCGATCAAGGAGATATTCCACCAGAATTGTAGCAAACAGAGCAGAGGTAGTAGGATTTGCCAAGAAGGAATTGGCAACAATCTGTCCAAACAAGAAAAGAATATAACAAAAAATAATCCCTTCCCCAAAGCAGCTTTAGGAGAAATAAACTCCAAAAATACAAAATCAAATCTGTCAGACACTCCAAGAAATTATTCACCAAAAGGAAAAAATGAAATAGACTTACTGAGCCTTGAGTGGAAAAGAGTTCGGTTCAAGTACTTAATCTGGTATTCTATTCTCGCCATCAAATGCCGAGAGCCTACTCCTAACGCATACTGAATTTCTACTAAAATTTTAATATTTCTCTAAATTTTGCTCTGAAAGCACATTCTTACACATAGTATTTAGAAAATCTTCAAAATAAACAGAACACCAAGAATTCAACACAAAAACAAATAATTTTATAATGTTGAAAGAATACAAGAAAGGAGTTTTCTACCTGAAGAGCATAATTCTTTGAGATTCTTTCCACCATATAAGGAACTGTAGTTTGAAAGATTTCTTTAAATGTTAAGGGATTCATCATTGTGAACACACCAGCAAAGTGTTCCAATACTTCCTTCTCTTCCTTCATTCTAACAGTTTGGCAGTTTGCTACTCGAATGTATGTTTGTCCATTTCCCGCTATCTGGACCTAGCACAGGGAAAAAAACAAACCACGGGCATTAAAACCAAACATCTCTGAATATATTCCATCACCTGATCAGATCAGCTGCATACTTAAAACAGAGCACTTGAATTAGATAAACGCCTCCTTGAAATCTTTCAAATTCTCTATTCTTAGCTAAATTTTAGAAAATGATTTTTTTAACCCTCACCCAAGGATATGTTTTTATTGATTTTTAGAGAGAAAGGAAGGGAGAGAGGAGGGAGCGGGGAGAGGGAGAGAGAGAAACATCGATGTGAGAGAGAAGCATCTATAGATCGCCTCCCGCAAGTGCCCCAACTGGGGATCAAACTGGCAACCTAGGTATGTGCCCTGAGCAGGAACTGAACCCACAGCCTTTTTTGGTGTACAGGACAATGCATACACTCAGCCATCGGCCAGGGTCAGAAAATAATTTTTTTAAAAAAAAATTTTGTTAAGTGTTCCAAAAAGGAACAAATTTAGTAAACCTAAATCTTATTCCTATTACATTCCATTTACACTACCTCCCCCAAAAATACACCCATTGACACTTAAAAGAACTCTCACCATAAATGCAATGCTATGCTACAGAACAAAAGCAAACTTGGGAATACAAATACTGTAGACCATCCAAAACTAATAGATCTCTCAAGGCCTATTCCATCACTAACATCTCTAATTCTAAGGGGTCATTTCCATACTCAGCACACAGGTTTGAGGGCACTTCCTTACCTGATAAATATCTAAAGCCTGCATTGCGTATTTCACAAGTTTTATGTAAATCTGAGTTTCTTTGGGCTGTAACTGCTTGTTTGGAATGAACTGAGCTTCTGGAAAAGAGATAGTATAATAAGTCAATGCAAATAAAACCCACTCTGTGCAAAACCTTGTTTGCCTAAATAATTCAAGAGCATAATTACCACCCGGCGCTTTACACGACGTGATGCCCCACGTGATTGTCTTGACACCACAGACCAAGGTTTTCACCAAACTTCGACAATCTGTGACTTGAAACGTCTGCTTGTCCTCCTTGTCCTTCTCTCCTTGCTTCTCAAAGGCAGGCATAGGGGCTGGGGTCACCGGGGTGGCGGGGTTGGGGGGTGGGGGTGGGGGCGGGGCGGGGGCAGGAACTGGGGCAGGGGAGGGGGCAGGACCCGGGGCAGTGGGGGCGGCGGGCACCCCAGGCAGAGCCGCTTCCACAGCCCCGAGCTCTGACTGAGGCTTGCACTTCTTGAAAATGGCAGAGAGCTGGTACCGGGCAATGGTGTGGAATTTGAGAACGAAAACCTAACAGGATGAGAAAGTGGCGGGGAGACAAAAATCATTCCTTTTCAACAGGTCAATCACCCTGTCAAAGACAGGACAAGAAGAGCTCTCTGGAACCCCTGAAGTCAGTCTGCTTTGTGTAAAAAAGGAGAGTGTGAGGTCTTCCCCCTCTGGTGACCACAGATACAGCACTGCCTCCACGGCACCTGTGAAGACTCTGCTCAGGAGAGCTGGGGACTGGCCAGAGAGGCAAGGCCTGGGCGCAAACCAGGACTACTCCAGGGTCTGTGAGACTGCCCGCTGGCTGCAGAAATCACATTCTACCCCTTATGCACACCCCCAACTGGGCACCCTGCCAGAGATGGTCACAGCTAATTGAGCACTTTACTATATGGACCTTGCTAGGTACTGTACTAAGAGGTCTCATGTGTTGCTTTGTCTCTCACAACCCTATGAGGCAGACACTGAGTATCCCTGGTTAGAAGAGAAGTTCACCAACCCATCCATGGACACTTGGCTAGTTAATGGGTGAACAGGGATTTAAACCTAAGTGATCGAATGTCTGGGATCACCCTTGGCAATCTGGTGGCCCCATAAACTTTCCAGTAAAGCAGTGGTACAAGTTCAGCATCGAGTGGGATTAAAGAACACAGGGACTCCTCCAGAGAGCCCGTACCTCCAGCATCCGCATCAGGACATCTCTCCCGTTGCCACTCTCCTGTTCACTCTTGGAGCGGATGCAGTCCACCAGGTTCAGCAGGAGCTTGCAGGACATGGTCTGGATGCTGCTGGGCAGGGACTCGTCATCAATGTTCTTCGCAAAGAGTTGGACGGCGAGGGAAAGGTCACTGAGGGGCAGGTGCTGACGAACATGGTGCACGAGGTCAGCCAGAGTGCTGTAGGCAAGGGGCCTGTGGGCAGAAATCTCTGCTAGTGTGCATCTCAACATTCCCACAGGACCACATCTGCAAGCCACCCTTTCTACCACTACCTGCCCAGGAACACCACCACTGGGACAGCATATTTGGGGCACACTTTATAGGGTTCCAGTTTCCCCAGCTACACAACTGACACTCTAATCTTAGAGCTTAAATCTTTACTTTCCAAGTCCATGATGTTATAGAAACACTAGCCTGAGCACAAATAATTATAGGCTGGAACATGCACTGAATGGGTTTTGTTGCTCAAAGATAATAGTATCAATTAATATAGGGTGGGACAAAATTAGGTTTACAGTTGTGAGTATGCAAACCAGTCTATTCTTGAATTGACTTATTAATTACTGTATTATTTTCCATAAGAACAACTGTAAACCTACTTCTGCCCTACCAGGTATTGGGGCCATTTTATAGAGATACAACAATGTCTGGGTTATTAAGTGCTTTCACTCAAGAAACAATTGGACACCTGCCAGATATCAGTCTAGACACCAGGGATACCACAGTGACCAAATTAAATAGAGCTCCTGCCCTCAGGAAGCTTATTTACAGGAGGGGAAATACACAAGTAAATAAATAAAGTGTATAAGTTGAATAGTGCTTGGGAGATACGGAAACAACACTGTGCAAAAGACAGATGGGGGAACCACTCTAAGATAAGGTGCCCAGCAAAGTCCCATTGAGGTGACATTGACACTGAGACCTTTAAGACAAAAAGGGGCTTTAGGGCAAAAAGCCAGAAAAATTTCCAGATGGGGGAAACAGGAAAGACAAAGTCCTGAGTGGAGCAGCCCAGGGGCTGAGAGGCCAATGTGGCTGCAGGTGTTTGAATGGGGAGGGAAGAGCCAAATCCCATAGGAGTTGGGAGCCACAGTCAAGAATCTGGGTTTTGTCTTTGTCTAAGGGCAACAGAAAGCCACTGGAGGGTTTCCAGCAGGAGTGACAAGATCTAACATCCAACTCCAGGCAGGTTCAACCCCAAGTTATAAAGCATGTCTTACTAATTTACAACTTTTATATAGAGAATAGTGAACAGTCTACATCATATTCAAAGTGTTCTGCCTATTTTTAAAAGATCCATTGCACTTCCCTTATTAAAGACCAAAAAAATTACTAATGTTCATTAATTTTATGTTTTAAAGACAATTAAATGTTCATTTTCTCCTTGAGAAACAATAAACAGGACCACAGCTTCATTTATCTTGTAAAATGCACAAGAAATAAAAACTAGAAGGAAATACATCAAAATATTATATGTGTAACTTGAGCTCCTTGTGCAGGACCAAAAGGTTTCCTTTCCTTCTTTCTTCTTGATAGGTTATCAAATATTCTTATATAATGAAAAGATTCATTTAAAATCAAAATGACTATTCTGATTTTTCCCTTTAAGCTAAGGCACAAAAAGCAACTGAAGACATTTCAAAAAATTCCTGCAATTCTAAATTCAACGGAAGTGAGGGCCCAAGAGCCAATGTTTGTTGAAATGCTTGTAACATGAAGTGCCAGGATTCAACACCCCTCACGTTTAATTAGCCAGATAGCATAGGTTTAATCTCATACCTGAGAGTCTCTCGAGCAGTATATCCTGAACCAATTAGAATGGATTCATCAAACAGCTTGTCCATGCAAGGAATGAACTCTAGAACACAAATATCCATTGCACATATCACCAACTAAACCAATTATACATTATATAACAGTGCTTTCACAGTAGCCAATCCGTAGTCCATCAGCAATCCAGATTTTTAAAAGGGTGAAGAGAAAAGCACACACTGGCTTTCCTGAGCCACATAAGTCATCTGCTGTCAAAGACACAGCTGGAATCACATTCAGTGTCAGAATAAACTAAGAAAAGGTGAGCTTCATGTCCCCCCGTAGAGAGCTCGCCAATACTTCACCAGAGGCACATTCCTTCATCCTTAAAAGCTGCCACCATCAACCCAAACCTGTCTGGAAAAGGGTGCAGTATCTCCTAAATGTCCCTTTATACACTGCCCTGAAGTCATCCTTCTTAAACATTTTATGATTAGTCATTACGGAGAAATAAGAATATTTCTGCATATAAATTACAAAGGTCTAGGAAATTTTAGTGTTCTCAAAGAAATGGGCTTAGGGGTTCTAATTCCCTGGATGAAACTGACAGGGGCTCCTCTGTTCCTCCAGTCTTGCAGAGGGAACCATCACCAACCCTCCTCCCCTGCAGGCCTCAAGACCTAACAGTACTAGAAAGAGCTGGTCTCCACTCAGGGACAATTCACATTTCAGAGGATGTGCAGACAGGGTGGCAACCTGCATTTTCTAGGCCTCTTTTCCATATGCCCCTTGGGGAACTCTGGCCACAAACATCCAAAGAACGTTTAGACTCTGGAACAAGCCTGACATTGTGGTCAGCTTCAATAAGTCAATAAAGTACATTCTTCACCAGCAAAGAGCTACTGAGAGTCAAAGATATAAAATATATACATTGGAGAAACACAATGCACGTCTCTGGTTAACAAAGCACAGCAACACAGGGAAAAGTGCCAAATGAAAGAAGCAACAGGCAGTCCCCTCCAAGGTTAGGGGAGGGAATATCCCTGGACTGTCCTCAGTGAAGTGGCCAAGAGGAAGGAGGCACAGAAGGAAAGATGCAAAGGGCACAGACACAAATGCTGGAGGGCTGGCTAGGGGATAAATTCAAGGAGAAAGGATAAAAAATTTAGTGGTACTGCCCTAGACGGTTGCTCAGTGGTTAGAGCGTTGCCCCTTGGACTGAAAGGTCCCAGGTTCAATTCTGGTCAAGGGCACATAACTTGGTGGCAGGCTCTATCCCCCACCCAGTCGGCGCATGTGCAAGAGACAACCAATGTATCTCTCACATTGATGTTTCTCTCCCGCCCTCTCTCTCTCACTCTACCTTCCACTCTCTTTGAAAAAGCAATGGAAAAAATATACTTGAGTAAGGATTTTTAAAAAAAAATTTAAGTGGTAGAGCACTGGTTTCTAGATGCCCGAGAACCAAAATCTCTAGGGAAATGGGTAACTTTGTTAAACCATCTGGTTTTCTCAAACTACTGATCTTCAGATTTAGAGCAAATGTGCTATCATTTGATATCGTCTGAGATGCCAAAAAAGGCTACGTGAAAACGTTAGTGGATGTGTAAACATCAATGTGAGAGAGACACATCGACTGGTTGCCTCCTGCACGCACCCCAACCAGTGCCAGGGATAGAACCTGCAACTCAAGTATGTGCCCTTGACAGGGAATAGAACCTGCAACCCTCCGGTGTGCAGCCAACACTCTAACCACTTGGCCACACCAGCCAGGGCTGGATGTGTAAATTTTAACTATGTGCATACATTTTTTTCATTTTACAATAATGTTAATATTTAACATGATTCTTTCAATGCTTCTTTCAATAAAAACTTTTTTGAGATGTGATGCTATCACCTATTTAACTCCAGGAGCTACTATGGGATTCAAAATAAAGTGTCCTAAAAGCTGAATTCATCAAGTCTAATGTGATCAACCCCTGGAGAGCAGCATCTTGGAAACCCACTAATCTTTGTGGAACAGGTTCCATAAGACTGAAACCAAGCAGTAGGGCCTCAGAGAACCTGGTTGTGCTTGATGGAAAGCATAAGAATAGTTTAAATCCATCAGCACTCCAATAAGTAGAAACCTCTTGCTACAGAGCACCCCATATGCACCTCCAAAACCCTATTACTTAAATGGCAGGAATATGGAAAGTTATTGTGAGAATGGTACTTAAGGCACAACCCATAACTTCAGTAGATTTAAAACGTTCCTTTTAAAATTCTTCTATTTTGTCCAGCTGGGCACGGCTCAGTGGTTGAGCATGGATCTAGGATGCAAGAGATCGCAGTTCGATTCCCGGTCAGGGCACATGCCTGGGTTGCGGACTTGATCCCCAGTCGGGGGCACGCAGGAGACAGCCGATCAATGGCTCTCATCATTGATGTTTCTATCTCTCCCTCTCCCTCTCCCTTCCTCTCTCTGAAATCAATAAAGATATATTTAAATGAAATAAATAAGTAAAATTCTTCTATTTTGCCCTGGCTGGTAGGGCTCAGTTGGTGGAGCATCATCCCATGCACCGAAAGGTCACAGGTTCCACTCCTGGTCAGGGCACAAACCCAGGTTGCAGGTTCGATCCTGGCTGGGGTGTGTACGGGAGGCAACCAATCAATGTTTTTCTCTCTCTCCCTTCCTCTCTCTCCAAAATCAATAAAAACATTTTTTTTTTAATTTAATAAAAGTAAATAAATTTCTTCTATTTTGATATTATTCAGTGATGAACACATAGGAAAGGAAAAAGCAAAGGAAGCCACCACCAAACAAGTCCCAATGGCAGTCAGCTCTAAAGGCTATGAGCACCAGCAATACTCAAGTTCTCAACCTGAGTGACACACTCATGTTTGTTCCATAATTTCTGGTGAAGTCATACATCCCTTCTGTGCACTTTTCTATATGTGTTCCAGTTCAAAAAAATGTTTTAAGTCTATCTTCCTTTCAGTGATATCCACATACAAAAGGCACACTACAATTTGTATTTTAATAGCACAAAAATATCTGAGCTTTACTGTATTAACTCAAGTGTAAACACTCACACTGTACCCTTCTTTTCACGTTTAAAAACTATGCAAAGAAGCCCAATCTCAGGTTTAAGCATGCTCTAATTTACAAGCAAATAAAACATCTAATACTGAAAAATTACGGGGGGAAATTATTATCATAACAAAACAATTAGGATGTAACTTCAACCTAATGACCTCAACATATCAAATATAAAAAGTATTTAAAAATTAAAATTCAATTACTAATAGAAAAAGCATAATTATCAGATTAGCAAAAAGCAAGTGTCAGTCCTGTGCATTAAAACAGAACGAATCCATTATTTAACAGCATGGAGGGGGGAAAAATCAGTTTCCTTCTCACCTTTAAAGTCAGAGAGCAAACAGCTATTTCAAAAGGTATGCAGTCCAAAGGCAGAAAAGTACCAAGGAAGTCTCAGAACAGGTAAGCTATGCTAAGGAAATCATCACATTAATTGTGAGATTGCTGAGAAGATAAAGGGAGAACCCTGAGGTAGGCTCAGAGGCAGAGAAGAAGGGTGAGAATAAACTCACGACAGCAAGAAGGACAGGACAAGTTGAGCCTAAAGTATCTGAGCACTGGCAAGAGCTAGACTCCCACAACAAGGCAGTATCAGGCGAAGGATATCCATGTCGCCTTCTGCTGCCCAAGACACACCTCGTAAGTGAGTTCCCTGAATAAACTCTTCACATCAAAACAAAAGAACAATGGAGCGTCAGCAGAGTCCCACCCCCAAAGATGTGGACAGCACTCATGTCAGAATTCCAGACAGAAGACATACGGTTTCTTAGCTCTGTTGTGAGGATGTGCTTTGCAGCAATCAGAAGTTCCTTTCTGAGGTGTGCAGTCTCTGCTGGACAATTTGAAAGTAACTGTAACATTCCTTTTACCATTTGCTGAGAGTACTTAGTCACCAACTCCTGTAAAAATAAGAGGAAAACAACACAGTTACAATGATTGGTGGGTATTAAGAAAAACTCGAGATTTATAAACTTTTTAAAAAATTCAATAAGCCCGGCCAGGTGTGGCTCAGCAGTTGAGCATCAACCTACGATCCAGGAGATTGTGGTTCGATTCCCGGTCAGGGCACATGCCCAGGTTGCAGGCTCGATCCCCAGTCGGGGGTGTGCAGGAGGCAGCCGATCAATGACAACTTTCTCATCGTTGATGTTTCTCTCTCTCTCCCTCTCCCTTCCTCTCCCTCTGAAATCAATAGATATATTAAAAAAAAAAAAAAAAGACTAAGCTTGGCTCAAAGGACCCCAGAAAGTAACAAGCGTAATAAACAAGTATCATACAAAAAGTTTTAATAGTTTGTGTGAGCACACCACCATACAAGAAGGATGGTTAGCAACATAGCTTCTTCTACGTAATGGGATTACGGGTGTCTTCACTGTACTTTCCTATATCTTCTCAGCTTTCAACAATGAGTACGTATTACATTAAGGAAAAGGAGAAATACTGAAATTTAAAAAAAAATACTTTTTACTATGTCATCATATTAATGCAAGTTTTGAATGACACCAGAGACACGTTTAAACAACTCAGAATAAGTTCTAATCACAATCTCTTTCTGAGATGTTTTAGTAAAGCAATTCACTATGGTGACTCAAGCTGACTAAAGTATCAAGGGGTACCCAACTAAAATTTTTAAAACCAAACGGTCCATTTTCAGTGCTTGACAGGGCCTGAAAGTAGGAAGGGGAATTGGACTACAAAAGTACAAAAGAAAATTTTGGCGGGTGATGGAAATGTTCTATATTTTGATATGTTGGTAGTTACCAACTATATGCATTTGTCAATTCATAGAACTGTTTACCTATAAAAGGTGAACTTTATCGTATGTAAATTATATCTCAGTAAACCTGACTTAAAACAAAAGTCAATGAACTTACCTGGTAAATTCTGATGATATAAGCTAAAAATGACAATGTTTTAATCTGAGCAGCAATGAAATCAGCATACAACTCCTTATTGTAAAGCTTATGTTGCCTAAATGATAAATGAATAAAATTTACAATATTAGCTCTTCACTCTTTAGGTGACATTAATATTAATTAAAAGCCTATAATAATTACTGAGCCCAAAAGTTTGATTTCTACAGACCAGAAGAACACAGCAGCAAGTTACACTCTACACTTTTATGCAGTTCCAAATAATATAAAGGGTTTAGAGACAAAAAGTAAGCAGTTCTCCAAGCCATTCCACAGCAGTTACAATGTGCATCCCATAAAGCCAATCATTCAGCAGACAGAATTAGGGTAACTATTTGCTCAGTGAGAGAGAGCCCATGCTAGGGCCACAAGGGCTATTAGCACTGATTCACCCTCAGGTCCTACCCTCAAATGACTCGGAGCCAAATACGCTACAAGTCAAGAAAATAAATGAGGCCCAGCTGGCTTGGCTCAGCTGTTGAGCATCTTCCTATGACCCAGGAGATCGAGGTTCGATTCCCTGCCAGGGAACATGCCCGGGTTGCGGGCTCGATCCTTAGCAGGGGCAGTGCAGGAGGCAGCCGATCAGACTCTCTCATCACTGATGTTTCCCTCTCTCCCCCCCTCTCCCTTCCTCTGTCTGAAGTTAATAAAGACATATTTTGTAAAAAAAAAAAAAAAAAAGGAAAGTGAGAAAGGTCTTAAGAGGAAAGCTGTAAAGTTTGAGAAAAAGCTTCACGGAGAGAATGAACATGGTTCACCTAGTCAGTGATCAAGACTGATGGGTGGAGGAAATGGGGGAGTTGAGGGGGTAAAGAAATTCTAGCCCTCATGCTGAAAAGAACAGCAAGAACAAAGAAAAGCTTGAAGGTGAGAAAGGCTTAGAGATCCCAGATAGAAATGAGTATAGTAATTCGTAATAAAAGTTTTAAATTTACGAGACACCAAAAACCAAGGTTTAATACCTTTAGCTCATCTTTTCAAAATACAAAACTAAAATAACTGTTACTATCATCATAGAAGTTCAAAAAGTAAAAACTAAATATAATTTTACCAAAATTTTATCACTTAAAAATTTTATGCCTTAAAATGACAACAGCAAAGTATATATTTACTTGGAATTAAAGCACTATGACAGTCAGTATGTCACCGTCTGAGGAAACCTCACCTGGCTTGTGCAGACACCTGAATTGCAATGGTATTCATGATCAAGGGCACGAATTCAGCAACTACATTGTGGATATTCAGTTTGTAGAGCTAAAAGAAACACATCAGAGTTTCATGCTTTTACATTGTCTCCTATAGGAAAGTAGTTTGGCATACCAAAGAAATGACAGGAGTCCTGCATTAGTTAGCATGTGGGTATCATACACATCTTTTTGCCACACGTCATTAGATATGAACTTTGTCATAAAATAAGAAGCCAAAAACCCATGAAACTAGTAACAATATACGTACCTGATACATTAAAACAACTATAATGGGCAATTCTGCCAACACTTTCAGAGAAAGAGATCCTCTTGGAATGATGGAATGCTGAAAGAGAGAAGAAACAAGCAGCACTGTGGTTATCCCTGTGGCACCAGCCCCAGTCAGCACCCCAGTACTGAGCATCACCCCACTGCAATGAAGGGAAGGGAAATACCGACGTATCTATGCGGAAAGATCCAAACTATTTTAAAAACAAAGTATATAGAACTATAATTTAATACAGAGGTTTTCATGTTTTCCAATGTAATCACCTGTAGTAAATAACTTCAAGAAAATTTGTCAAAACTTAGAAATTCAAATCATCTGAGAAAAACTATATATATATCATTTTAATCCTCATTCGAGGATACATAAAATATATATTTATATTTTCAGGGAGAGAGGGGAAGAGAGAAACATCGATTAGCTGCCTCCTGCATGTGCCCAGACTGGGAAGGAACCTGCAGCTGTTTTGGTGTACAGGATGATGCTCCAACCAACTGAACCACCCAGCCAGGGCCATCTGAGAAAAATTTTAAATTAGTATCTATTATTTACTTAAAAGAACAATGGCAAAGAGTGCATATTTACCCAGTTTTATTCAAAAATACTTAGAAACAGAAAATGCACACAATACATAAGAAAAAAATGAATAGTCTTAATATATAAGAATTCATGAAACAGGTAAGGAAAATGTCAGACTCATACAAATGGGCAATGAATAGAACAGACCAGCAAAAAAATACTGATAAACAGAAAACAAGTTTCTAATTCAGGAAGAGCAAAGGAATGAAGGCTTTATTCAAAATGCAGTTTGCTTATCCTAGCACAAATCAAAATATTCTGCAAAACTGCCCAGCCGGGTGTGGCTCAGCAGTCGAACATCAACCTAGGATCCAGGAGATCGAGGTTTGATTCCCGGTCGGGGCACAGGCCTGGTTGCGGGCTCGATCCCCAGTTGCAGAGTGTGCAGGAGGCAGCCGATCAATGACAACTCTCTGATCATTGATGTTTCTCTCTCTCTCCCTCTACCTTCCCCTCTCTGAAATCAATAAAGATTTTTTTTTTTTTTAATTCTGCAAAACCATTTCAGTAAAACAAATACAGCTGATATTCTTAATTCTATCATAAAAATATATTCAATAAATGCTCAATACGTTACCTTTGTGGCACATACTACAAATACATTACCTGCAGACAATTACCAGCATTAACTTCACAAAATTCCACAAGACAGGTTTTTCAGATAATGAGAGAAAAATTAAGGCCAGAACAAACGTTCGTGAACTTTCTAACAGTCAGAAACCCAAGTGTTGGGGCCAGAATGTCATCCCAGAGCTTCTGTCCCCAGAGCCCATGCTCTCACGCACTGATCTACAATCTATATGTTTAAAGGGATTCATTAATGTCAACACTAAGGATGGAAAAGAAGCCCTTTTAGCCTGGTCAGTTTCTCTTTCCAACAGGTGATTCTGGATTTCCACTACAATTTTGTTTATATCTTTGCATCAAAGCAAGAGTTCATTTTCACCAGTCTGAGCCTACACAGTAGAATCAGTGATGCTCTCTCATGCACACACAGTTGTTCATCTGAAATGCCTCCAAGTGTTTAAGAAAAAAACAAAAAACTTAAGGGGTTTAAAAAGGCACTATCTCACCCAGCTGGCGTGACTCAGTTGAGCATCAACCTATGACTCAGGAGATTGTGGTTCGATTCCCGGTCAGGGCACATGCCCGGGTTGTGGGCTCGATCCCCAGCAGGGGGCGTGCAGGAGGCAGCCGATCAATGACTCTCATCATTGATGTTTCTCTCTCTCCCTCTCCTCTCTGAAATCAATTTAAAAAATTTTTTTTTAATTTTTTAATAAAAAAAAGTCACTGTCTCATATTTTCACCTACCAAATAGAGAGACATGGATAAAAACAAAAGCAAAACAACTGAAAAAACTTACTGTTCTCGTCTCACTGTCCTCACGCTCAGGATTGACTTTTACAGCAATTGTTGTGATCATACCAACCATTTCTGGGGGAGGGACTGTGTTCTCAGGGATCACCTGAGGGTTCTCAAAGTAGCGGTTCTACAGAAGAACAAGAAAAATCATTTTTCCTAATAAGTCAAACACAATATTCCTTAGTAAAATAAACCTGACACATGTGGTGGGAGAAACCAAATGTCCTGCATGTATGTATCTTGCTCAAACCCATAGTACTTGGGCTCCTCTTTATTCAACACTATAAAGACAACATGACAGAGACAACATTTCTCCACCTCCCACAACAGAAAATAAAAACTTGTCCCAAGAACCCAGTGCTCCTTCCTGGCTGAGGAAGGATGAAACGCATGCCTGGTTACGTTACTGCCTCAGTGAGGCAAGAGAATGGACCCCATCGCTCCAGCGATGAGAAACTAGGAGCTGGTCCCTACTGAACTAACTTTCCAGTCTCCCAGAGAGGTATCAAAGACAGGACCAGAAGCAAAGAATAGGAGACATTTATAAAGGCCAGGAACTCACTGTCATCCTTAGTTCTCAGAGGAATTTGGACTTCATATTAACCTTTAAAAGACGGCATTTAAATTCCGTCAGCATTTAAATTCGACCAGGGGGACCCACTCCTTGCCGGGATCTAAAGTTCCCTTTCATCGGATAAAGGTTAAACAAAACAGCTTCTTATGAAAAACTCTGGCTGAAATGGTAGGTAACATGACCTGATAATTCAGAATGTAATTAATTTTAAGTTTTATACATTATTAGCAGGTTAAAATCCTTAAAATACCTAAAAGACAACTTTATCATATGTTCATTTAAAAAAATTCTTTAAAAACAAATTTATGTGCAATGATTTTTACCAAAACATTTATTTGTGGTAGTAAAGAATTGAAAACTGGGAAAACTAGCAACAGAGAGATGGTTGAGCTACATGCATATGACAGAAAATTATGGGGCCACTAAAAATTATGACTGCCAGAAAAAGATCTTGGAAGATGTTCCAAACTGTTTACAGCTTGGACTTCTAATAAGCGAGAATAAAATGCAGAGAAGTTCCTCTTCTATTCCACACACTCTTACACTGCTGGCATTGCTTGGAAAGAGTTCTTTCAATAAAGGAAAGAATTCTAATGATACAAAATTATGCTGAAAGTATACACCACCTCCCCAAAAAGGCTTCACAGTTGTGAGCACAACCATCTTTAAAAAGCACCAAGTGAAACACGTAACATTAATGTCAATGGTTGCTTGCAAGTGAGAACCATATGGATTTATCTTGTCTTTTTTTGCAAAATTTCTACAGTAAGAATATACTATTTAACCTAAACAGTGAAACCAAAAGAACTCTTTTTTTAAATGACTGACTTATCAACCTAGATTCTGACCTCAATAAACATTCCCCATTCTAAAATTAGCATCCCCCAGTTATTCCTTCAATCCAACTGCTCCAAACTCCCTTTGGAATAAGAAAGTAATAAATAAATATAAGTAATAAATTCAAATAATATTAAAACCATACCACTACTTTTGGAAGCTCCTTATAAATCTGTTTCACAAAATCCAAAAAATGATGAATCTAAAAAATAAAAAACAGTATAAGGAAGATATTCATAAACAGAAAATGCTTACAATAAATAAGAAAAATGTTTATAGTCTTAATATACAAGAACTGATAAAACAGGTAAGAAAAATGTCAGACTCACAATACAAACAGGCAATGAATGTGAACAAAAAAGAAATACAAAAGACTGACGGACAGACACCAAGCTTTCTAATTCAGGAGGAGCATAGAAATAAAAAATAAAATGAATGCCACTTTGACCTAGTAATTCTAAACATTAACACATTTGACCTAGTAATTTTATGTCAACAATCCCAGTCTATGAAGTAATTTGAACTAGAAACAGACATTCAATAAGTCTTAAAATAAAAATTTTTGAAATACTTTAAATATCCAAAAATGAGGGCACCCATATGTAAGAAAATTATAATTTTTCAATTGGGAAAACGCTTGTATATAATGTGAAGGGAAACGATCAGAATATAAAATGTCATATACAGTATAGTTACAATTATGTACAAAATATTACATATATCAGGTGGGAAAAATGAAATCAATATTGTTTTTAAGATGGAAGAAATTCTATTTCATCGTTATGCTTCTAATTTCCAAATAATCTACAACAGGCATTCACTTAAGCTTATCATCAAAGAAGACACTGTATTAATTATTGCTAACACAGGGTATTTAATGCTTACTCTATAGGTGCTAATCACTGTGCTAAGAACTTTAACTTTTATATTTCATTCTTTAAGCAATCTTTGAGGATATACTGTGATTGTCCCCATTTTAAAGAAAAGGCTCCAAATGGCTAGAAGTCTGCCCACTGTCACATAGCTTCTGAGCTGCAGAGCTATATTCAAACCCAGGTGATTTCAGAATCCACATTTTAACCCTTGTAAAACATAAAATGATCAGAGCCTTCTAACGTATTAGACATTTCTGAATACCAACAGCTCTACCAATCTGGTTAGCTAACACATATGCACCACTAAACAAATCCAGTTAAATATTCATATACACATTCAAAATAGAAGAGGTAACTGCTAAACCCATAAAGAATTTCCCCTAAAGAGGCTATATTTTCTACACTTGTAAGCACATGTGCTCCATCAACACTAAAAGAGAATAAAAATTTACATAAGGAACTTGTCAGCACACTTCAGAAATGCTCTCAGGATAAATACTTACTTCTTGTGTGATGGGTGGCCTGAACTGTTTGTGTAGCTCAATAATTATTCTCAGGCAAATAAGAACGTTTTCTTCATTTTCCGTCTTTAAAAAAAGCATTTAGGGTTACAATTCTGAGAACTTATTTTAATCTAAAGATTAAAGACTATTTTCTAAGCATTTTTATTTATACACATGCCCCATCAACCAACTTAGATCTGATTTGTTGAAAATTCATTAAACCACAAAACACAGCTGCCCAAACAGGAAGCTTTTGTAGTCTTCGGTGGACCAACTCTCTCCCCTCTCCAAAGCTCATCATTCCAAGCGGCCCAGAAACACAATATAATTCTAAACACATAAAGACTAAGAACAGCAAGAAAATAATTTTAGAGGTTAACTTAACAGGTACTAGATGGATTAGACCCAAGAATTTGAGAAACTCTTCATGAGCACCTACTATGCTTGACACACAAAACTAGAAAGCACAAAGCCAAAGAACCCTGTACTCTGAGTTTGTCAATGACCATCCAACTCATATTGAAAGATTTCTACTATGTAGAGTCAATTTCTCAGTGACTCAGAAAAACAAAATAAAACTTCAACTAATAATCTTTCATAGTAATTTGGCTGGGGAAATGGACATTAAGAAAATTTTTACTAATGTGAATCAGAACTTTAGTGAAAAGGAAATAATTGTATAACACTGGATTTTACATTTAGAAAATCACTGAGATTTTTAATACTGTGAATTAAGAATTCTCAAAGGTTACCTCTAAAAAGCGAAACATCACAGACAAAACATTTTTCGTATGAGGACGAAGATGTTCATTGGTTGGTATTCTATGAATTATTTCAAGAACTAGTTTCCGCAGTTGCTGAAGAAAAATAAAAATATAAATATAAAATCCTTCCAAGAGTTTCAAAGTAATTCTTTCGCACTCTACAAGTACCACACAACTGTCTGTACCCAGCACTGGTAACCATCATCCCACAGGATCAATCCCATTTTAGAAACACTCCTGTATATTATATCAATAGAATCCAAAGCACGTCCTGCAAACCATTACTTTCGATATTTCTACAACTGCATACCAAATCAAGTAAGTCAAATTTTCCCTCTTTCACACCTTATTTCCAGCAGAAAGGGCACTAGTGTGTCAATGTGGAATGGATTTAAGATGAAAGAGCAGCCCTAGCAGGTTTTGCTCTGTGGTTAGAGCGGTGGCCTGCAGACTGAGGGTCTTGGGTTTGCTTCCGGTCAAGGGCATGCACCTCGGTTGCAGGCTTGATCCCAGGCCCCGTCTGGGGCACATGCGAGAGGCAACCAGTGGATGTGTCTGTCACATCGATGTTTCCCTCTCTCTCTCTCTCTCTCTCTTCCTCTTGCTGAAAAAGCAATGGAAAAAAATACCCTTGAGTGAAGAGAGGATTAAAAAGACAGAGAGAGAGATGAAAGAGCAAAACAAACAGAACTTCATTTGAGATCTCCCTCCATAATCTCAGGTTAGCTCCTATAATGTTCCCCCCAATTACCTTGGGCCCAAGGACTAATTTCATCCTAAGCTATACTAAGCTTTCATGATTCTGTCTATGGAGCTGACAACTAAAAAGTAGATCAGTCCTGGGCTTAGTTGACTGGGCACTGTCCCGTGCACCAGGAGATTGTCAGTTGGATTCCGTCAAGGGCACATGCCCAGGTTTGGGGCTTGATCCCCAGTAGGGCGTGCAAGAGGCAGCTGATCAATGGTGCACTCTCACATCGATGTTTCTCTCTCCCTCTCCCTTCCTCTCTAAAAATCAATAAACTATTCTTTAAAAATAAATACATAAAAGGTAGATCATATATATATGTGTGTGTGTGTGTATATATATATCTTTAACTGGTACATAAAAATGCTTTATTTAGCAATACACTTTCACTGGTATTGTGGTAATATTTTCAGATATTTTTAAGAAATACATGTTGAACTCTAGAAAAAAAAAAGATGTGATAAGACTGTTTTAAAATAATCAAGACAAGCCCGGCCGGGAGTAGCTCAGAGGTTGAGCATCAACCTAGGATCCAGGCGATCGGGGTTTGATTCCCAGTCAGGGCACATGCCCGGGTTGCGGACTAGGCAGCTGATCAATGACTCTCTCATCATTCATGTTTCTATCTCTCTCTCTCTCCCCCTTCCTTCCCTCTCTTTGAAATCAATAAAGATATGTTTAAAAATAAAATAATAAAATAAAATAATCAAGACAAGGAGGTAAAAAGAGTAGGTGGGGCTACAGGTAAAACAAAATTGGCCAACAATTAAAAGAATTGAAATGAGTAACAGTAGAGTTGGGCAATGGTATGGGGAGGGTCAACAGACTACCGTTCTTTCTTTTGTATATATTCTAATTCACTTGCAACAAAGTGTACACACACAAGTCAGCAAATGTAAATAAACTGTAAAAGAGATGTTCTTGACAAAATAAAACCAAGACATTTAACTAAGGAGGCAAAAGCCTTGGGCAAAGTTATCCTTATGTGACAAAACCTCTTTCATTTTTAAGTGGAACCACAGGTTTTTCTAGTTGTTTTAATTCATAAATGCTTGCAGTCCTACTCCATGACATTTTTTCCCTCATTGATAGTTTTAAACAGATTACCTGGGCTGGTTTCTCCTGAAGAAACTGAACTTCTCCATCTTGAAGAAATGTAAGAAACCGAGGGATGATATGTTCCAGGAATGTAGAATACTGAGGAGATGATGTTACATTCTAATTATGCAAAAGTAAAAGAAAACCCCATTAGTTTCTGTATATATTTTCACCTCAAATTCATCTAGTATTATAATAACCTCAAAAGAATATAAAACACTTTACCAGAATCAACAGTAATTTTTAATACTTTTAGATGCTTGGGTGATAACATAGTTTTAAACAAATTAAGACGATTGTTGCTTCTAAAATCCAATTCAAGAAAACAAAATGCTAAAATTTACTGTTAAAACTAGAAATACTAATGCTGTGGAAAATGTTGACTTGGAGCCAGTTTTAGGCTGGCTCTGTCACACTAAAGGAGACCTCTGAAAAGTCATTTAGCTTCTTGAGCTAAGTTTCTTCACATAGAAAATGAAGAGCCTACACAAAAACTGACACCTTTTTCCAATCTAAAAATCTAATTTATTAATTAGATTAATCTAGATGAATTAGATTATAATCAAATTTAATTCATTATTTATCCCAGCACTAATTTTAAAAGGAAAATAGGAAATAAAACTATAGTTTGGAGATAGGATAGTAAAATGGCTACTTGTGCAGTTTCTGGATTCCACTTAAGATTACAAACCTCTGTGCTTCAGTGACCCTATCTGTTCAGAGGATAATATTTCCCATCTTATGTACTCATGTAAACTACAACAGTGTCTATGGTAAATGCTCAATAAATATTATGTTAATATTTACAGAGCACTTATATACTAAATAAATACTGTGTTACATGCCTTTTATTCTTTCTCACTCAGGCCTCACCATAACCCTTCGGTAAATATTATGCCCATTTCACAGATAAAGACAGAGGCTCAGAGAGGTTAAAAACTTGCTGAATGTCAGAATCGGTAATTTTTGAAAGTGGATTCAAATTAAGAGTAAAATCCAAGTCCTTTCTCCCTTTTAAAATCTCACCTGCTCATTCAATAAATATGTATTAAGCTCCCATCAGGTGCTCAATGAAGATAAAATGATGAAGAAAGTATACAATTCATGCCCTCAGAGAAGGCAGCAGTGTGGTGGGAAAGACAGATATCAAGAAAAAACGAACAGCCCAGCTGGTGTGGCTCAGCTGGTGGAGCATCATCCTGTGCACCGTAAAGTCCAGTTCAGTTCCTGGTCAGGGCACATCCCTGGGTTATAGGTTCAATCCCCGGTTGGCAGAGGAAACCGATCAATGTTTCTCTCTCACATCGATGTTTCTCTTTCCCTCTCTCTCTCTCCCTTGCCCCTCCATTCCTCTCTAAAATTAATAAATTTTTTTTAATGTATTTGTCACCTTCCATCCCCAAAACTTAAGACTTTTTACAAAACACCTAAATTCAAAGATTCGAGGAAAAGAGGAATAAGCTTCATATTGAAACATTACCAAGGTTATCAAAGAATCAAGCTAACCTGCACAGAAGCCCATACCAACCATTGATTCCATATCCTTCAAAACATCTGAGTAAAAAGACTCATTAGCCCTGGTCAGGTAGCTCAGTTGGTTAGAGCAGCTTCCCAATCAGCAAAGGTTGTGGGTTCAATCCCAGGTCAAAGCACATACAAGAATCAACCAATGAATACATAAATAAGTGAAACAACAAATCACTGTTTCTCTCTCTTCCTTCCTCTTTAAAATCAATAAATAAAATTTTTTTAAAGTATCATTAAACAAATTGCCCAGTTATTCTTCCAGCATTTTAACTCAGCCCCCAGCATTTTGATCCATATGAATTTTTCATGTGATTTCTAACTTGGTTTCCTTATTTTCTGTCCTGAAAGATGATCCATACGATATTTACTTAGCCTACAATCTTATCCCTGAGTGTTAGTGAAATGAATTTCTAAGACTCCTGAAACAGGGAATTATTTTTTTAATTTCACTCACTTCATTTAAATATTTTTTCTGGGATGGCAGTGGTGGTAATTTAGAATTACCTACTGATGGTCATTCTAGTATTTAATTCTTTGAAGAACTTAGTCACCTGAATTTAAGCTAAATGTCTATGTCATACAGATTTCAAAAGTCACTATTTGGAAAGGCCCAAGTATCCTGTTTCAATAACTTTCAATTCTGCTAATTTAATCAATACATCTGAAACCAAAGCCAGGAACTTGCTATAACTGTCAGACACTTAATCCAGAGAGCCCAAGTCTAATTCAGAGGCCTGCCTAATGTGCTTGTTCTTACAAGTTCACCTGTTGCTCTGTGGCTTCAGCTTCTCAACCGTGCCAGGGCTCTGGTTCTCTCCTATCGGTTCTTCCAATAAAATGTAGAATGCAGGCCTACCTTGTTCTACCTCCCACCTCTTTCTTTGTATGCTTTTAATAATTTGCATTAGCAGCTCGGGCAGCAGAGAAAACTCTTTAGCTTTCTCTACATATCTCGGAATTTTTTTTCCAGCTCAGTTCAAGGCAACAAGTCTTTGAAAACATCTATTTTTTAAAAACACACCAGCACTGACTGGTGTGGCTCAGTGAATAGAGCGTCAGCACCCATTACAAAAGGTCTCAAGTTCGATTCCTGACCAAGGCCACATATGTGGGTTGCAGGTTCGATCTCTGGCCCCTGTTAGGGCGCATGTAGGAGAAAAACAATGTGTCTCTCTCACATCGATGTTCCTCTCTCTCTCTTTCTGTCTCTCTCTCTCTTCCTTCCATTCTCTCTGAAAAGCAATGGGAAAAAATATCCTCCGATAAGGATTAAAAAGAAAAACAAAAAACCAGCAGGGATTGTGGCTGAGTGACACGGAGGCTGCTGGAGACCCAGGCATTCCTCTTAAAGGGCTCGGGCACAGGCTTGCTCAGACTCACTCCCTCTGAGCTCGAGCACTGGGGCAGCAGACTAAAAGAAACCTGGGACACTGGGGAAGGAACTAACTTGCCTACAATCAGGGCAAGAGCTGGAAGGGCAGCTTCCTCCCAGACAGAAGAGCTGGCAGAGGCCATTGCTCTTTTGACAAGCCCTTCCCCCCCAGAGACCCCAGACAGGCGCCATATCTGAATCTCCATCAACCTAGCTTACACTTTTCACCCAGCCCTGGTGATTTCCTGAGACCCCGCCCCACCAAATTTGCAGGTCAACCCAAGCTGTTTTCAGTGGCTTTCACATACAACTGGCCTCTCTTGCCGCATGCTTCAGATTTTCCTAAAATCTCTTAAACAAGCAGCAGCTGGCCTCAGCATTCCCCATACCAGATCAGTAAGTGGCCCCAGGCCAAGCACTAGCAGCAGCTCAACTTGGTTCATAGCTTGGCCTCTCCCAGGCACCTCTAAGCCTAGCACAAGTAACAACCAACTATAGATTGCTGGGTAGTTCATTGCTGGGCAGGGCACAGGCAGAGGCTGACTGCACCTACTGGGATGACCCAGAGACAGTGCACCCGGTGATCAGCTTCAACCATGCCAGATTACAACCCTACCACATCCACAGGTGACACACTCAAGGGGTGGACTTGGTGAACAACAAAGCTCCACTGAAGTAAATCCTGCTCCATAGGGGTGTCTCCTGTACAGCAGCTCTTCCATTGTAGTCGCAGGTGGTCCTCACAGCCAATTGGCCTGGAGGTCAATGCCTCCCAGTGACACCAACAGCAATCAAGGCTCAACTACAACAGGACAGTGCACACAGCCCACATGGGCACACCTGGATGCCCAGGTCAGGTGATGGGGAAGGCTGAGCCACTGGTCCCTACAGGGCACCTACTACACAAGGCCACTCTACCAAGTCCAGGAGACACAGCAGCTCTACCTAATACATAGAAACAAACACAGGGAAGCAGCAAAAAATGCAGAGACAAAGAAACATGTCACAAATGAAAGAACAGAAGGAATCTCCAGAAAAAGAACTAAATGAAATGGAAGCAAACAACTAAATGCAGATTTCAAAACAATGGTTATAAGGATGCTCAAGGAACTTAATGAAAATTTCAAGAAACTTAGTGAGAATTTCAAGGAAACTAGTGAGAACATCAATGACATAAAAAATGACCAGTCAGAAATGAAGGCTACATTATCTGAAATGAAGAATAATTTACAGGGAATCAACAGTAAAGGAAGCCGAGAATCAAATCAGCAATTTGGAATACCAGGAAGCAAAAAACACCCAATCAGAACTGCAAAAAGAAAAAACAATCCAAAATAACGAGAATAGTGTAAGGAGCCTCTGGGACAACTTTAAGGATACCAACATATGCATCATAGGGAAACGGAAGGAGAAGAGAGGGAACAAGAAACTGAAAACCAATTTGAAAAAATGACAGAAAACTTCCCCTCCCTGGTGAAAGAAATAGACTTACAAGTCCAGGAAGCACAGAAGGTCCCAAACAAGAGGAACCCAAAGAGGCCCACAGCAAGACACATCAGCATTAAAATGCCAAAGGTTAAAGACAAAGAGAATCTTAAAAGCAGCAAGAGAAAAGCAATTAGTTACCTACAAGGGAGCACCCACACAACTGTCAGCTGATATCTCAACAGAAAGTTTGAAGGCCAGCCAGGCCAGCAAGGCTTAGCAATTGAGCATCAACCTATGATCCAGGAGATCTCGGTTCAATTCCAGTCAAAGGACATGCCTGGGCTGCAGTCTCGACCCCCGGGGGGGGATGTGCAGGAAGCAGCCAATCAATGACTCTCATCACTGACGTTTCTATCTCTCTCTTTCCCTCTCCCTTCCTCTTTCTGAAATCAATAAAGTCATATTAAAAATAAAGTTCTGTGGCACACCAAAAAATACATTTTTTTAAGGAAAAAATAAACTTTGAAGAATATTTGAAGAAATACTCAAAGTGATGAAAAGCAAGGACCTACAACCAAGATTACCCAGTAAAACTATCATTTAGAATTGAAGGTCAGATAAAGAGCTTCACAGACAAGAAAAAGCTAAAGGAGTTCACCACCACCAAACCAGTATTACAGGAAATGAATAGTCTTCTTTAAGAAGAAGCTAATGAACAAAACAAACTGATAAACAAAATAGACCCAGAGACACTGAAGCATGCAACAGACTGATGTATTTCAGAGGGGGTGGAGGGGTGGGGGGAGAGATTAACCAACGAACTTATATGCATATATGCATAACCCATAGACACAGACAATAATGCAGTGAAGGCCTGGGGAAGGGGGCAGGATTGGGGTGAAAGGGGTCAATGGGGGACAAAAGGGACATCTGTAATACTTTCAACAATATATACAATCTCAACACTCTTCAGAGGGAAATAACAGAATGTACAGTCTCTACATCTCATATACAATGTGTACCATACAATTAAAAACTACTAGACATGCAAAGAAACAGACAATGTGACCCACAGTCAATAGAAATCAATTTTTATAGTGCCTAAATGTTGTATTTAACAAACTTTAGTCATTATAAATATGTTCAAAGAATAAAAGGAAAATATGGTCATAATATATGAAGGCAAGGGATCTGCAGAGAAGTGAAATCTATCAAGAACCACATGGAAATTCTATAACTGAAACTACAATAACTGAAATTTTAAAATACAAAAACTAAATACATATAAATTAAAATTTAAAAATAACATCCCAGCAGATTGGAGATGACAGAAAAATAGTGAACTCAAAGGCACATCACTAGAAATTATTCAATCTAAAAAACAAAAAAGGAAAAAACTAGAAAATGAAGAGAGCCTGAGGGACCTAATGGACAATATAATTGTAGTTTGTAAAGCCCTGAAGAGATACTGCTTGATCAAGGTCACAGAAGTTATAAGTCACAGAGCCAAAACTGATATGCAGCTCTCATTCCATAGTAACATACCATTTATTGCCTGAACATAAATTCACAGCAAAAGTTTGAGTGCATCCTGAGAGTATATGCCTAAAGAGCTACCATATTTAAAAATGAAAAAATGTGCCCTGGCCAGGTAGCTCACTTGGTTAGAGTGTCATCCCACTACGCCAAGGTTGGGGGTTCAATCGCTGGTCAGGGCACATATAAGAATCAACCAGTAAAAGCATAAATAAGTGGAACAACAAATCGATGTTTCTCTCTCTCTTCTTCCCCTTCCTCTCTTTCTAAAATCAAAAAGTAAATTTTAAAAAGAAAAGAAAAAATATTAAACAACCAAAACCAACACAAGTATCACTAGTATGAAGAAGTTGGACAACACTGTGTACAAACTTTCAAATTTCACTTTTAAAATACAATAAGTTACATTAACAGCGCAAACATTTTTTGAGTTACTAGTAAAAAGATTGACAAAGAAGCAAAAGGAAAGCCCATGACAATATTTAGCTCAAAATGAAAAGCATAAAATATAAAAGATCATACCTCAAAATTTTCACTAACTTCTTGCATCATTTTTAACTTTGTTTCATCAGCTGTAAAATGACCAAAAAAATTATCAGGCAATTGAAATTATGTTAAGGATGGTCCTAAAATTACTGGATTTAATAAGAGAAGCAATCAGATCTTATCAGTTTGACTGTCATGGTCCAACAGAAGGCACATAACTAGTTCCCTACAACCAGTCACACACATTCATACTCCCAGACATATGTGTGCAAGCAGACAAGGACACAGACACAGGCAGAGAGAGAGAGACAGAGAGACACACACACACACACACACACACACACACACACACGTGCCTCTTTGGGGCTCCAGCCAGTAATGCTCATCACTTTGCTTCTCCACAGGCAGAAAAACAGAAAATTGGGACAAAAGTTAATGTTATTATTTATCTCCATGTGCACATTCTTTGAACTGAGATGAATGAGTCATATAAATGCACTTCTTAATGACAAAAAGGATCAACTCACGGGTATTTACATCTGTGAGAGCTGCCACAAACTGAAGGTATTTTTTCATCAGAGTGGTTTGGTCAACCACTGTGGCCCCTTGTGTTGCAACAAATGCCATTTTTCTTTTGATCTAGTTTATTTCTCAAGAGAAAAGTATCAGATCCATGAGTTCACCCAACCTATGAAAAGAAACATATATTAGCCAATTTATTAAAGGCACAGGTTCACAATCTCTATGAACATCCTACTTAAATGCCTGCATTTACCTAAATACTTTTGCATTAATCCAGAAAGCACTATTCCCTCCACTTTTATAAAAATAAAATTTACCTAAACCCATTTTATCTATTAATTTCTAAACATGACTTTTCTAGACAATGCTTTTCTTTCCTACCATATTTCCTTCTTTCCTTAAGCCAGGGGTCGGCAAACTTTCTCTACATTCTCTACAAAGAGCCAGATAGTAAATATTTTAGGCTACTCAGCCATAGACACCATATAACAAGAGTAGCTATGATCCAATACAACTTTACTTCTGGACGCTGAAATTTTAATTTCATATATTTCTCACGTGTCATGAAACATTATTTTTCTTTTTACTTTTTCCCAACCATTTGAAAAATGTAAAAACCATCTTTAGTTCATGCGCTGTATAAAAACAGGCACCAGGCTGGATTCGGTCAGCTGACTGTAGTTTGGCCAATTCTGCCCTAGGTGACTTGTTCTCAAACTTCAATGCGCATTAATTAAATCACCAGGTGCCAAAGGTGGATTTCCAAACATCACCCAAATGCAATGGGTTCAGTGAGGAGCCAGGAAGCTGTAAATTGTTTGCAGCTGGCACACGCTAGACAATCAAAAAACGCTCATCGAATAAATTTAAAAATGCACTGAAAAAGCAACTCAGTGAGTCAGAAACAGGCTACTGACCACACTTTGAGAACTGCCATTTCAAACTGAAAAACAGTAGGAAACTTGAGTCTATATTAAAAGCCATCACAAAAGTCTCTAGAGAAAACTGGGGAAGCTTTTACCCATCCTCCTTGTATATATACCTAATTTCACTCTGCCTTAAGAAGCAGTTTCCTGACTTGATTTTCTTTCAACAGACAAACCAATAACTCCTCCGTAGGCCTTCGAAAAGCTTTGCCCTAAAGGATACACACTGACTTGCAGCTCACACTTCTGCCCCAAGCGATGGGGACACCGTGACACCACAAAGCCCCTTGTGTGCATTCTCCCAGAACACCAAAAGCACTGCTCCGATGCAGAGAGGACACCCACAGCTATTTCATTCTAGCACGGTCCACCAGAAGTCCCACTCCTCTGGCTCAAGGCAGGAAAAGGCCCTACAGAGACCAAAGGGAGGGATTCTGTCCACCCTGCTAGATGATGACCAGGCTACTGCTTCCGTTTTCAGGTCGCACACCCTCCTGCAAACGCAGAAATCCCTACCCCTGGGAACCCAAGACTCAGGGTCCCGGCCTCTCCGCGCCTAAGAAATTTCTGGTCGTCCCCAAACTTCTTAAAGGCTCGGACTCCCTTTTTTTTTCACCGGATTCGTTAACTCTTCCATTTCCCGGGGCCCGAGAGGCCTGGCTCCGCTTTCCGGTCGGGGGGGTGGGGCCTAAGGTGCGAAAACGTCCCATCCCGCCGGTGTGCTGGAGAGCAAGCAGCTCGAATAGCCGGGAGGCCGAGGTTCCACGCCTGACTCCCACGGAGCCCCCGCGTCCCGCCCCAGGTGGAAAGACCCGAGCCCGCAATGACTCGCACTCGGGCAAACGGCCCCGCCTCCCGCCGTCCACCGCCCGCCGCCCCGACCCCGACGCCGCCGCGCCAGGCCAGAGGGGGCGCTGTCCTCGCCACTACCTTCCCTCTCCGCGCTGGGCCTGGCGAGCCAGGTGCCTGCGTGGAGGCCGGGAGATGCCAGGCTGGCCGGGGGCGCCTCGAGGGGGCCGGTGCTCAAATCCCACGCTCTATCTTCTCGGAATCAAACGACCCTCCGCTTCCCTCCTTTTGTCGCCGTCCCCAAACACGGAGCGCCCGCCGGCCAGGCCGTGCTACGGCGAGCGCCGAGGGCCAATTCCGCGCCACTAACCCTCCGCCCTCCGACACTCCCCAGCTCGATCAGGCAGTGGCGGAGGTTGCAGATAGGGCTGGGCCCAGCCTCCCACGGTCACTCCCCGGAGTCGCCGCGCCGCAGAGACCTCCCCACGCCTGGACCGCGCCGCACCCGTCGTAGCCGCCGCACGCGCCTCCCGGGGCCGTTCCGCTCCTCTCCAACATTTACTCCGACTTCGGTGGCCGGCCTCCCACAGCTCCGACCCACGACCACCAACGAAATACAGGCCTTCGCAGAACCACCGCGCGCGGTCCCGCCCCCGCCTTAAAGCGGCTACGCGCGCCGCGAGGGGAATGAGCCCGGACGCGCCGCCCCCGGGTGGGTGTGGCCTCGGAGGGCCGCGGAGCGGGCGGGGCGCGCGGCGCAGGTGGACCCTCACCGCCCCTAAACCTCGCCTCCGTGGGCGGGCCGCGGGCCCGGGTGGAGCCGCAGGCAGTTACCCTGTAGGCTTGCTTGGGCTCCTACTTCCCTAAGTCTCCGCGCTCGAGCCCGACTCGGGGAGGGTGCGGGAGAGACGCTCCGCGCTGCTTCCGGGGGTGGGCACCGGATGGGCTTCCTTAGTTGGCGGCGGTCTGGTCGGGGGAGAGCCACCCGCCCCCCAACTGAACCTGTTCGGCAAGGCGGGGTTTTCTCCCCCGCAGCCGTCCTAGGGCCCTTCTTAGCCCGAGAGGGGGTGAAGGAAAGGAGGGTCTTTGGGAAATTGAAGGCTGAAGACTGACCGATACCCTGTAAGCAAAGCCCTGGTCCTCCGCCTGGAGGTGGCCGACTCGGTGATTTGTTTAGCAGCTGAATCACCCCGAGTCTGGAACTCAGAAAACAGCGTTCTGTCCCCTCCGACCAAAGCCTCGGCCTAGGCCAGAGCAATGATGAGACGAGGAAGCGGGCCGAACGCCCTGATGCCCAGGTGTGATGCCGTGGGCTGGACCGAAAGTCCTGGAAGAGGGCGCTCTAGAACAACGTAAAGCCTTAAGGAAAAGATCTAGCGCGAGACACGCGAAAACCCAATAGTGCCCATAGGTGTGCGGGTGCCTTAGGAGCTGCAAACCACAAGAACGGGGGGGGGGGGGAATAGAGGAGGACCTGTGATGCCAGGGGATTAGCGATGAGGGGTGAACCTGATTGGAGCAGGAAAACTGACCTGAGATGGGGCGGACTGTGTCAACACCAAGGGCCCTGCCGCTACCAACCCTTCTCACCTAGGCCCCACCCTACATCGCCCCCTGGTGATTGGAGATACTCACCCTGCAGAAGAAAGACTGAAGCTGGAAGGGACCTCAAGTGTCAATCCCGCCACTCACATGTTTTGTCCCTTCCTCAGGCTGACTGGGCAGGGGCCCCTCCCTACAGTCTCTCCTGCTTCGACCAGGGTCAAAGCCACGGCTTCCAGCTCATGATGCACACCCGGGCCCCACAGGGCTTCAAGGTCGCAGTTAACTTGCTGGGACTGGCTGCATCCACTCTGATGTTTCTACTCTGAGCCCACAGCCAGCCCTAGAAAGCTCCCCAGATATCATTATCAGCCCCAGGAGCAATGATCACTGGTCCTGCCACCGGACTTATTCCCTCCTCTCCCCCTGACAAGCCCCTGTGTCAACAGGGGAAGAAGTGGCCAATTGAGTAACAGGTGTTTGTTTTTTCAGGAATCACAGGTTTGGTTCCACTTGGGTGTTGCATACTTCTATTTCTGCCACACTTTCTCCACTCCCTACTTAATAAACTCTGATCCACTTGTAGTCTGATGAATTCATCCTCAATCTCACCCTCAAGGCTTTTGGCCTTTGATTTTAGGAGAAACTAAAGACTGCAGGGGCCCTTAGAAATTTTATCGGTGAGGATAAAAGACCAAAAACAAAACAGTCCCAAAGCCTGTCATTGCTCTGAGCTAGCCTGAGTGTGTACCTAGTATCTAAGAGTTAAGGAAGAAAGGAGAACTGGAGACCTGAGCAAACTCAAGAAGAGAGGCAACCCGTGACTTTTGCATTCATGTGCACTCTCAAACAGGTGTTCCTGGTCTGTGGTCAGCTCTAAAGTGTTGATTTTGATGCAGGTTTCTTTCATATGTGACTCTATAACCAAAAATGCAGTTTTGGCTGCCTGCTGCAACAAAAGTCAAACTCATGAGACAGGTGCTGGTGCAAAAGGAAAGAGGTTTTATTCAGGTGTTGAGACCTGGGAGAATGATGGAATTCTGTCTCAAAGGCCACCCTACTTCTTGAGCACACTCACAGTCTAGATTTCTAAATGGAGAAGTGTATGACCAGCTAAGTTGCTTACCCCCACTATGGTCTCTCAGCTTAAGGCAAAGATTATGAGTGTAGCGCAGGTTACAATCTTTGGAATGTAACCTGTTTGCAACCCCTGCTGGACAGGAAGAAGGTGTAGTCACTGTTTATCCTAAATCCACAAAGGGGCACAGCTTACACGAGCCTCCACTGGGAACCTCTAGTCTTGCCTCTTACCTCTTCCCTCCTACTTCATGCCCCGTATCCTCTGGGAGCCTTGGTGTCTGGCTGTAACATGAGAACAGAATTCCTATCACAGGCATGTTCAAAGACAGAAAAGATCAGGGTTGCAAAGCATTCTGTGAGAGGTGGTCTTTCTTCCTGGGAGTGGAGGCAGCATTAACAGCTTGGGATACCCACTTCAAGCTGGGAGCTCCTGGGTTTCCAAGGGAATGGCCTCATCTTCTCTCAAGGCCATGAAGCTGGGAAAGTTCTAGGACAAACTGAACCCTGACACCATTTGTGGCTTCCAGAGAAATGACAATGATAATAAATAAGTGTAAAAAGAGTTAACAACACACCCTTTAAGCCAAGAAAAAAATACATCAGGA
The DNA here is from genome assembly GCF_054644295.1 of Miniopterus natalensis. Taxonomy (NCBI): domain Eukaryota; kingdom Metazoa; phylum Chordata; class Mammalia; order Chiroptera; family Miniopteridae; genus Miniopterus; species Miniopterus natalensis. The sequence continues at coordinate 25,349,723 of NC_142084.1, forward strand.
GGGACAGTCACAATTTTGTGGACTAAGAGGTGGTGTGAGGGGCTGGGACTTAGGGCCAAGAGGGAATGAGGCTGAGGGGCGAGTGTTCCCTTCCCGGCCCCCCGGCAGATGGGGAGAAAGGTAGTAGGCTGTGTGGAGCAGCTGCTGGAGGCATTCCACCCCCTGCTCCAAGCAGCTGCTCCTCTGCCCTGACCCTGCCCATGCTCTGTGGCTCTGCTTGTGGCCGGCCCCTAGCGGGACAGTGGTGTCTGCTTCAGGGACATGAGCACAGAACGCAGGCGGGACACATCTTTGCACTGTTTGCTGCTCTTGGGGTTGAAGTCACACAGCTGGGCCACTTTCTCCCACTCTGTGCCTGGGGTTTCCTCCTTGGATTCCTTCACGAAAGCCTCCTCAGACGCCCTGTAGGTGGAGATAGGACAGAGGTCTCAGAGCTGTCTGCCTTTCCCCTGAATCAGTGATGCTCTGCTCCCACTGAGCAAGGCTTCTTCATCCATCCTACTCTGGGGTACTTTGTCCAGAGGTCTCCTCCCCAGCCCTGTGCCCTCTGACCCCCAGGAAAAGCCTTGGCATCAGAAGAAGCCTAGTTTTGTCCTGCCTCAGGACCTCTGCACATGTCACCTGTCCCAGGAATGCTCTTCCCCCAGACCTGCTCCTCATGGCTTTTTTCTTGTCATTGAGGATTGAGTGCAGAACTCATCTCCTTAGAAAGGTCTTCCCTTGCCACCCTAGCTCAAGTTTCCTCCTATCCCTTTTCCACCCCTGCCCCAGCCTAGGCACTCTCTGGTCATTACCTCTCCATCAAAAGTTCCCCACCTGGGGTTCTTGGCACCTAATGGCCCTTGGAGGGAGGAACTTCTGTGGTACCTCAGCCAGTGACTAACAACATAACTGAAGTACTGGGTTCAGCATTGTCTCCATGTTTTGTGGACCCTGTAAGTGTTCTCCAGAAACACTAATAGAAAACTCAATTAAAGAGGATCTTCAAAGCCAGACTTTCAAAAATTTCCACATGCTCATCTGTATCGGCAGAGTAGCGATAGAGATAGAATCCACTACATTCACAGCATGTTCGATGGCACAGCTCTTTTTAGACCAGGATGACTTTTTTTTTAAATATATCTTTATTGATTTCAGAGAGAGGAAAGGGGAGGGAGAGAGAGAGATAGAAACAATATTGATGAGAGAGTCATTGATCAACTGCCTCCTGCACGCCCCCGATGGCGGATAGAGTCAGCAACCCGGGCATGTGCCCTGACCGGGAATCGAACCCTGATCTTCTGGATCCTGAGTTGTGATGCTCAACTGCTGAACCACGCCTGGCCGGGCAGCCTAGGATGACTATTTTCTCTATGGACCCACAGCCTTGGGATTGCTCCATTGAGTCTTTGCTTTTGGTTGGAATCAAACCAACAAAACCCGTTTGAGCTGATGCAGGGGAACCAACTCTAAGGTCTGGGGAGGGAATGAAGTCAGTCAGTCACAGCCTCCAGGTCCTCAGCAGAGGTGCTGATAAAAACCTCACAACTCTGGCCTGTCTGTCCTAAGAGCCATGCATGCAGTCAGTCATTCCACAAGCATTCCCCCAGCACCTGCCTTGGGCCAGGCTCTGAGGATTTCTAGGCAAGGTCCCTGCACTCACATAGTCTGGTAGGGGATGTCAAGCAGATTAAAAGGCAATTACGCCCTAGCTAGTTTGGCTCAGTGGTTAGAGCGTTGGCCGGAGGCTGAAGGGTCCCTGGTTCGATTCCAGCCCAGGGCACATACCTTGGTTGCAGGCTTGATCCTCTGCCCTGGTCAGGGCATGTGCGGGAGGCAACCAATCAATTTGTATCTCTCACATTGATGTTTCTCTCTCTCTCCCTCTCCCCTCCCACTCTCTCTGAAAAGCAATGGAGAAAATATCCTCAGGTGAGGATTAAAAAAATAAAAGGCATTGTTAACAGGAAGTCTGGGGCACTGGGACTACAGGACACTTAACACAACCTAGAGGCAGGGGATAGTGGTAGGGAAACCTTCCTAAAATTGGCACCTGAACTGAGTGAAAAAACAAGGTAAGGGGCCAGCCTAGTCACAGGCCTGAATTTGGGATGCTATGAAGCATAAAAGTTACAAGGCTAAGTAACAAAGGCTCTCAGGAGCTCTGCTACAGACTACATCCTGAAGGCTGTGCTGGCAGTGCTCAGTGGCCAGTCAGTGCTGAAGTCTAAGCAGGCTGGGTCCAATAAGGGAGGGCTTTCTGAGACACTCCCAGCCTGTAATTTCCAGCCTACCCTGATCATGTGGGATGAATGGGCTGCTTTCACGAGCCAGAGGGAAGGACATCAAGTGAAAGCCTAGGCTTAGTTCTGGTAAAGACTTGACTTCAAACCCCCCATTAACAGCTCTCAAACCTGTTATCTGTAAGATGAAGATAGTACTACACACCTCTGTGCGTTTTATGTGAAATGATTTATGTAAAAACACTGAGCCCTTCTTTCCAAGAGCAGTGAGAAGAGACATTTTAGGTACTTCTAGAACAAAACCTTAGGAATAATAAGGTTTTGTTTTATTAATAGCTGAGGACAAACTATAGAGATTAAGAAAATGCCCAGTGCCCACCCCCACACCCTGCTTGTAATCCTGCAATGTAACAGTCATCATGTCCTCATATGTCATCTAAATAAGGCCTGGGGAGGGGGTGGGAGCGAAGTGGAGGGGGTCAATTGGGGGGGAGGGGGAATGGGACACCTGTAATACTCTCAACAATAAAGATAAATTTAAAAAAAAAAAAAACTTGCCTAAAGGCAATGGGACAATCAGCAAGCCCACTCAGTAGGTTAACTATTTATTGAGCACTAGTAACATCCTAAGCACCACTGAGGATTTAGTAGTGAACAAAACACAAAGTCCTTATCCCCAAGGAGATTATGTTGGAAGAAAGGCACAGACAATAAACAGGTAAATAAGTACATAATATACCATCAAGTATTTACAAGTGCTATGAATTCAAAAAAATGGGGAAGAATTAACTGGGTGGAAAAGGGTGCTATTTTTGAAAGGGTGGTCCAGGAAAAGACTTACTCGGGAGAAACTAGCCCCAGGAAAGCTCAGACCAAGGGCGATTAGATCGGGGGAGAGGTATGAGGAAGAGTATGTCAAGATCCCAAACTCTGGGGAGTCTTTATTAAGACTGGTAGAGGCAGAAAAAGATAAATTTTGGAAAATACCACTAAGATGCCAAAGAACCCAAGCAGGTTAATTTCAGAAGAAAAAACTGAATGGAGAAGGAAAGGAGAACTCCAATATAGATCCAATTTGTGCTGTGGAGGAAGTATGAGGACGTTCCGAAAGGGACCCTCCACCACAGTCAGCGCAGGCTAGCCGAGTCGGCTGTGGTAGATCGCAAACCCAGAACTCCGTGAGAGGTAATGGGAGGGCCAAGTCCTGCAACCCCGCAAACTACCGCGAAGGGGGCGGGGCAAGGGCCGGGACCCTGCCAAGTCAGTACCTTTCTCTGACGGAGGGGCACTGCCTCGATGAGGTCCATAGCCAATTCCATCTCAACCAGATTGTGCCGCGCCGACTTGGCGTGGTCCCAGGGATGTCGGATGTGGGAGCTCCGAGCAAAGAGAGGGGAATCGCGGAACCGTCACCTCGCCGGCCGTCACTGCCAGGCCCCTTGCCTCAGGAACCCAGGCTGCCTCACCACTCGATTCGTAGCGCTGCCTTTCGTCGAGAATTCCGGTTAAGACGCCTCCGGTTAGCACTGTAACCGAACTTCCGCCTCTGGGTCATCACCTTAGTCTGGGCATCCCGCTGAATACCGCTCCCGCAACTCAGACCCCGCGCCTTCGCTTCCATCCCCCGAAGTAGGAAACGCCTCCCCGCGGGCACGCGCAAGTCTTCACAGGCTTTCTGGGAAATGTAGTCCTCCCCCCACCGTAGGAATACAATGCTGATTACTACGACTCCCAGAATGCAATGTGCGGGTGCGCCTGCGTACAACGCTCAGCAAGTTCCTTTTCTCCGCCCCCTTTCATGACTTCATCAGGAGGCGGAGTTTAGTGTCTCCATTTTTTTCCAGCTGCTTTTGCCCTAGGTATGGCGACTCCTCGCCCTCTGACTCCAGAGGCACCCTTTGAACCATCGCAGCCCCCAGTCATTGAGGGTTTCAGCCCCAGTGTCTATGGCAATCCGGAAAGCTTCAAGGAAAAGTTCCTTCGCAAAACTCGCGAGAACCCAATGGTACCCTTAGGTAAGCGGGTACTGACGGAACTGTAAATGGACAGGACAGTGCTTTCGGGGAGAATGAAATAGGGAAGGACCAGGGACGCCAGGGGGACACCCGAATGGGGATGGACCAGAGATTCGGCGAAGAGGCCGGGCGGTGAGGGGCGAACCTGATTGGCGCAGGAGCCGGGCGGGATTCGGTGGCTGGGATGGGGCAGATTCTGTAACTCCCGGGACCCTGCCGGGACCAACACCCCCTACCTCTTTCCGCCCCGGTCACCAGCACCCCCACCCCCACCCGCTCCCCCACCTCCCAGCCCCCCACCCCCAGTCTGAGATCTCGACCCGGGAGAAAGAAGGCCCGAAGCGGGGAGTGGTCTCTGGGGCCGACCTGCCGCCCCAGCTTGGTTTGTGCCTTCCTCAGGCTGCCTGGGCACGGCCGCCGCCCTTACCTACGGCCTCTACTGCTTCCACCGGGGTCAGAGCCACCGCTCCCAGCTCATGATGCGCACCCGGATCGCCGCCCAGGGCTTCACCGTTGCAGCCATCTTGATGGGTCTGGCAGTGTCCGCTCTGAAGTCTAAACCCTGAGCCCGAGGCCGGGCCTTGAAGGCTCCGCGGAGATCGTCCCCAGTCCCAGGAGCAGCCACCGGTCCTGCCAACGGACTTATTCCCGCCTCTCCCCTGACAAGCCCCTGTGTCAGTGGGGGAAGAAGTGGCCAACTGAGTAACAGATTTTTTTCTGGAATCTCTGGTTCGGTTCCCTTTGGGTGTTGCATACTTCTGTTTCCGCCACACTTTCTCCACTCCCTACATAATAAACTCTAATCCACTTATAGTTTCATGAATTCTTAATCTCACCCTCAAGGTTTTTGGCCTTTGATTTTAGGAGAAACAAACTAAAGACTGCAGTGGCCCTTAGAAATTATATGATCTCATATTCAAAAACTTTCAGCTTCTGGGAAATAGAGATTCCCAAGAGTGATAATATTTGGGAGGAGGGTGGGAGAGGGATCTTTCCAACAATTTCCCAACTTTCAGTAGAAAAACCTGCCTTCAGGTGAGGCTTGCCATGGTCCTGTCAGAGGCAGGGGTGTTGGCCTCCACTGTGCTGCTGCTCCTCACCCCACTCCCACCTCCCGAGACCACCTAAGACTCACTCCACTAGTCTTGACTGTCCTGGCATGGTTCTTGCAGCATCTAACAGATAACACCCACTTCTTGAGCACCCCGACACAGTCTAGATTTCTAAATGGATAACTGTATGACCAGGGTCAGCTAATTTGCTTGCCCTCCCTGTGGTCTCTCAGTGTGAGGAAAAGATTACAGTTGCAGAGCAGTACACTGTGGTGTCCCTTAGCCTCAAGATTCAAGGAACAGATATAGATTGGTGAGGACTATGGAGACGGTCACTTTTTGTAACTGCAGGCATTATTGTATCCTAAGAGATACATTGAATTCCTAACCCCAGTACCTGAGGTGTGACCTTATTTGGAAATAGGGTCTTTACAGCAGTAATCAAATTAAAATGAGATTAAGGTGGGCCCTAAGCCAATATGAGTGGTGTCCTTACAAAATGGGGGATATTTGAGCAAAGGCAACATACAGAGTACAGGCCATGTGAAGATGAACTCAGGATTGTACTGATGCATCTATAAGCCAAGGAATGCCTGAGGCAGCCAGAAGCTGGAAGACATGCTGAAACACATCCTTCCCTAGTGATGTCAGAGGACCATGGCCCTACTGACACCTTCATTCAGATTTCTGACCTCCAGAAGAGTGAGACAATTTCTGTTATTCTAAGCCAGGCTTTGTTATGATGTTCTAGGAAATTAATATGGCTGGCAATTAAATGTTTTAAAACTGTGCAGGTCACAATCTTTGGAATGTAACCTGTTTGCAACCCCTGCTGGACAGGAAGAAGGTGTGGTCACTGTTTATCCTAAATCCACACAGGGGCAAGCTGAAGGAGGGAGAGCAGTGGGCCCTCCACATGAAAAGGGCCCCAGCCATTCCCAAGGAAGGGGGTTTGGCAGAGGCTCCCTTCACCAGCCTCTCAGCCAGGCTTAGACGAGCCTCCACTGGGAACCTCTAGTCTTGCCTCTTCCCTCCTACTTCAAGCCCCATATCCTCTGGGAGCCTTGGTGTCTGACTGTATGATGAGAACGGAATTCCTATCACAGGCATGTTCAAAGACAGAAAAGATCAGGGTTGCAAAGCATTCTGTGAGAGGTGGTCTTTCTTCCTGGGAGTGGAGGCAGCATTAACAGCTTGGGATACCCACTTCAAGCTGGGAGCTCCTGGGTTTCCAAGGGAATGGCCTCATCTTCTCTCAAGGCCATGAAGCTGGGAAAGTTCTAGGACAAACTGAACCCTGACACCATTTGTGGCTTCCAGAGAAATGACAATGATAATAAATAAGTGTAAAAAGAGTTAACAACACACCCTTTAAGCCAAGAAAAAAATACATCAGGAGGGACAGTCACAATTTTGTGGACTAAGAGGTGGTGTGAGGGGCTGGGACTTAGGGCCAAGAGGGAATGAGGCTGAGGGGCGAGTGTTCCCTTCCCGGCCCCCCGGCAGATGGGGAGAAAGGTAGTAGGCTGTGTGGAGCAGCTGCTGGAGGCATTCCACCCCCTGCTCCAAGCAGCTGCTCCTCTGCCCTGACCCTGCCCATGCTCTGTGGCTCTGCTTGTGGCCGGCCCCTAGCGGGACAGTGGTGTCTGCTTCAGGGACATGAGCACAGAACGCAGGCGGGACACATCTTTGCACTGTTTGCTGCTCTTGGGGTTGAAGTCACACAGCTGGGCCACTTTCTCCCACTCTGTGCCTGGGGTTTCCTCCTTGGATTCCTTCACGAAAGCCTCCTCAGACGCCCTGTAGGTGGAGATAGGACAGAGGTCTCAGAGCTGTCTGCCTTTCCCCTGAATCAGTGATGCTCTGCTCCCACTGAGCAAGGCTTCTTCATCCATCCTACTCTGGGGTACTTTGTCCAGAGGTCTCCTCCCCAGCCCTGTGCCCTCTGACCCCCAGGAAAAGCCTTGGCATCAGAAGAAGCCTAGTTTTGTCCTGCCTCAGGACCTCTGCACATGTCACCTGTCCCAGGAATGCTCTTCCCCCAGACCTGCTCCTCATGGCTTTTTTCTTGTCATTCAGGACTGAGTGCAGACCTCACCTCCTCAGAAAGGTCTTCCCTTGCCACCCTAGCTCAAGTTTCCTCCTATCCCTTTTCCACCCCTGCCCCAGCCTAGGCACTCTCTGGTCATTACCTCTCCATCAAAAGTTCCCCACCTGGGGTTCCTGGCACCTAATGGCCCTTGGAGGGAGGAACTTCTGTGGTACCTCAGCCAGCGACTAACAACATAACTGAAGTACTGGGTTCAGCATTGTCTCCATGTTTTGTGGACCCTGTAAGTGTTCTCCAGAAAAGGGTTGTGGTCAAACACTAATAGAAAACTCAGTTAAAGGGGATCTTCAAAGCCAGACTTTCAAAGCCTTTCATGTGCTAATGTGCATCAGTGGAATAGTGATGGAGCCAGAATCCAGCATATCCCCAACATGTTTGATGGCAGAGGTCTTTTTAGCCCAGAATAGCTTATCTGTGGAGCCATAGCATGGCGACCGCTCCATTCATTTAAGTCTTTGCTTTTGTTTGGAGTCAAGTTAGGGTGACAACTGGTAGCTTCTCCATTAGAAGCTCTAGCTGACAGGTCTAGAAGCCACTGATCCGGGAACAATGGAGAGACAAAGTATTGTACATACAATTTAGTGGATGAAACCTAAATGTAGGTGTTATTAAGAGAAAGACAACAAATGATTCTTAGGTAGGAGGGCCGGATCTGTGTCCTGTTTGGCTATCAATGATCCCCAGAAAGCCGCTTTCTCCTTGGAAGCCCCCTCTAACATCTCAAACATGACCAGGCACTGGCAGATGGTTGGGAGTTCTACAGTTGGTCCACAGGCTGCGCCACAGATGATCTGGCCTGTGATCCGGTAACCTGGCCCCTCCATACTGATCTTGCTTACGAGCTGTGTGCTCATTACCTAACCTCTAAAGTGAGGATCAGAGCCTCCACCTTGGTGATCTGAGTGGCCTGAGAATCTAAGGAGATCGTAGGTGTGTGCAAGTTTGGGAAGATGTTTACTGCTGTGCAGAGTCGGATATCCGGGGGGCTGAAGAAAGCTTTCCTAGGAGCTATCCTTCTGGGTCAAGAGGCTCCCGCTAACCTTGCAGCCCTAAGTGCAGTGGGTGGTCTTGCAGCATGGGCATCACCACGGAGCTTGTTGGAAATGCATAATCATGGCTCAACTCAGTCCTACTGTATCAAAAACCTCATTTTAACTAGATCCTCTGGTGATTTTCACAGGCACATGGATGTCTGAGAAGTGCCGGTCTGCACTCTCCCTCTTCAGGACTCCCTTGTGTGCTCCTTGGACCATTTTCTGGGCTGAAACAGGAGCACTAACCAGCCCCAGCACCAATGTCCCTCTGCCATCCCCACTGTTCTGCTTGAAATCTCCTGTGGCTCCCCGCTGCCTTCAGGATCAAGTCCCAGCTTCTTGGCATGGCACATCAGGCATTTTTGCAGCTAGCCCCAAGCTGACCTTCTCCAGCCATCCCTGCCTCCATGGCCCGCAGCTATGGGCTGCTAAGTATGTCCTATCCCATCACGTTTGCTCCAGCAGCTGCTTCTACCTAGGATGCCCTTCCCCTCTTCTCACCCTCCCCACCCAGTCATTCCTCCTCCCGCTTTATGGTCCAGCTACAAGTCCTGCATCTCAAACCTGCCCTGGCTCTCACAGCAGAAGGTGGCTTCCAGAGCTTTGTGTATCCTTCCATGCAGATCTTATTACCACACATGCCCAACTGTGAGCAACTTGGGGGTACAGACCATGTGTGTCTTATTCCTGTTTGACCAGAAACTGGCACTGGGTAAGTACCCATGAGGACTGGACCAGGAAAGTGGATGGAAGGTAGGAGTGAAAGGCTGTTACTCTGGGGTGTCCTGGGCTCTGTGAGAGAAGAGTTAGCCAGACAGGAAGCATCAGAGGCTTGCCAAGGGTGTGGCCAGCATGGGGAACAGCCAATACTTGGCCAACCTCACACACTCATCACTGCATTTTTCCCTTCAGCTTCACAATCCCTAACACAACCCTAGGTGTCGCTGTCAACCAACTGAGGTGACATGAGAGGGAACCTCTGCAGTCTCCGGTCTAGATTAGTCACAGTACCAGCTAGATCTCAAACCAGGAACACATGTGAGGGCGCTGTGGCAGTCAGGGCCGGGGTCATGGCCAAATCAGGTAGAAGCTCTAAGGAGGAGCGGTGAACTCGGGGGCAGCAGAAGGGGATTGGTGTGCTCCTAGCTCTCTTCTTTGTACCTCCAGAAACTGGCACTCAGTGTTTGCTTTGTTCAACAGAAGACCTCTTCGCCCTACCTCCCACCCCCAGGAGGTAGGGTGAAGGAGCTGGGCTCCTTCTTTGGGAAGGAGCTGGGCTGCTTTGCCATTCATCCCTCCCACCCAGGCATGGCCAGCGCATTCTTTTCTCTGCCTGGATTTAGCAAAGCTGCCTCCACACAGAATAGACCTCAATGAGCATTTGCTGGAGTGCTGGAGGTGCTGCACTGATTGGGGATTCACCTCCAGCTCTGGTCATTGCCCACCCCCTCGCCCAGCCGCACTCTTATACCCCACAAGCAGGAGACTCAAGAAACTGTGCCAGCCACACAGGGGCCTCGCCCTCTCCAGCTCCCCCAGACCGAGGAGCAGAGGAGACACACGTACACGTAGCCGATGATATCAGCATCTGGCTGCTGGTAGAATGCTTTGTCAGCGATCCTTAAGGGAAAGGGGTTAGGTGGGGGAAGACGAGATGGCAAGACAGACAGACAGGCAGAGGGTTAAAGAGAAAGAGAGACAGTGTTAGTACCTCCAGGTCGAGAGGTGTTAGGAAGCACAGCTCTGGAAGGCTCAGCAACTATCCACAGTCCAGAGAGGAGAGCGGGGTCTTCCACCCACCCACCCACCACAGTGCCTTTTCTAAAACTCAGCCCTGACCATGATACTCCTCCTGTTCACAAACCTTCAGTGGCTCCCCACCACCCATGTCTGCCCAACACAGGTGACCTTGCTCCCACCACTCCCTGCCTCCCTGCTGCCCCAGACACAATGTTCTTGCTTTCTTATCACTCTGTCCCCCAGTCTAGATTTCCCTCCCCCACCCCTGCCCTCTTTTTCCTGATGAACTCCTAATCATCCTCCAAAGCCCAGTTGCCCAGACACAAAGGTTCTTCCTCTCACAGCATCCCTTGCTTCCTCCTGCAGAGGCCCTGCTGTTGAGTTCAGCTGGGCATGTATTTCTCTCTGAGCTCTTAGAATACATCTTGGGTCCTTCTCATCTATCTTCCCAGTGCCCAGCCCAGAGCCTGGCATGCAGCAGCTTCCTGAACACAAGTGTGAAAGTTTCCCAGAGCAGGCTTTTCCCTTCCTGGCAGGCCTGGTACTTTGAAGGGCACAGCCTCAAAGGCTGGGCTGCTGAGCCACATCTCAGAAATGCTCTGAGACCATTCCCGCAAAGGAATTCTCTGGTGGCATCTGCTGTCTTTGCCTACTCAGCATTCATCCACCTTCTTCCAGAAAGGGCACCCTGATGGTCCTGATGGTCCTTTGCAGGATCAGGCTGCCCCCAATTCAGTCCCTGTGGTTTGGGTAGGACTGACCCCATGTACAACCCAAGAAACGGGACTGTTAACTAAGCTGGGTCCATCAGAGAGGCCCAGTGACTGGCCCAGACCCATGTTTGATCAATGAAGGTCAGGTCAAGGACTTATGCTGAAGCTATTGGGAGCAAGAGGCTATTTTATTTTCATTGAAGTTGCCAAGTAAATAGAGCAGAAGCCTGGAGCTGCTGGTAGCCGCCTTCACCCCCTTCCCAGGGGTATGTGTCCAGGAGTGAAGGCACCATAAAGGAAAGAAGAGCTTAGAGACAGTAAAAGTGGGTGGCAACTGACTTTGTTTCAGCCCCTGAGCCCACTGCGCCTGCCGTCCTACCCCTGCCTTTCCAGTTATACAGGCCACTCATTTCCTTCAGTGCTGTAGCCACTCTGGTCAAAGTGCTACTAGCAACAAAACCCTGTACCCAGATTGGCTCTTCACTCCCAGCCAGGCCTGTGCTCTCTGTGACACTAACCATGGCCACAGAGGGCCTAGGCCTAGCTATTTGGCCCCAGCACAGTTAGGCTCACACCCCAGGGACCTGGGGCCTCTTCTGCTGACCGCAGAACTTGCTTCTCTCTGTTGCGGTGAGGAGGGGAGAGCGTAACAGTGTGTCAGCTCTCAGAGTCCAGGGCTCTGAACTCCACAGGCAACTAAGGAAGTAGTCCTGGGCATTTCAGCTTCTCCTTCCTCCGTGTTCTTGCCACCAAATCACCCAATCTCAAGAAACCTTAATACCAAGGTTCCCTACTACCATAGCCCCTTCCTGTCCCCCTAACCCCCTCATGTCCCCCTAGCCCCCTCCTGCCTCCATAGTCCCCTCCTGTCCCCCTACCCCCTCATGTCCCCCTAGCCCCCTCCTGCCCCCATTGGCCCCTTCTGCCCCCCTAACCCCTCCTGCCACCATAGACCCTTCCTGTCCCCCAGCCCCCTCTTGCCACCATAGCCCCCACATGGCCCCATAGCCCTCACATTCCCAAAGCATCTGTTACCGGTTGTTGATCTTGTTCTTTTCAACTTGTTCACTCTGGCGCTGGTTCCATTCCTCCAGGTCCTTCTTGGCCTTCTCCCGCCACTCCTGTTCTGTCACCTTGGAGGCGGCGTCTGCAACCCCAACAGGAGAATAAGTGGCGGCTTTCCAGCAGGGACACGAGGAGCCCAGCTGCCCCAGCTGCTCTCCCCTCCTCCCCCCGCGCCCATCCCCACACACTTCCCACATTCCGGGGGGCATATGCCTTGAGGTTTCCCCACCCCTCGCCATGTCCCGAGCAGCCAACCAGCCTCAGCCCTGCCCTCACCCAGCTCTTGCAGCCGTTTCCTCTGCTCCTCTCTCCATTTGCGGATGCTCTCGGGCTCCTGTGTCAGCCTGTCAGCCTGGGCAATGGCAGCATAGCCTTCCGCTGGGCCGTTGGCCTCCTAGGACGCGAACACACAGCCGTGCACCCGGGCCATCCACCCGCCCCTCGGTCTCCGCTGCCCAAGGGTCAGGAAACCCCCTCACATTCTTTCTTTTTCTTTTTTATTGAATTTTTTGGGGTGACACTGGTTAACAAAATTCTATAGGTTTCAGGTGCACAATTCTACACACAGCATCTGTGCACTGTATTGTGTGTTCGCCACCCCTACTCAAGTCTCCATCCATCACCACTTATTTATCCCCCCTTTTTTTGTGGAAAAGCAAGAATTTATTGACCGCAGCAAAAACACATGTAGGACAATGAAACAAAGAAAGGCATAGAAGCAACAGGAGGGCCTAGGCCAGGCTGCTTTGGCTCACTGAGAAGTCAGGGAAAAGGGGGCCTTGGAGACAGATTCAAGGGGTTAGCCCAGGACAAGCTGCCACTGCCCATTGCTCCCCTGGTTGCAAGTCCCCTAGGGTCCCTTAGAGTTTAGAAGATACGTGCCTATGGGGGAAGGAGAGGGAAGAGAATGGCATGGGCGAGCTCCCTGAGGGGACAGTGCCCACTGTTATTTTATTTATTTTTCGTTTTTTTTAATTGATGTTTAGAGAGAGGAAGGGAGAGGGGGAGAGAGAGAAGGAAAAAACATCGATGTGAGAGAGACACATCAACTGGTTGCCTCCCACATGCGCCCTGACCGGAGCCAAGGACTGAGTCCACAACCAAAGTACATGCCCTTGGCCTGAATCAAACCCAGGACCCTTCAGTCTGAGGGCCTACGCTCTAACCAGTGAGAAAACTGGTCAGGGCTGGTTTCAAACCATAAAACAACTTCAAACAACCTCATATCTCAAACAACCTCATACCTACTGTCTCCTTTGCACTTGCTGTGCCCTCTGCCAGCAACTCTTCCCTTTGTGTGACCCTGGGCAAATAAGAGTACCCACACCTTAGGCTTGATATAAGAATGAAATAAGTTAGCCCTGGCCAGTGTAGCTCAGTTGGTTGGAGTGTTGTCCTATGCACTGGAAGGTCGAGGGTTAAATTCCTGGTCAGGGCACATACCTAGGTTGTGGGTACAATCTATGTTTCTCTCTCTCCCTTCCTCCCTCTGTAAAATCAATTAAAAAACAAACAAAAAAAACACACAGCCTGGCCAGTGTTGCTCAGTGGTTGAGCACAGGCCCATGCTCCAGGAGGTCCCAGTTCAATTTCCAGTCAGGGCATATGGCTCAATCCCCAGCAGGGGGTGTGCAGCAGGTGGCCAATCAGTGTTGACGTGGATGCTCCTATCTCTCTTGCCCCCTCCCTTCCTTTCTTCCTAAAATCAATAAAAACATTTTTTAAAAAAAAAGTACATATGTTTAAAAACACACAAAACCCCTAAAATGTTATTTTAAAAAAGAGAATGTAATAACAAAACATAAAGAACTTCTAACACTTCTTGGCACACAGTGAATCCCTGTGTTCCTATCACTAAAGCCAGTCTCTGTAACTGTTTTATTTACCCAATAATACATACACAGTCCAAAATGACCTCACTTTATATTTACTTGTCCATTGTCTGTCTCCTCCTTTAGAATGTCACTTGATGACAGGGATCTTATCTGTCCTGTTCCTTGCTGTGTCCTCAGCACCTAATACAGTGCCTGGCACATAGTAGATACTCCATAAATATTTGCTGAGTAACCAAGCAGCCCTGAGATAGGCAGGATGGCCACGGCTAGGAATGTGGTAAAGAACTTGGACTCTGCAGCCAGAGTGTCTGGGTTCAAATCCCACTTACTAGAGGGCAGGGCATTTAACCTTGCTGGGCCTCAGTTTCCTCATCTGGAATGGGAATAAGAATAAAACTATCTCTGAGAACAGTTGTGAGGATTTGATACAACAATATTTGTAACACATTTAGAAGAGTGAATGGTAGTTAGTGTTATTATTATTCCCATTTTATAGAGAAAGAAACTGAGGCCAGAAGAAATGGCATGATGTAGTGGCAGGGTCGGGGCCAAAGTCTAGGCCTCTGCCTCTTAGACCAGGGCTCTGCCCACTTCTCCACCCCTCCTGCCAGAGGCAGGGACTCCAACAGTTGGGGTTGAGAGCCCAGTAAGGATGTGGCTCCCTCTGGTCTAGACAAGCCTCTTTTTTTTTTTAATCCTCACACGAGGATATTTTTCCATTGCTTTTCAGAGTGGAAGGGAGAGAGAGAAACATCAATGTGAGAGAGACACATAGATTGGTTGCCTTTGCCTACAGAATGCGCCCTGACCCGGGCCGGGGATCGAGCCTGCAACCCAGGTACGTGCCCTTGGCCTAACTGAACCCAGGACCCTTCAGTCCATGGGCCAACACTCTAACCACCGAGCCAAACTGGCCAGGGCTAGCCAAGCCTTTTACGATCCAGCCCCATCTCCCGCCACTCCTGCTCTGGCACTCAACTCGCCCTAGGCATTCCAGTCTGCACACATCCCACCCACTCCTGTGACTGCCTTTGCTTTCAGCCTGAAATTGTCTTCCCAGCTGAAATTCCCTTCTCCAGCTGATGAAATTGTACTCGATCCCACGACCTTCAGTCACAAGCTCTGAGATAGTTCCCAACCCCAAGCAGATTTCGTACCCCTTCCCCTCTGCTCTGTCACAGTGGTGTAAGTCTCCTGCTGGACCACGAACTCCCCAGGGCAGGGCGGGACCTTGTTTGTAGCTTCTAAACCCCCCCCCCCATTCTGTCCTTTCATAGCTCTAGTGCTCCTCCCTCAAGCACTCAACAAAACTGTCCTGAAATGGCCGGCCGGGCGTGGCTCAGCGGTTGAGCATCAACCTAGGATCCAGGAGATCACCCTTCGATTCCCAGTCAGGGCACATGCGGGGTTCGATCCCCAGTCGGGGTGTGCAGGAGGCAGCCGATCAATGACTCTCTCATCACTGATGTTTCTATCTCTCTCTCTCCCTTCCTCTCTCTGAAATCAATAAAAATATATTTTAAAAAAAACACCCCAAAACTGTCATGAATAGACCTAGCCGATTTGACTCAGTGGTTAGAATGTTTAGAGCTTCAGCCTGTGGACTGAAGGGTCCCAGGTTCGATTCCAGTCAAGGGCATGTACCTCGGTTGCAGGGTTGCAGGCTCAATCCCTGGCCCTGGTTGGGGCAACCAATTGATGTGTCTCTCTCACATCGATGTTCTCCACCACCCCCCCCCCCCGGAAAAGCAATGGAAAAAATATCCTTTGTGAGGATTAAACAAACAAAAACAAAAAACCTGCCATGAATACCGGTGTCATTCAATGTCTTCTCCCCATGTAACTGTGCTCACCACTGTCCTGGGCACAGTCAGTGCTCAGTAAGTGTGACTGTGTGGACGAAGGTCCTGGAGCCAGGTTCAGAGGAGGTGCTTTGTAAGCGTTTGCCCAAGGGGTGCAGGCAGCCAGGGTAAAGGAGCACAAGCCAGCCTCCAGCGGTCTGGGGAAAAGGAGGGGCAGGCCCAGGGCCTGTGGTGTAGCCTGGCACCTCTGGTGTGGCCCACCCTTGGGTGGGGCACCCTGGGTGGAGCCCTTAGCCCTCTTTCCAGCACAGCACTCCACTTCAGTTTAGAGTGTCACAGGACATCCCAAGGGGCCTTTCCAGGGCCGGAATCTAGAGAACACAAGTGGATCACTGCTGTTGGGTGAGCCCCACCCTGTTTACTTGTGAAAACAGCCCTGCCCTGGGGCCAAGCTGCCAAGATCCCTGCCCGATCCTATACAAGTCCCATCTGCAGACTACTGCGGTCTCTTCTGCGACTGTGTCAGTCCCTGTGCTGTATTTTATCTTCTTCGTGGTACCTATCACAATCTGAAATGACAGGTTTATCTAGAGTTCACTGTCTCTCTCTTCCTTCCATGAAAGTGAGCTCCTTGAAAACAGACTGCCCGACTGCGTACAGTATCCAGAACACGGAGGGCCTGGCTGTAAGGGGAGTTCGAGAACATTTATTGAATAAATTAACACGTTCAGGCTTGGGGACAGGGGTGAACAAGACAGCCCATCAGCCGGGAGCTTGGTAGGGGGAGTCCCTCACAAATAAGGACCATGGTTGGGATGCGCTGTGACACAGGTCAGGGTAAAGAAGGCGAACAAAGAAAGGCATGACCATTCTAGCCTGAGGGCAGAGTAGGAAGGGAGATGGGGGAAGGGCATTTTATACCAAGAGCAGTATATGGGGCAGGTGCCTTTGGGAACTCTGAGTGCAGAGGTGCCACCAGGTACGGGGGAGGTGGGGGTGGGAGAGGTGGGCTAGAAGGATCCTCTGGCAGGAGTCTTGCCCTACTTGCCCTTTAGGATCTACCATCTCCCCAAAGCCTGCCCTACAATGAAGACTCCCAGGTTACAGAGCTTTAAAACTGGCAGAGAACTTGCAATTAAACGGTTCTCTTTTATCTTTACCACCCCACATGGTGGGTTTTATTACCTTTGCTTTACAGGTAGGGAAAGTCTAGCACCAAAGTCCAAAGGTCATTCAGCCAGGAAGTGGCAGAGCCAGGATTCAAACTGAATTTCTGGGTGTGAACATAGTGGCCACATAGTAGCCAGGAGGGACCAAAGTCATTTCTGTTTCACATGATTTGTGTGCCTACTTTTTGTCTCCCAGATAAAACTATCTTCCCAGGATTAGAGCCTGTGCCCTCCCTCCCCCTGCTCCATCCCCCATCTCTCTCTCATGCGTCCTGGGCTTGCTCTGTCCTGGGCTTGCTCTGGCTAGGCCAGGAATTTATAAGCTTCCTGGGCTGCAGAGTACTTTTCTCCACAGACCCTGTGGGGACTGCAGGGAAGAGCCTCTAATCCCCATTTTACAAATGAGAGATCTGCTCAGAGCAACGACTAGTCAAAGGTTGCCTGGCTGGGAAAAACCAGAAATGAAGCCCAGGCTGTCTGACTCCATCCAGATTCTTCCCCCGAAGCCTGCCCAAGTCTGGGTGGGGGAGTAGCCTTGAAGAGCATTTGGACTCCTGGGTACTTCTCTCAGTACCTGGAGCAGCTGCACATCCAGAGGCACTACTCAGTGTGTTCCAAGCACATTGTGCCCTGAGGTGGCTGAGCCGCAGGCCTCAGGCCCTCCCTGGCTGAGCTGGGCCTGCCTCTGCCACTACTTCCCACGGGCAGTGCTGCCCACTAACATGCTCCGGCTGGCAGCTGTGCCGGCCCCACGCCTTGCACCTGCAGGCACACCAGCCCTGCACCTTTGGCCTCCTCAGGCTCCCCCAGCACTCCTCTCTCTGCAGTGGGCCCCAGGCTCTGGGCAAGCCCTGGACTGAGTGTCCTACCCTCTGCACCTTGGCACATGCTGTCCCCTCAGCCAGGACCACCCACAGCCCCCCTGGGCAGTCCACTTTCAATACCACCTCCCTGTGGCACTCCCTGACTTCAGTGCAGCACCTGGTTCAAGTCTTAGCTCTTCCCAGCTGTGTCGCCAGAGTGAGCTTTAACCCCTATGCATCCGCCTCCTCATCTGTAAAATGGGGACAGCGACAGAACCTGCATCGGAGGGATGTTGGGAGGATTAAATGAGTTGAATCACGTAAAGCTCTTGGGTAGTGCCTCGCACACGGTAAGAACCACCCTCAGCTCTTCATACTATCGGGTCTCTGAGCCCTTGCAGTCCTGCATGACCATCGCTTCTTCCCAGGTCTCTGTGCTCTGTCACAAGCGAGCTCTTTGAGGACAAACACACACTGGATTTGCCTCTACATCCACTGCCTCAGCACAGTGCGTGGCACTCCAGGACCATGAGCTGACTCAATGCAGGAGTGAGTGGCTGCCTGCAGAGGGATGCGGAGGGCGCAGGGACAGCCTGGGACACAGAGTCAGAGGGGCTGGGCTTGAGGTCTCTTCCTGCAACTCACTGGATGTGGGACCTTTGAGAGTCCCTTTCCTGGGCTTCTTGAGCTTCATCACCTGTCAAATGGGAGGGGCAACATCCCACTCAGGATGCGAAGTGGGGACGGTGTGTAACAAACGCCATGCAATCCTGTAACCTGTAGAGGATGTGCACGTGATAGGGCCAGCAGGCTGTGTGGCTCACTGTTGCCACGTGGCAGCCCACTATGTGCCGAGCCACACTGAACCAGGACCAGAGGAGCAGTGGTTGTCTGCCTACAACGTCCTGAGGAGCTGTTTGGCCCCACCTCTGCTGGTGAGTGGGGTGGGGGGAGTGGGTTACAACAGGGCTCTCCCCTCCCCTTTTTAAAAATACATCTTTATTGATTTCACAGAGAGGAAGGAGAGGGAGAGAGAGAGATAGAAACATCAGTGATGAGAGAGTTGTCATTGATCGGCTGCCCCCTGCACGCCCCCTGCACGCCCCCTGCTGGAGATGGAGCTGCAACCCAAGCATGTGCCCTGAACAGGAATCGAACTGCGATCCCCTGGATCCTAGGTGGATGCTCAACCACTCAGCCATGCCCGGCCAGGCAGGGCTCCTCTTTAATCACAGGAATGTCCCAGTGAGGAAAGCAGGTCAGCTGCCAGGAGGTTCGCAGCCTGAGAGGACCCACCAGTGGTTGCAGGATGCTCTGATCTCCTCCCATGCTGGAGAGCGAAGGGGTTGGGAATGGCCGAAACCAAAAAGCAGGAGGCACCAATCAGTTTAGCTCCCTGGCACCCCTCTCCTGCAAGACTCCTCTGCTGGACCCCACATGAGCATCTCCGTGGGCCACGTTGGCCAAGCCCACGCTGCAATTCCAGAGACAGCCAGGAGGATGAGGCATATCCATCTTTGGGATTTGCCAGCTAAAGCTAAACTAAGCTGAGCTGTTGATTCCTCTAAGTAGCTCAAAGGGGGATGAAGGGGGGGGAAGGGAGACAGTTTGTGCAGGAGGAGGGAGTGCTGCAGGGGCCTCCAACCCGTGCCCCTGGCAGTGCCAAATGGAACTGGAATAGGTGTGGGCAGGCTTATCCTTAGGCCTTGTTGGGGATCATGTTTGTAGCTGGACCCCCTAGTGGCTCACAGGCTGCCACAAAAAAACAACAAAAGTAGCAAGAAAGCTTTGCCCGGAACCCTTGAAAGTGTTGGTTGAGCACTGTCTCATGCACCAAGAGGTCATGGTTCAATTCCTGTCAGGGCACATGCCTGGGTTTTGGGCTCGATCCCCAGTAGGGGGCGTGCAGGAAGCAGCCTATCAATGGATGTTTCTGCTCTCATCGATGTTTCACTCTCTCTCTCCCTCTCCCTTCCTCTCTCTCTCCAAAATCAATAAAAACATATTTTTAAAAAAAGAAAAGAAAAATAAAGTGTTGGGCACCTGAGGCTTTCCTCGCCCTGTAGCACAAGCCAGATCCTGCTCTGTGTTCAATTCTAAAGAAAGTCGGCGGGGGCGGGGGGGGGGGGGGGGAGGCTTCCACGGGAGACCTGCCTGGGTAGTCCAGCTACAAGGATGTAGTGCAAAGGGCACCAGAGCAGGGACAGGAGGTCTGGATGGACCTGGCTTCTGAGAGATGGGCCTCATCTGTGAACCCTTCCTGCCTGTAAGGCTTCTAGGATGGCATGGATGTGAAACAATTTACAAAGAAACACACCTGGGGTTATTATGGGGACCAGTGAGCATAAGAGTTCACACTGAGATTGGGGAGGAGTCCTAGGGTTCCTCAGGTCCAACAAACACAAGGTAAGGCCAGAGGGTATGGAGGGAGAAGGCCTCAGATCCTAATCTATAGGAAGGGAAAATTATCCTCCTCATAATGTTCTAGCTACTTCTGCAGTTCCAAGTGTAGCTCCAGCTCCAGGTGCAGTTTAGGACACATACCACTGGGTCAAGCAAAGTCCTTTCGAGTGTGCCTTGGGCAGGGGCAGCCTGGGTCTCAATGATCTACCAAACTGATCAGAAGGCAATGCTGATTATTTGGGGCTCTCAGATCCATGGAGACACGATGTCCTAAAGCCCTAGAAACTGAATTTTCTAGCTTGCAGATAGTTGAGTAATTTGCCAGAAACAGGAATTGGCCAGTTTCCCTTTGTAAGGCACCAGCCCATTCTCTTATATAAGAAAGTATTGTTTATTTTCCCCAAGGATTCAAGAGGCCAGCTCCTCCACAGGGCGACAGCGCTGGCTACAGGTGCTCAGCAGCTCTCAGAGCCGCAGCTGAGCGGGCAAGGGTCTTTGACCCAGTCCAGTGGGAATTAAGGCTCATCCACTGAAGGCTTCGCTCCACCCAGGCATCTGGGGGGAATGAGGGGGAGGCAAAAAATAAAAGGGTCGTGGGGGTGAGGACTGTTGCATCTGTGGGGTCCTGGGGATACCATCTGTAGGCCAAATTCTCTAAGTCTAAATAATTTTTTTTAATTAAAGTATAGTTGACTTACAGTATTATATGAGTTTCAGGTGTACAAAATAATTATTCATCAATCTAAGTACTTTTAAAACAACTTATGTACAAATGAGGAGAGGAGGGTTAGGTGGGCCCAGAGAGAGACAGCCTTTAACTAGAAATGTCCTTTCTAGGTGTTTTGGTGTGTGCATGAGTGTGTGGTATAGGACCACTGTAAAGGATTTTTAAACAATGAAAGTAAAAGCCCTTCTCTTATCCCTCCCCAACCCCCACATCAAGGTTAACACTGATAATAGTTTGTACACATCCTTTCAGATATTTTGTGCAAACATATTTCTAAAATAAAAAGCAGTACCCTACTGTGCACATTATTCTGCAAGCTGCTTTTCCGTTTAATATACTGCGGGCATCTTTTCATCTCAATACAGAAAGCTCTGACTGCTCTTTTTAGCAACAGCATGGGTTTCCAATTTACCCAGCCAGGCCCCCAGTGTTGGATACTTCGGTGGTTTCCATTTGTCTGCTATTAAACATCATCCTGCAAATAATCTGGGGGTCTCCTTGTCCAGTTATTTCCTTAGGGAAAAATCTGAGAAGTGGAGTCTCTGAGTCAAAGGCCTGCCCAGTTACAGACGGCCACTCGGTTCAGCCTGGGAGGGGCAACGCGTGCAGGTCCCTGTGTTTCCTTCAGTCCATGCCAGCGTGGACCACTTTATCCCTCCCTCTGGAAGCAGGATATCACCATGAACAGACTGAGGCTACACCCCATCAATCCCTGTCTCTAATGGTTTTTACTTCTCATGTCCTTCTTCTACATGACAAAAAAAATGTCAAAACCTCTGTGTTGAACAGAAGACTGGAAGGAAGCCCTAATCTTACTGATGACGGAGCCACGAATTTGTGAGACCCAGGCTGTCAGTCCCTACTCTGCTAAGGTAGAATCTTGCTTACCTGAAACACATCTCCATTGATTGTGGTCCCCATGTCCTCAGAACCAGCTGGAAAGAGAACAAAGAGACAGCATTACTCACTGCTCAGCTTACAGCAAGCACGGAATTGTCCTACATTAGTGACTGTTCACACCTTCTCAAGGCCTTTATCACATTTGATTTTTCACCACAGCCTTGTGATGAAGTTGTTATCAACCCGTTTTATAGATTCTCCCACTGAGGCTCGGAGAAGCTATGTGATTGCCCAAGGTCATCCCGTCGGTAATAGCTCCTCTTCTATCTGAAATTGATTTACCCTCTGCTGCAGCTGGGAACGGCCCAGCTGTCCACCGAGCCTGTGCAGGCAGAGGCACTGCAGTCTCAGGGCGGCGTCTGCAAGGGCTAGGGAGGAGGCACCTTCGAGTCTCTGCTTGTCCCTGCGGTGCCTTGAGCAACTGCTCCACCTGGGAGAGCAGGAACCGCAGCCCCCGCCAGGCAGCACCTGCCCTATTTTTCCTCCTTCAGCCCCTCCCAGAAGGATTTCATTTTGCCCTCAACTATGACTCCTCCTGGTCCCTTTCCCTGACATCTGATTAGTCACAAATTCCTGTAGCTTCTGCTGAAACAGTGACCCTCAGAGTTGCCCTCTGCTCTTTGCCCCCTGCCCAGTCCCAGCCCTAGCTCTCACCCTGCTAGTAGCAAACACCTGGAGGGGCCCACCATGTCCTTTCCCTCACCACTGTCTTACCCAGAGCCCTGTAGTAAGAGTCAGAAACTATTTGTTGAATAAATAAATGCATTGAAAAATGAATGAATGGATGACTGGCTTTTGTTCCCTCAAAGGCCTCCCTGACTCCAGCTTCACCCACTCCCAACCACCTTTCAAACCAACGCCAGGGCTCAAAGTTGCCCTCTGCTCTCTGCCCCCTGGCCTGTTCCAGCCCTGCCTCTCACCCATACTGTATGCCCATAAAGCATATAGGTACCTATGTCATTCCTCTGATTTAAAATGTAATAAAAACAAACCAAAAAGAAATCCACTTCCTATGGACCACAGTGGCCTACAGGGCCTGCTCCTGCCTCTGGAACTCAGCAGGTGCTGTTCCCCCTGCCTGGAAGGCCTCCTTACCCATCTCCACATGGGGTGCTCCCTTCAGCCTCTGGTTGCCCTATTAGTGGCCTTCCCTGACCACCCCCGATATTTGCCGCTCAGGCACCTTGCCTCCCTGGCAGTATTTTCTCTCTAGCACTTACCACAGGCTGGTATGTTGGGTGTGTGCTTATCTTTCTTTCCCACTTGAATGGACCCTCCAATAGGGCAGGGAATTTGTTTTGTCCACTGCTGGGGCCCAACTCCTAGTGCCTGGCACATAACAGAGCCTCAATCAATATCTGTTGAATGAGGGCACATCAACCCTCGGACCACAGAACTTGAGAATCTTTACAATCGGGCCCTGTCCATTTTTTCCAGCCTCTCTGCCCACTAGTCCCTCCCACAAACCCTATTCTGGTTTCCTCCTTCCCTGAACACACCATCCTGTACCCCATGCCTTTCTTCCTGCTTCCCTCTCTAAAGAACGCTCTCAGCCCGGCCGGGTGTGGCTCAGTGGTTGAGCGTCGACCTAGGATCCAGGCGATAGGGTTCGATTCCCAGTCAGGGCACATGCCCGGGTTGTGGGCTCGATCAGTGACTCTGTCATCATTGATGTTTCTATCTCTCTCTCCCCCTCTCCTTTCCTCCCTCTGAAATCAATAAAGATATATTAAAAAAAAAAAAAAGAACGCTCTCAGATCCAGTCATTCTCCAAGACCCAGTTCATGAGTCACCACCTCTGGGAAGCCCTCCACTATTACTCCTACTTCCCTGGGTACTGATGGAAGGTCTCACTTCTGGGGTATCCCAGAATACTGTACAGCATCCCCCATCCTCTTATGCAATTATTTGTGACCTCTCAAGGGTCATGCACTCCTTTATCAGGCTCTGTATCCTACTCAGCTCCCAAAGGCTCCTGTACAGAATGGGTGAACAGTAAGTGTTGGCTAAATGAAAATTGAATTGCTCTTTGGGGGTTCACTGTTATCTGCAAGGCCTATCTGAGGCCTCTCAGAAACTGAAGTACCTCCTAGCAAAAAGCCACAGGAGGCCACATGAGATGACCACAGGTGGACTAGTATCCCTTTACCAGCCAGACAGAGCTGTGAGCAGCAACGACGCTGCTTTCAGCCTGGGGACTGACGGGAGGGACACATAATCCATGGAAATAATCCCCGGTTGATATAAATTATAATCAACTCTGTTTTCAGACTCAAACAGTGATTGATCCTGACCCAAAATGTCAGCCGGCATCCCTACTCATTCAGATAGGGCTTCTCCCGCCTGAGTG